>NC_091402.1:9102291-9425000 GCF_032191515.1 Phaenicophaeus curvirostris | reverse complement strand
CCCTTTACAGCAAGGGCACAGCAGCTGATTTGTATACCTTAGGGGTACATTTTATAAGCAATGGGAGGTTATTTAGCTGCATGACTCCCATTGTTGTTAATGGGAGCTGTACAGCTAAGTGATGAAGTGTTGAAAATTTGGAGTCCTTACTATTTTGGTTGACTTTAAATTTTATTTTTGAGCTAACACATTTAATTAGATCATATTTCGCTAAGGATATTTCGCAAAGTGTTATTTATGAGATAACTTAAAACCCATTCTGCCAAATAGAAGCATAAACAAGTATCTATCATGCCAAGAAATGCTTTACACTGTGTGCAAGTATCCTTCTAACCATGGCAATAAAGACCTGTATCGAGTTCTTGCTGTCTCTAAGGTTATTCGCTTAAGGCTAGTGCTGATGTAACTTTGTCCTGGGCTGACTACATAGGAATGGAAATGAATATCGGTTTGTACAAGTGATAGTGAGGACACAGTTTTTCTTATTTAATGGGGTTTCCATGCTTATTTCAGAAATCCACAAAAAACATACTGGCCTGATACAAATTTGTGCCCTGTCTAGAATTATATTAGCATTAGTAAGGCCATTGATTTATTTTTTCATTCTAAGCTGATAAATCAGTTCTCAAACTGTGCCAGGGCCCACCTTCAAAAAGCTGCCTCTACTGGTATATTGACTTCCTTACATCCATTTCACAGCCAGCTGCTCTATAATTTCCTGTCTCTTCCTGTGCATCACTATGATGCCCCAAAATGACCATTTGGTTTCATGGATTTTAGTCTCTCTATGTCACCATTCACCTCTCTTCTGCCACTTCTGTGATCTCACTTGAAGATTTTCCTCTTTTTAGTTATTTTTTTCCCCACTGCAGCTCGCTCACCCCTTCCCCTTTTTAAGCTGATTTCACCCCCTCACTTCAGTTTATCTGTCCCTTTTCTGCTGATAATTTATTTAATGTCATCTCTTCCTTCCAGTTCTTCCTCCTGAATTCTGCTCTTGCAATGTGCTGGCAGTCTCAGCTCTCACACCTGATGGCACATCAGCATCAAACTCAACAGGGCTAAAGCCAAATGCTTTCCTCTCAACCTTTTTCTGCGAGCACTCAAATCTGGATTGCGAATATGAAAAACCTCCCTCTGAACCAAGCCTCCACCCTTCTTCCTCTTTCACTCGCTCATGGCAAATTACCAAATTTTAAAACTCTATTAAAAAAATATTGTCAAATATTTCATATACATGGGCCCACAAAATCCCAGACAACAACCGCAAAAGAAAATAAAACCAAACCAAACTTTCTCTCATGAGCTCCAAATAAAGAAGTAAGCAAACACCACAAAACTGTGCGATGCGAAGATTTCCTAGCAAGACTTCAGGCGATTGAACATGAGTTGTACTCAGGTGGAATGTCACATCTAAAAACCATCTCAGCGTGGTGCAAATGGCCTGGTTTTTCTTTTTGATTCTTACTGCTTTAGTTTTGTTTATTCTTATGTAAGCTGTCAGCAAAACTTACTCTGCTCCTGGAGTGTTTGTGGTACCCTGATATCGAGAAGGACAGCTTTGCTTCTGCTCCTGCCTGCTACGGTTATCGTATCAACCTTCATTTGCCAGGCTGGGATCCTGTGGCTGTCTATGAGAGTGGCACTAGTCATATTCAATAATACTTTGCCTTTGCATTTAGGCCTCTCTTCTGCACAGCCTTTACATACCTGTTTAGATGCCTCTGACTGGAGGGTTTTAGGTGGGTGCCATTAAATCTGCACCCAATGTCTCTGCGCAGGGAGGTAGGAAGAGTTTCAGCAGTGCAGCCCGGGGTGATGGGTGTGGGAATGGCTGGCACCGTAACACACACTGAAGGCTACAAATCCATGGAGAATGTTAATTGAAAAGTTACATCAAATGCACAGCAGGCAGTTGGGGCTGTAATGTTAAAAAAAATCAGCTCAACCAGAGGCAAGTGAGCCTCACAGCTGCCACTTTGGTAATTGGGGGCCACTGCAGGGTGGTTAAGGGGTTGCTGAATGAGAGACTGGCAGGGCTGCAGCTGGGAGATGGGGACTGGTCAGCTGTCCTAGCAAAACTGTGATCCCAGGTGACTCAGTGCCTCTACCTTTTTATCAGCTTATATTTGGGTTTTTTGACATGAAAGAGAAGATGGAAAGATAGCTGCAAATGCCCTCAGTTTTTATATGATTCAGTCCTGTGGTTGAGCTCAGGGTGTGCTCCTCCTACAATTAAAATTGCAAACTTGTCTCTTTGCAGAAAGCAGTCTAAGAGTCCTTCTCCCTGTTGCCTTCTTCTTCCATCAGATGGATGCCACTGCTCCACCTTCCCTCCTGTGGATTTACTTCCTCCATTCCCAAGATTACTTTTTTTAAAAAAAAAACCAAGCTTGGGCATAGCAGAAATAAGACTTTCCCCATCCCCTCACTCACATGCACACACACTATTTCCTCTAAGGGAAGTGTCTCATTAGTTGAGCATTATTTGATCTTATGTGGCTTTTACCTTTCCCTGCTCTCTGTTACCACATATTTTTTGTCACAAAAATACTGGTTTTCACAAGGATCGTGCAAGATTTATGGAATTATAACACCATGAGATACTCTGAAACTGCCTCAGTCTGCAACAGAGGAAATTACTAAGAAACATGCTTTTTTCCTCCTTTCCCTGCAGTTTTCCTAATAAGACAGATGAGAGACAGCTTTTGCTCATAGCACTGAGAGGTGACACTGTGCTCCTGACCCTCCCCCTCCCTACCTGAGCACTGTAAGCAAGGGCATGAAAGGCACACAGAGGCCAGCAACGATTTTACCTAATATTGCACCTCCAGCTTGTTTTATGCCTTGCTGTCTAAGGTGTCAGATTTCTGCTTGAAGTATTTGTAAACAAAGCTCAAGAAAACTCCTAACTTTGCCTCCAGTAGTGCATCATGAATATTATAGTCATGAAATAAATGCCCCTAGGAGGAGCACAGATGCAGTCAGTAACTTACCCCATGGCACCAAGCCATGCAGAACAGAGGGAGTGGTGGCAATCAGCCTCTCTACCTGCACATACACTGCACTTTTCCTTCTCTTTGTCAGTGTCTAATTAAATTCCAGTCAACCTGAACAAAAAGATCCATACATGTTGCAGGCAGTAAGAAAGGATGTGTTGCAATATGACCATGTATGAATTTTAGCTAGAGGTTGAAGAATTCTTAGGGAAGCTGGATTATCAGAAAACTCTAGAAACCATTTTATAGTAAATGTTGTTAATAACAACACTTAAAATTACAGATCATAGCAGTGACATTGAGATGGCATTTTGAAACCCAGAAGTGATCCAAAAGTGATCCAGTCAATATTTTTCTGTATGTGATGCTCCAGTGGATAGTACTGTGTTATGTTAATATTGCTTTTCAAAAATATAAGCATGTAATTTTAAAAGTCTCATTTGGTTGCCTGCAACCAGAAGCTCCCTTGAAATATCCGCAAATAGGAATTTAGCTATATTTGATATGAAACAGCTTTGCCCTTGTTTGGAAATAAAGGCAGGGAAAAAATAGTTTCTTAACCCTGATAGAACAAACAACTGCACCTCTCACAGCTACCACTACAGTACACGTCTATCCCTGTATTATTGGGCTGTTGACATAACACTATAGTTATAGTTTGATTAGAACTATGCACTTAAATACAGGAGGGGAAAGAATTTCATCGCTGCCTTGTTCTTCTTGGTATTATCCTGCTCGGGATGAATAACTTCTACTTTGGGGGTCACAGTGACTGGAGTTACAGATAACAGGGTTTTTCCGAGCATTTTATGGGATCTACAGTCACCTTAGAGCTGATACCTTCCACGCAGCAGAATGAGCCCATCATCTCCTCCTTGTTGTGGCTAGGAGCTTGAATGGGCATTGGGAACGAGGGTATGGAGAGGGTGCTGAGCTCCCAGCACGTGGCAAGGGTGGAGGCAGCTCCTAGACCTGTGCTGCCTGCTGGGTAATGGCCCCCGCTGGGCAATTCCAGGTGCAGCCAGGGGACCTTGCACACTTATCGCCACCACCAGAAGCACCCATAGAGAGCAGTAAGTGTTATAATGCAGCCTAATCCACTCTTCAGCCTCAAGGAGGATGGTGGTATCAGCCTTCCACTCTCGGATAATAACCATTTCACATAGGCAGCTATAAGACCTATTTATAGGGATTATTTTAGCTGCCATCTTTACCCTTAAGAGGAAAGGGCTGGTGCTTTGGACAGGTGGCAATTTTTACTACTTGCCCACTTCCATATCCTTTTTATCTGAGTGTGCAGTATGTGGTTATGTTTCCATTTGGAAGAGTTTCATGTTCTTTAGAGAGTGAATGCCCTGTGAAAAATGATGAAACAAAAGAAAAAGTTCAGATAGACAGTGAACTGAAACCAGGTTGGGATTCTCTCGCTAATGACACACCTAGGCCCCGTTTGCCTGCTCCCAGAAATTTGGTAGAGGCGTTTATGATTAGCTGTTTGTGTAACCAAGCTATGCAAACTAGTAAAAACAAGTCATGTGAGGGAGAGAAGGAACATTGACTGCTTTGACAACTGCTTTGCCATTGCTAAGGAAACTGCTCCCTTGGTAACCATGGTCAGTACATCTGTCTTATTTTATCTCCAATTCTCACATAGACACCATCATGGAAAGAATATTAACACAACAAAACTCCCAAATATTTCAGAAAAGGAAAAACTAACAAAAGCTCAAGGTTTCTATTAATTTATTTACTAAAAAGTTAGTGAGATTCTGCTTTGGTGTCGATTATGACTTTGCCCGAGATGTGCTCCTTAAATTCTAACTTATGCACAGTAATAATTTATTTTATTCTGTGTACTTCTTTAAAATGTGGCTCTCATTTTCTGTTAGCTCTCCTAATTTACCTAATGCAATTGGACTTAACAAAAGGAAGGCCTGAAGGCTGAGAAAGCCTTTGCATCTGCCAAAATAAGAGTTCTTTTACTAAGAATAAATACTGCTACTGACGTGAGCAGGGTAGTACAAATGGAAACCCTGATCTCAAGAACAAACTTTTGAGAGCTCTCTGAACTTTTTAGGTTGAGACCACATAGCATCAGTAAGAGCTTTCTTGACAGTCTTGCTTAAGTGCATTAGCAAGGAGGGAAAACAAACATGCACAGTGAAATCCATGGAGAAATCCTGGATACAGGTTTTACAGTTTCCCCTTTTTAGGGGAATTAGGATATTTGCCTGCGTCTATCAACAAGTCAGATGTGAAGTATTGATGGAAATGCAGTTTCACACAAAAGAATAATGGTTATGTCCACAAATCCTCAAATTTAATGAATTAAAAATTACATCTGGTACATAGGATGCAAGCATTCCTAAGGCTTTCCATCCATAACACTAGGCACAATAAACATACTTCGGGTAATCTTTTGCCTCAACGCCAATTCTATTACCCTGAGATGTTAGCAGCATTGGAGGCAGCCAGGTTTCTCAGCAGTTTCACAAAAGCAACTTTTTCCTGTTCTCGTAAAAGGGAAAAACCTGAATGAGGGTGAAAAAGGAGATAACACCTTGCAAACAAATCTGAAAGTATCTGTTCTCAAGGTGGGTCAGAGTGACTGTGTGATGCAGGGATTTCACATCATACAACCACATAAAACACATTCCTCTAAAAATTTCTAATATGATGCCATAACTGCCAGGGCTGTGGTTTGTGGATTTACCGTGACTGCTCTCTAACAGCAGACAGCAGGAGACGGGCAATGACAGTGCTACCTTTTCCACATACACTTGCCAGTGTCCCAGTAACAATAAAGGGAAAGGATGTCTCTAAGAGTCACCTCAGGGGTTACAGGAATACTCAGGGAATTCATCAACTGACTGGTGGATTGATTTTAAGAACAGCATAGAGGTAGCATGTCTTCTCATGGTGGTGTGAGCATGCTGCACAATTGGTGGTGGAAAGCATAGTGAAAAATTACTCATAGCTTCTGCCTCGAGTAACCCTCTTGGAGGCAACATCGAATCATGGAATAGTTAGGGTTGGAAGGGACCTTAAAGATCATCTAGTTCCACCTGCCCTGTGATGGGCAGGGACATCCCACTAGGTCAGGTTATCCAAGGCCCCATCCAACCTGGCCTTAAACACCTCCAGGGATGGGGCAGCCACAGCTTCCCTGAGCAACCTGTGCCACTGTCTCACCACTCTCATGGTGAAGAAATTCTTCCTAATGTCTAGTCTAAATCTGCCCCTCTCCAGTTTATTATACTCATTCTCTTGTCTTGTCACCACAAGCCTTTATGAATAGTCCCTCTCCAGCTTTTTTGTAGAACACGCAGCAGCAATGACTCAGCTTCAGCTAGCACAAGCAATACTGTGTCCATCCTAGAACATGAAGGCTGTACTTGCATCTTATTCACACTTACTTTCACATCAGCTGAGTATGCATGAAGCACCCCTCCTTCATGCCTGTTCTTTTATGAAAGATAGCACAATGAGAGTTATTCTTCATTAGTAGCTCATTTCCCAATGCAGGAATTTTAAGACGCTGGCAACATGAATGCCTTTTTACTACTCTATCATGCAGCCTGGCCTTTTGTGTTTATGGGAAATTCTCACAGTTGCTTTATTTGCCCAAGCCCATTTGCTATAAACAACACATCAATTAGCACTCCCCAAAAGGTTGTTTTAGCTTCATCCAGAAGCCAGAATCAGTCACCCCCACACCACTGGTGTAAGGGAATTGCCATGACTCATTTCATCTAATCCTTTCCTTCCCAGGTTTCTAGATCCAGTAGCATACCCACACCATTAACACACCTTAAACACACCTTACCTGTACCAGAAAGAAGTCAAATATACTGCTAAGTAGTGACTGAGTAGCACCTTAGTCTGGGTACCCTGCACGATCCAGTAAGAAGCTATGCTTCACTTACTCTGTAAGCAAAGTAAGGGTAACAGCAGTCTCATCCGTCTCAGGAGCTGGAGGTGACTACATGGACTACCAACCCCATAGATATTGTTAGGGAGCAGCAAGAGCTGGCTGCTCTCTATGGGACGGCGAGCCAACAGGGGCACCATGGTCAGCAAGGCAGCTGCCACAGCAGGCAAGGGAGCCCTTCACCAGCCATAGCCTCTTTCCACAGTGCCGGAGCAGGTAGACCGGTAGATGGTAGCCAGGTCCAATCAAGAGCCTGGATCACAAAGCAATACCACAGTCTGTGAGTCAGGATCAGCAGGTCCCTGACTGAGCTGAGGACAAGCACTCCCCAACACAGCTTACAGAAACTAGTAAGAGCTCCTGGCTGAGCTTAAATAGGCTCCTTGGCCCATGGGAGTGGATGGAGACACCAGGTGAGGCTTATCAAGGCCATTAAAGCTAACCTGTGCCCCCAGGGCCCTGAAAAATACAATAGCAGCAGTCAACTAAATAAAAGGCAGTTAGCTACTTAAGTTTTGACACTTTTCCAGGCTTAAATGTTAAGGAAGCTCTGATGACAACTTTCTTTTCCACTATTCCAAAAAAGCAGGGCTAAGGAAGTATTATAAGGAAAAGATGTCTTCCTTTGGTTTAAAAAAAAAAAATAATTACCACTGACAGATATGAGAACCCGTGTATATGGATATATTAAAGGTTTTGCTGAAGACCACAATTTGGAAAGCTTGTTCTAGTTGGTCTCTGCAGTTATGCATGCATATGAAGTTCTTAGAGTATGGACCTGGGCAGTGTAAAACAGACAGGCAAAACACTTAGTTTAGCAGCACGTGCTTTGAAGCGTCCTAACTACAGCCACTGCACAATGCTGAACCTTCTTGCCAGTCACTTGCTATGGGATAACTGTAAGATTAGGCAGTCGAAGGCTGACATGTGAAATCTGTGCCACTTACTTAACTGCTCTGTCAAAATGAATAGGGCTGCTCTTGCTGCATTAGCCTCAAGAAACAAATGGTGAGGCCTTGGCTGACATATGCTGATGGAGCAGAGTGAGCCTTTCCCTCTGTGTGGCAGGGTGACAAAGCCTCCGGGGGGGAGGTGCAGGGTTCTGTTCTGGTCAGTTTGCGTCAGCCGAGGACCTTCTCAAACTGGTCTCCGAAGGCTGATACTCCCACTCTGTCCGGTGTGTGGAAGCCCTTGGGTAGCGTGATGACAAGATTACTTTGAAACCAGCTGATCTGGTTTTGAGGGTGCCTTGAATGATGACTGGGATGATGAGCTGGCTGGACAAGGGCTCGCAAGAAAGTAGGTCATCAAAAGTTTCTAATTAAGATAAAAATACCTTTGCAGTCTTTGCAGCGAGGGAGAGCTGTGGCATTGAATAGAAATGTCTCTGTCCAAAGAATGTGCAAGAAAGAGCTTTCTTAGATCCTTTACCTTAGCTTAAAAGAGACAAGAGATCATCTGACAGCAGGTTCATTATGCTCACCTTCCAATAACGAGACTGTCATAGGAACTGCCTGGACTTTAACAGCTGAGCCTGTTGCCCACACAGCCTGCAGCCACGTGTGATGAGCTCCTGCTACACCAACACATGCGTTGCCCTCTCTCTCTGGACAAGATGATCCTCATCTAAAAGAGAAAAATATCACAATGAAAAGCAAAATGGACTGTAGCCCTGCTAAGAAGAGCTTATTCACAAATCTCTTTCCTGGATCCAGGCACAATTCATCCCAAGGCAATATTAAACACCTGGAGAGCTGTGCTGTGCCTGATGGTCAGGCACCCTCCTGAGCTGGCTAGGAAAGGAGGTGCCCCTGAGCATAGTGTGGGGCAGGAACAGTTTGACAAACTTCTGAAGATGTAGAAAAAAAAGAGCACAAAACAACTTTGGAAGGGACATGAAGATCATGCTTAATTTAAAGAAGTTTGCCCTCGAGACCCATGGAGAGCACGTCAGCTGGCTCCAGATAACATGTTTTCTCCAGCACTCCAGAAAAAAAGAGCTGAAGTACAATATGTACTCATCTGCTGAGACATTTAGATTGGCTACTGATACTCTGAAAATGTTTATAAAGAAAACGAGATGTGGATGATAGCCATTTTCATTAAAACTTGCAGATTCCGTTCACCCCGAATCACAGGATCCCTGAGCCATATTCTCACCCTTTTGGAGACATCTGTTTCACAGCAACACCAAGACTGTGTGGCTCTTACTGCTATTTGCTGGTTTGATGGGTCTGGTACACTCAGCTGTGTACAAAGGCACTGCCAGAGCCAGGTATCCACTCAATATCTGCAAGGTGAAGGTTGATGTACCTTGGCTCTGCCACCTCAGTTTGATTTTAATCAGGTCAAAGTCAAGAAGTTGAAAAAGACAGAGTTAAAACTTGAAGTCCTACCTGCCCAGGGCACAGTTCCCTCTTGTGCACCATGTAAAATTGTAAAAAAATTGGTGGCTTGTTCCTCAGTTGCAGGGATGCTCACAAGCTTCCTTTGGACCAAGCAGCACATCCTCTCTTGAAACCAGGTGCGCAGAACTTTTTATGATGTTTTGAAGATGTTCCCTAACTCTGTCTCTTGCTGCACCTCATCACGCACATACATTATGCCTGTAAAGCATGAGAATCCCATACTGAGTTATATATATCATGCCCACGGAAAAGCCTTCAAAAACATGGGTACAGCAGTTCTTGAACCATCTCTCCCTGTAACTGTCCCCCACCTCCAATATGGGTGACTTTGCTAGCCTTGCAATGATGGAACTGACAGCACTGATGAGAGCAGAGACACAAATTCACGTCCAGCCCAGTAATTCTATTTACTCAAATAATGTAACCCCAGGAATTAATTTGACTCATTGTGGGTGGGAGCTGTCTAACTCTCCCTACTTGGCTCTTGCCCGGGCTGAAGCACTAGCTTGAAAAGCCTTGGCCTGGCACCCGCTGGCACCTGGGTCAAAATATCCTCATGATCTGTGAGACAGAAAGAAATGCCCGTGGGAATGGTCAGAGCAGCAGTGGTACCACAGTGCCTTCAGCCATCAACAGCATCTTTTTGCAGCGGTGCAAAAATCAGACTGGGCCATGACATAAGCTAGAAAAGGTTCATCTCTCCCACTCTGCCTACTTTCATAAAGGACACTGATCCAAACCATCCATTGAGTTATCAGGCAATCCCAAATCAGCCTGGGTGGTACGATTTTCTATCTACTGCATGTCAATGGGACAAACAAGAGTGGCCCTCTCTTCTCACAGGGACATCTGCTATCTAAGTCTCTTTTCCTTCTGCCTCCTTGTCATTTCCTTATCTTGATGCCTGTTTGTGTTATGCATCTGTATGTTTGACACGCTGGAAGCCTGATTTGAAGCCAAAGTTGGCATTGCCTATGTCTCATGGCGTCCCTCGCCACCACACATCCCACCCTCTCTGCACAACTCCAGCCAAAAAAGTTTGCTTCCCTTTCGGCACTGCAGTGTTTTCGGATGTCAGAACCAGCGTCAGCCCTCTTCAGAGACTTGAGCAACTGCTGTGAATTTAAAACAAATATTTTTCATCTTAAATGCCACGGCAGGTCAGCTAAACAGAAAAGAATAGCTGGTAACAGGCTCAAAAAGACAGCGGGGTGGAGTGTTTACAGCTCCATCAGCAGCTCGGTGTTAATGAGCTGAGTCTGAAAATCACCTCTCTATTGATGAAGGCATGGATGGAGCACACAAATGAGAAAGGCAGTGATTGCCTCTGACCACAGGCAGAACTTGGAGAGCTTTAATTTTCACTTTCAATTGAACTATTTTTTTGGAGAGGGCAGTAAAGTTCTGCAAACTGCAGTCGGGCAGCTGCCTGCAGCTCCAGCTCTGGGGTTGCAGGATTTCATCCTATTTCTGAGAGCATCTGACTATGCATGAGGAGGAAACACCTCAGCTGTAGAGTCACCCTGTGTGTCCATGTGTACACACTCACGTCAGCTTTTTAACCAAAAGTGCCAGGCAGGAAAAACGTAGCTGCTTTATACTAAGTGCATATATAAGGATTGCAAATATATCAGAGGAAAAACCTCTCCTGCATTATAACTGCTGTAACTAATGGGAATGTTCTCATGGAAGGTGTTATTTCTGCCCCTGATTTTTCCCTTTCCTTTCCATAGAAGGTGTTGGCAGTGCTACATCTGAGCAAATCGGAAAAGAAAAATGTCTCTGGAGGATGCTTTGTTTGAACTTCTAATGTATCAGCAATGCAGAAAGGGAGATTTTCCGGGGTAGCTGCTTCTATTCAGTATGGCCATTATATCTGAGGGACTTTTTGCACAGCATCTCTCTATAGATGAGTTTTAATGTGTTGAATTGTGCTGCCAGTAAGGACTGGTGCGTTCAAGGTGAATGGCATGGTGCCACATCAGCGCTCAGCAATGCCCTTTGGGTTCATGCTTATGATTTCTGAGGGTAATTTTCTATGGTCAAGGTGTTTCCATAGGTCGAGAGAGAGGATGCCTCAACAAATTTCACTTTTCAGATATTTGTGAAATTCATTTATAATTTCTGCCATAAACTTGGGTTAGAAAAGGCACGATTTTGTTGGTGTTTAGTTTTGTTGGTGTTTGCATGTTTGAGGGACAAGGGCTGCATCAACCACTGGTGGTTTTTTTGTCCCTGAAGAAAAAGTATTTATTATTTTAAACAGAACTTTCTGCTTATATGAGAAAATTCAAAGTATATTTTTAAGCACAAACAACAGAAATAGTTCTAAATGCCTGAAACATGCTTTTAAGCAATTTAGCAATACAGAGAAAGTATACCCTGTTGAGGGCAGACTACAGAAATTTTAACATCCTCTCAAGGTAAATCAAGTAATGGACTGTTGGCCTATTTTTCAAACCGCTTCTCCTCAGTAACTTGACATTTGATAGGATTATCTGTTACTGTTGGATTTTGGTTGACTCTCTGGTATGCCTGAGAAGATTGTCATCTTGTGATTTAAAGATAATAGAGCCAAGCATGTGAAACTGCACACAGAGAATAAACCTTTGACTCAGAACTGAGTATTTTGTTAAAAAAAAAAAAAGAGGAGCAACTTTGTCTTGAGCTCAGTTTGATACACTCGCAGTTAATGAAATTATCCAGCAATAACTTTCCATTCTAAATATTGCCGTGCTATTTTTAAAAGGCTCCTATGGCACTGCATACAGAGAGGCCCGAGTGAACAATCTGAGATATCTGAAGAGGGTGAGTTTGATTAAAGACTTGTGACAATAGCTAATGTAAGCTTTAACTAAAAATGTCAACTCCATTTGTTTTCAGCTTAAAGAGTTTCTGGATCAGAATGTGCAGGTAGGAGTTATAACAATTCCAAGCTTACACTTGACCTGGTAGAAAAGATGATCATGTAAAAAGTGACATAAACTGTGCCTCTGCGTGTGCACATGTGTATTCGTGGGCCTGTGTATAAATACATTAAGACTGGCAAAGAACGTCACCATTACAGTTTTCCAAAATACGCAACATCTATTTTTATTATTAAGCCCCACAACTGGCAATTAAAAAAAATGGAAGGAGCTAGGGTGGGCTTTTTATTATGCACAGTTTCATTTCTTTGAATTTCAAAATTACCTTGCATGTATTTTAAACTTTGGTACAATTTGCAGGCTGTTTTCATTTCTATTTAAAAGGGCTAAACACTAAGCATGTGCCTCTGCTTTGCATTCTAATTGCATGTAACTGATTTGCACAGCAGAACAAAAACCTAATTTTCAGATTATGAATCATGCACTAAGAAATAATTATTGTTTTATGAGAAAAGAAAGTTTCCCACATTTTCCCCCCTTGCCCAATTTATGAGAACTGTTTGCCAGTTTGCAGGTTTCCAGCATTCCCCAAACACCATCTATTACTCTTTGGGGACTCCAAAAAGGTAGACAAAAATGCACGGTGTGCAACTGTTCTGACTGCATTCTTTTGCTTGCAACATAACACTTGCCTTTTATTATTTTATCTTCAACAATCAAGGGGTGACTAAATGGTTGCAGGTGGTGATGAAAATAAAAGCCATCCATCATTATTTATTAGGCATGAAAAAGATACACAATAATGTAATTTAATCCTGGAGCAGACAATTATTTCCACATATTGATAATACAATGTGAAAACTGTCATGAATCCTAATGTGATGTTTGCCTTTATTGGTGAACCAGTAGTAGCAATGCAAATAATGAAATTGTATCAAAAAAGGAAAAAAAAGGTAATTATTTGCATATACGAACAGTGTTGCAGAAAAACACATTATTACTAACTTTGGAAAACATAATCATGATCTGTGTGTTACTTTGGTTTTGAAGTCTGCAAATGCAGAAGCAAAATGTTCCTCTAAGTAAATATTTTATTGATTCCTACATCATCAAAATAATTTCACAAGTTTTGAAAAGGGAATTTTAAAGCCATGAACACGTAGCTATATAATTACCACCAGTTTACAGACACTCTCTGCTAATCTATTCACATATTTGTGTGCAACATTTCTTCCATTAAAAATAATTTAAGAAATAGCTTTGCTCTATCTGGGCCTGATTCGAAGCCTATTGAGGTCATCAGAAAGATTCATATTGATTTTGGTGGGAGTTAGATAGAAAACCTTTGTTACTGCTTTCTGTAAATAAAGTTGGGCTCCAGTTTGGGCAAAGCGGTTCTCACGTATATATTCATACAGATGACATTCACCCCTGGGCAGATGCAAAAATGTGCCACTCATGGCTCATTTTGTAGGGTGTAAAACGGCCTTATGGCTGGACAAAATCTACATATTTTTGTAAATAGGCAACTGTACATGCAAAGTATATCTGCAACTGCACAGCTAATTTACATTTGAATTGCCATGTCTGGGCATGCAAATCAGGTAATTACTTGCTCACATATAACTGGCCATTTGCATGCACAAATACCTATTATATGCATTCAGTCACAGTAATGTGTCTGCAGCATTTAGCTCTATCTCAAGAGGAACTACAGCAAAGAAGAGGTTTACCTTATCTCTTATAAACTCAGTGTCTTCTAGAGTGATGTAAGTGATATTTGAAATCATTAGGAGATCTGTAAACTTGCTGCATGTGTTGTCCCTTAAACTGAAGTCTCTTAGACTCGAGTCTATAAGAGGCTATTTCTGGAGCATTTGTGGCAGCAAAACCATTGAAAACTATTTACAAACAGGGAGAGTCTCTTTCCCACTCTAAGGACATGGACTATCACATGGTAAAACCCCACCCTGAGAACACTTCAGAACCTAAAACCCTGTTTCCAGAGGGCACCTCTTGCAAAGCTGCTGAGCACATCGTGGGCAAATGACAAAGGCTGGGACCAGACTTAGTGCTGGGGTAGGAGGGATGGTGTGGGGGCATCCCTGCTCAGCCTCTCCTAACTTGGCAGCAGCTGATTTACTTTAGCACCACATTTCCCAGCAATCTCAGCTTTTACCACTCCGCGTTTAGGAAGGAGCAGAGACGTCAAGTGTGGTTTCCCAAAATACTGGGCATTATCCATCTCTCTGTGAGCATGCAATGGGCACCAGGTGGGCTGACCATTGCCTGGAATGTAAGAGAAGCAGCTGCTGTTTTCTTGGTAAGCACACCATCGGGAGGCAGTGGTAACAGCTAGGCTGGAGAGCAACCAACATCCAAGGGGAGAAGGTCCAAGTGTAGCTCCACCACCCCTGCCACTGGGAGGGAAGGAGCAGAGGAGTGGTTGCACGTTCACTTTTGCCTTGTGTTTAGACTGTTGGTTGAAGGACAAATGGGCTTGAAAAAAAAGACAATGTGCGTTGTTTTTCTCCATTAATCAGTGCATTTTTTTTCATCTGCCTGGCTTCATTACATTTGTTTGTCTTTCCCTCTCCAACTGAGCAGGGGGAGCTGATTTTCCTGAATTTGGTTTAAGAGACAAAATTAAAGTTTTCTTTGTTTATAAGCAAAGTAGCAGTGATTATTTGAACATTTTGAAGGAATCATACAGTATTTTAAGAGTCTGTAAAAAGAGAAGAAAGGTGGTGGGAAGTCATTGGACATTATTTTCTTTAAAAATGTGTCGATAGTTTTAACAAAGTGAACCCACAATGTCTGTAGAGTTTCACCAAATGGCCTGGGAACTGATGGCAAATTTGTGAAAACATGCTGGAAATGTTTTGTTGATATTCCTGCTGACATTAGGGGCAGATCCTGCATGTCACCACAAATATTTGGCAGTGGAGAAAACCAGAGATATTGTTTAGCTCTGTTTGGAATCAGATAGCAAATTGATCTTGGAGGCTCTCCCTGGAACTCTTCATATTTTTGGAAAACAAAAGATTTTCAGAGGAAGCCCTGTTTTTATTATGCATGAGATTGTTATGGGAGGAGAAAAGGGAGTCTGCGACTTGCACAAAAGAAGAGGGGAACCAGAGCTTTTGCTGGAATTGAACAGATTATTCCTGGCCTTAGCTTTGTGTACTTTTCCCCAGGAACATGGATTTTTTATGTGAGAAAAGATTATTTCGGAATTATTTATTATTTATTTATTTATTATTCTGTCTTCTGTGCCTCATACAATGGGAGATCAGTTACCTGTGGGGTCAGTAAATGGTCTTAGTATGAGCTGAGGGAAGGGAGTATGCCCAGAGCACACTGCTGGGAAACATTTCTGTGGTGGGATGGGACTCTCAGTCAGATAAGAGAGGAGACGTGGTCCTTCCTGGCAGTGTTCAGCCACCTTTGTGTCTCTTGCACTGCTCTTGCTCCAAGTAGATGATTAGGCACAGAGAGTCCTAACTGCTCCTTTTGATCCACCATCTACATGATCTGGATGAAATCCCAGAACCCAAGTTTTTTTTCCTTAACTCCAGCCAATATTTCATCTCATCTTCCAGTAAATGACAGTGTGTCCTCTGCAGCAGCAAGGGTAGTGCCCTCACTCACCAGAGCAGTATCACCTTCCATTTTCTAGGCTTCTTCCTTTGTTTGTTGGGAAGAGATCAGGAAAACACTGGGAGGAGATTCCTCAACAGTATTTCCCATCTCTGGCCTAAAGAGAAACCTAGAAAAAAGGGGAGGATAGTGCCCAGCAACACCACCTGCCCTCCTCCAAGACACCACAGGTTTCTGTGTGAGAGCTCAACTGTGAAGTAGCAAAATTTCCCAGAGGTGATGAGAGAGGACCTTTTGAGGGACCATGCTGTGTACATTTGTATGGGTTGTTGGATTCCAGATGAAGCAAAGAAAAACTCCCCAAGGGAAGCTTCTGACTTCATAGATTGCTCAAACACTAATCACGTTTAGCACAGGACTGGATGTGATAAACTAGATTCATACACTGACTCAAGGAAAAAATAAGAATGGGGAATGTAGCATGCAGTCAGTTTTGTGGTCTGAATCTCATGAGAAAGACATGTTTTCAGACCAGACCCCTGCTGTAACAGCTAGGCTGAGGTAGAAGGAGAAGCAGAAGAAGCTGCTTCTTCTTGCGTTGCCTCTGACTTACTTCAAGACTGCCAGTTTTGTTCTTAGGCAAAGCTCCAGCTGCAAGGAAAGGCTGACCTGCTGGTTCCACTGCTATTCAAACCAGCCCCATGTCCCCAGACACAGTCCCAACCTGCATCCAGCCACTAGTCCTGTCTGGAGCAGGGCTGCATTCATGACACCTAGATTCTGTTGTCTTACTCTGATTTGTCCTGTTTTATATGGAGGGGGTCATGCAGCAGATGTGAGAGAAGACACCCAGCCATGAAAAAACAGCAATCACGCTCAGCAACGAGCTCAGCTTGAGTGTCATCATCTGGTCTTCAATGTGGTGGTCAAGTGAGTGAGGACTAATTGGAAAGAATGCAGTGGAGACCAGAACCAGGGCTGAAAGACTAGGAGAGAAGAGAGAGAGAACTGGGGCCATTGGGGATAGAAAGAGGAGATGTCAAATATGTAAAAAAACTGCTTCTCCCTGTCCATGGAGCATACGAGAAGAAGTTGCAGGCTTACATTTCAGCAAGAGAGCCTAAGTTAAAACTTTCTAATTATAGAAATAGCTCACAGTAGAAAAGGCAACATATCCCTATGGGCATTGGAATAATCAATTAGTATAATTAAACTTTCTGTTTACTTCCAGAAAGATGTTGGAAAGTATTCTTTTAAAAAGTCTTTTTCGTAACTCACAGCAAATCTCCCTCAAGTAAACATCCTTTCCAATCTTCATATAACTGCTGTGTCTTCTACCTCTCCTCCCAGGCAGTGATGAATGTACCAAAGTAGTGGGTGGGAGGAAACACAGATAAATATTTTGTAAGTAATGTACTATATATATCGGGCACAGATAGAAATAGCATTGTGCTCATTCTGTTTTCATTCTCATCAGCACAAATGAGGAATAAATCCAGTTGCTGAACTCTTTCTACATGCAAAAATGGAGAAAGTGAGTGGTGATGGAGTATGTCATAAAGAGTTGAATGTGAATTTTTTGGTAAGCCAGCATCTTTGTTTTATTATCTAGTCATGCTTCTGTGCAAGAAGACTGAGTCCAATCATTATATGCATTTTTCAAAAGAGCCAACACTGTTGTGGAATATACTGGAGACAGTGTGGGTGGAGCACAATAGTATTAAAAAATAAAGTAATGTCTCCTTTTTTGTTTTCCTGTATAAGCACAAATCATTTATTCCCTGCTGGATTTCATGAGTATGTTATTTACCACTGTTTACTGTAGCTAGCTTCCTATTATTACAAAAGTTGGCAGAGTGAGTGTGGGTCTGTAGCTTGCCCAGTTGCATTCCGATTTCTTTCTGCCAAAAATTGAAAAATGGGTTTTCCATGCACCTATCACATGTAGGAATATATTTAACCACATTTCTTACTCCTACAGATGCCAGCCTCATTGTCAGAGAGCCACCAGGAATATGCTTAACCCTCTCTGTCCATCAAAGCCCTTTCTGATGGCGTCCTATGAGCATCTAGATGGGAGAGGACCATCACAGGGCTGCAGTACAGCAGCACGACAACAAGTCTAATTTCAACCTGGCTAGCTTGGCTATAACACACAACAGCACTTAATTCAGCTTGAGCTAATTTATCTCAAGAAAAGGGTAACCAGATAGTTCTGTGCAACACTTCAATACTTCTTCATGAAAATGCTTTACAGGGTGCTGCTGCCTGGTGGATTTGTTCAGCCTTCCCCTGGGAAACGTTGCCTAGTGCCATACCAGTAGGAAGGTGCACTAAGCAGTGGGAAAAAGGTGGCTTAGCTTGTACCTTTACTTCCTCAGGTATGCAAGGGCAGGGATTATGCCTGATCACAGTGTGCCAAAGTGTGGCCATGGAGAAATATGTGAAAGAGAGAGCAGATTTGGGGAAACATCCCCAAAAGAACAGGATTAGCCACGGGCAGCCCCATGCTGGGCACAGGACTAGCTTGGGCTTCTCAAAACGCCTCTGGAGTTACATGAACGTGCTGTGGAAAGGGACTTGGTGGTCTGGGTCATCCCTCTGTGAAGGATGAATAACATGGTGCTCAGCAGAGTTGAGCTGCATGTGTTTGCACTGGAGATTCTGTCCTCAGTTTCTGTTTTACATTTCCAAGAGCCCTGTGCCCTTTGCAAACAGAGGGGTTGAGTAACAGACAGGAAGAGCTGGTGTGTTTGTGAGAGCACCGGCCCAATAAATGGACATATATTTAACTCTCTGCTTGGTGTTATTTTCTCTCTGCTTGGGCAAACAATATTCTGACTGCTTCCTAGTCCTAATCAAACTGCAGGATACTAATAAATCAAATTCAGACTAATAAAACACATTTCGTCAGTATTAATCCTCTTAAAGTTATCAGGTTTTCACATCCCTAGATAGGAGTTGTACTGTCTGACATAAAGTTGAGAGATAAAAGAAGGATAAAAGAACCATTACCATATAACAGCATTAAGACAAAAATATAATTGCAAAAGCTGAACTTGATTATTATTTAAAACATGTGTTGGGTGGAGGCACCAGCCGGCAGGAAGTATCTGATGCTGATGAACCCACACAACCTCAGCATGAGTGACTTTTGAGTATGAATGTAAAAGATTTATTAATTTCATTTTTAAGATGTTCTATTTGTTTTGAAAACATTTGGGGTTGCAAAACACATGAATCCTGTAAGTATTTCCATAAAGCGTGGAACAACATTAGAGGCAGTGGGGGTGGGTAATACTGATGTATTTTTTTTTCTGGGAAGAATTTCCATTAAAATTAAATCTAGTTTAATTATAGCTCCTCAGCAGTGAGTATGTGATTTCTGATTATGTCCCTGGTGGATGCTCAGGTTGGTACTGCTGTGGTTGGATTGAGGTCTGCTCCATTTCATTACTTTTTCCTTGAAGAGAAACCTCACTGGTATTCGTGGAAACCATGTGTCAGTTTATGCAGTGTGTCATTATGCATTATCATATCATACAGTTTAAAAAACATTGCATTGTTGCTTCTGGTTGGATTCTCTTTATGCAGAATAGAGATGGCATTATTCTAGGTAATTCTCTTTCTTAATTCCAGCCCTCAAGCCAATCAAACAAAGAGAAAGCTGTAGATGGATATGAACTAATTTCTTGGTATATATCCAAAACCCACAAATAATTAGAGATGGAAGAAGCTCAAAAGCTCTGTAGATTTGGTTTGGACACACACTCAAGCAAAGCTGTAGGGGAACCTCCATAATTAAGGCTGTGCTCCATTACGCTGGTGTAAACAAAATCAGTGGTTACACCAGAGAGAGTTCAGAAACTGACCTCCTGACTGAAGATCTCAGGAGAAAAGATTTTTTGTGAGATTTCTATTACTTCCTGTTTCTGGTCGGGTTCAGGTCAAGAACAGCTTTCTCACAGTGCTGCTGCACTGGTGTTCCCATCCCCGATGGACCAGGAAGCAATGGGGAGCATGGAAATAGAGCCGAGACAGCCTTTCACGGTGCAGGAAACCCCTGCTTTGGGCTGGCTTGGAGCAACAGGCAAAGGTCAATTTTTATTTTGTCTGAACTGGTTCCTCTGTCCAAAGGGACAATATGGAAATAACAATGTGAGATACAAGAATAAAACAGGTCTGGGCCATGTCACCTATATGGCATGACCTGGAGATCAGAAACATCTCATTTGCAAATGACAATAACGGTGTTAATTTCCTGTTTGTAGGCAGAAGGTGTTCCCTGTTTTTCTTTTGATAATAAGAGCAGTTATTTTATGACCCATGGCTTGTGCAAGCTTTGCTGGTGCTTACCCTTACCACCGCTACATGACAGCACCCTGGGATGACTGAACTCAACAGAAGAAACACAAGCATGCAACACCCCTGCGAATCTTCACATCCCAAGCTCAATATTCAGCTGAAGACAACCAAGGTGCTCTCTCATTTCTGCAACTAAAGTGAAGGGAAAGGCCCACAGTAATAAATTGAAGTTGCCAGCTACAATACACCATCTTGTACTGACTTATCTTACGGAGCTCCGTACTGTTATTCCAACAAGAAAGGAGCAGTACAGCTTAACTAATAAGCTAGTCTCCCCTTGCTTTGATGACGTGCTCCATCCAGCAGACGTCAAAGGCTACGGTCGCTGCTCAGGGACACTCAATGCTTTACTGCAAAGGCAAGGAATGCAAACAATATAGACATGCAAAAGAACTCTAGCAGTATGCTCAGCCCTTTTTAAATGTCTGCTTTAGATAACCTCGTTCTCTGTCTCCCTACTACTTTTCAGAAGCCTTGTCCCTAGTGCTGCAGCCCGTCCAATAAAGAGCAAAACTAGGTGAAATTTGTGCATTAGCAGGCAAATTTTACAGCTTGCCAGGTGAGAATACAGGACAAATGAGTTTTTTATATGCCATCAGCTGCTCTGCTCAGACTCACAGTTGGGGTAACTTGGCAAAGAAGGGTTTTCTGTTGTGCATTGCAGGAGCCTGGAGAAATCGTTTAGAAAAGGGTTCGTTCATCTAAGGAAATAACCTAAGCCACTGATGATAGGCCTTGTGATTCTCCCTTATGTCTGAGTAAGATGCAGCATCCAACCCTGACATTGATGTGGTAGTGCCCTAGAAAAAAAAAAAAAAACAAACCAAAACAGCATTTTAAAACAAAGACAGCTGGATTGACAGTGACCTACACAGACGGCTGTGGCCAGCAGTGACACTGATTGAGACAGACTTCTCTAAACTGGTGACAGACTTTGAATGCCAGATCCCGCAATCAGCTCTAAGTGACACAAGATACAGCTTTATGTAGCTGTCATGATTAGGGAACTTTCTGTTATGGTAGGAACATATGAAAATATCAGATGTATTCTTAGATTCCAAACATTTTTTTCTTCTTGATCCCTCAGACAAGGATCTGGTGAAAGGATACCTAACTTTAAGTGGGAAACATCTTCATGAAGCTTTCCAGGATAAATGGGCATTTACACAGGGAGCAGTCATCCAGCTCCAGCTGCTGAGGAGATGCATCATCCCCGTGTTGAGGCTGCCTTTGAAAGGCTTCATAGCCCCCTGTTCGCTGTGTCCTTTCAGCTACCATTCTTCATGTGTTTTAAAAAATTTTTTTTGTTACTTTTAACTCATTCTCAGCAGAAGGGCAGAAATCAGACCTCTGATGCCACTGAGGCTTCTGCCACACAAGTGGCAGTGAGGAATTTGGGATCATTTCTAACCCTTCAAGCCAGGGTGCAGTGGCACTTTGAACACTTGTCCCCAATTACTTTCCTGTGGTAGGCATTGTAGATGCGTGCAGTGCCAGTGACTTTGTCCTGCACACCTCTATGGTTCCTACAGAATGACCTCCACCATCTCTTAGTGCTGTTTAATACTGTGAGGTGGGCCTAAGTACTGGTCAACAATAATTATCTATTTTTCTTCCTAAAAATCCCATCCAAGAACCTTGTGATGGGATGGTAAGAAGTGTAGGTATGGGAATTCTAACTTCTGAAGGCATTCCAAGTCCTTTAAGAAGATTATGAAAGGTCTGGTTTTTAAAGAAGCAGTACTGATGCATCCTTTCTGGCCTGATGCTTAAGCAACCAGAAGCTACAACCACATCAGAAGCAGAGATTTCAGTCACCATGCTTTTGGGAGCAACGCACATCTGTATCTCTGAGGATGCATTTGAGATGCCGGAAATGTCTTTCTTCCAGTTCTCTTGCAACTATCTCACAACTTTAACAGTTTGCTAGCAAAGTTTTGCTGAGTGTATCAGTGCTGGTGGGGACATGTGGAACAGTTTGTGCCAGCCTGTCTTCCCCTGATTCCATAAAATGCCTTCCAGTTCTTTTTAGGGGGCTTACAGCATGCCCTAAGTCATTCATCCCACTTACAAAATAGTCATGGTTTCCAGTGGACATTACTCATGCAGCAGCACCCTTTTCTTCTTCATATTTTTATGGATTCAGAAATTTTTAGCGAAGTCCAGGATTTAGTGCTTTTCTACTTATTCAGGCTGAGACCAAAGCTTCATTCGGGGTTCATTATGAATTCATATGTAGACTATCAGCTGATCCAAAGTCAGATAATTGACAGAGTACATATAATTATTCACCTTTCTATTTGCAAGGTCTCTGGATCAACAAAGAAACCTCCATTATGAGCCCTACTTGGATCATACAATTTGCTGGGGCAATGTTGGATTACCTAGAGGGAAGAATAAGCCTACATCTGCATTGATATCTAACAGCGAGAAATTTCATCAGCCACTTCCATGAGCAGCTTGAGATGCACCTGACGACATGCTGGGGCTCACTGACCTCATGGCAACGTGTCCCAGTGTCAGAACGTCTGCCTGTCTGCAGTTTGCATCTATACGAATTTACTCAAGAGCAGTGTATCTATCCAAAGAACATGGGAGAAACCAGTTGTTTATGGTCATTTCTGCTTCCCCTTTTCCAAGATGTGATTTATCGGTTGGGTTAGCCTTAGGCCAGTTTCCCTTTTCTATGCCAATCTACGCTAAGATTCACATATAGACATCACCATTTAAAATCGAATATTTCCTCATAATTGCTTCAGAAATTGAGGACTAGGATTCCAACAGATACACATAAAGATCCTGGCATGTAGAGTAATTTCAGTAATAGATGCAGATTTCTTACCCCTTTGTTACTCTTTGTTCAGTCAGTGGCTGACGATATTACTGAGGAAAACTCAGCAGATTTCCTCAATAGCAAAATATGATAAACTTCTCATCAATACTGTCCCCTACAACATCTCTTGAAGATTCAGTTCCCAACATTTGACCTATCTGCAGCATCCAAACAGCAAATACAAAAGACACGGCTCGAAAGGGCACCTGGAAACTGTGATAAGCCCAGCCTCTCACAAAACCATAGTGCTTCTTGGAAAGGTGGCCTGACTTTGTCTAGAAGCACTAAATTATTATAAACTCTCCTGTCAGCTTAATTTACTAGAAGGAGAAGATCACCCAGATGACTCCCCGTCCAAAAGAGTTCCTAACTTCCACTCCATCCACTCATTTACCCCTTCCTCATTTTTTTCCCCTCCTGGAAACCCCATTTCAGCCACTTGGATCTGCTACAGGACAAGAACTGCTTCAATTGATATCAGCACAGCTCAGCTCACTCAATATGGTGCAGACATGATGCTACATAATGGGCAAAAGGATGAGCATCATGTAAACGCATGAGCGATATTGTCAGCACTTCTAGGAAGCTGTACGCACAGATCTACTTACTTAATAATGAGATGAGCACACCTTCTGTGCACCTCACTGAACACACATTTAAACATATGGCTGCTGAGATAGAATATATCCTGCCAGCCTTTTTTCTTAATTAAAGTTATGCGAGTTATGAAATACTTTCCTTTATAATAAGGCTCTTATTCCTGTGGAGAAATTTCTATTTGTTTTTATCTCATTTGAGCTTCAAGGTTAATCTTAGTTTAAGAATCTCGCTCGCTGTGATAGCAACCTCATTGTGCTTCAGCCTGATCTGTGTGCGTGGGTGTGCGTGCATCCTTTTGTTTCATGCTGAGACTGGATGCCGCTAGCTGAGTATCCTCTGTGTACTGGTTTGTCCTACAGACATTAGCAACAGGTGTAGGTGACTGTGAAAATGGTACATGAAGGATATTTTCCAAATCCAATTTAGGGCCATAAAAACAAAACCAAAGGGGCAGATGTAGGATTTGTATCTTGCTTTGCCAGACAAAGCAAACGTGAGCTATTTCACTTTCTGAACTACTGTAAATAGGAACTTAATACTAGAATCCTTGATATACATTTACTTATTTTGTTATGTGACAGCAGCAAGTGATAATTTATTCCAGCATGAAAAGAGACATTAATAAGGGAGGAGGAGTAAATAGCAAGGCATTTAGATCAAATTAATATACATGAAATAAAACAATAAAAATCCCTGTTTTATCCACAAATAAACTTTTTATGGCCTGTATGCTTTACAATGATTTTAATGTTGCATCTTACATATGTATTGGGCAAATATAGTAGCAATAGTGAAATAATTGTTCACAGTTACAGGCACTAAAATGAAAGTCTGAGCTATTTACACAAGTCTATCTTCCCTTGGACCTTTGGATCTGCAATAATTTAGGATAATGGCTCAGGTTTTCCTCTAGTTCACGAGTGTTATGCTTTTGCAGTCAAAAGATGTTCTCTTTCCTTTGGGTTTGTTTTTTTTTTCCTCAGGATATGTAATGAGTAACATTTTATTGGGAGATAAAAAGCCACCTTGAAATGTTGCCACTACTGGCCATGACCTTCTTTTTCTCCGTTCTTTGAAGGTAATATGGTATTTCTTACATTCTATGTCCACTCTCAAATTCTTCTTTCCTTTCCATGCATATTTCTCCTGACTCCTACCTCAACCTCTCTACTGTTTTTTTCTTTCTTGACTCTAATCCTTTTGCTGTCTCTCACGACAATCCTTCGCCTACACATATTTGCTTCAGCTCTCTCCTCATTTTTTCCATTCGGTCTTAAAGAGTTATCCACTAGCTACTTCTTATGTGTTTCAATTCCATGCAAAAATCACATTCATGTAAGGCTCTGGGTAGGGAAAAGAAGTGCTGATATGTTTTATGCTGTTGTAAGTGCTCTACCTTGAAAATATCCTCTCTCACTTATAGGCTCAATCACAAACCCACTGAAATTCTGGTAAAATTCTTCTGGAAATCTGTGTGTGCACAGGTGGACCCACTGTAACATTTTGTCTCTGTGGCATAAAGGGGTATGGAGAAAGTTAGTGCATGGTAAGAGAATTACATTTACACATTAACAGTTTTGGCAGCTTTTAATCAATACTTTTGACAGCAGAACCCTTTGGTCTGACAGCTTACGCTTTGAGGAGCGACAAACTCCAGCACCTGAAAATCTCAACCCTCCAGTGACCCCATGTTTTGACGGCAGCACTTTCTCCTACCTTGAAACACTAGAGTACACACTATCTTAAAACTCGGGTGTTATTTATTAAGAATTTTTCTAAAAGACAACAGCTGGGGCCCAAGACGTGAGCTCTTCCTAATATAGAAAAAGGGCTCTATCGGCCTCTATAGAGAGGGTGTGGTTCCACAAGTCCATTGTATAACCCCATTTAACCATCAAAAAATGTTGCTGAGAATGAAAAGATAAAATATAGATCTACTGTTCACTTCCCCCCTACTTGATCTTTTGTGTTTGATCATAAATGCACATTGTGAAAAGATGTCTTATACCTCGAAGCTAAACACTGTTTGCTACTCATTAGTGATTTATAAATGATATTTTCTCCCTGGTGACATATCTTTTGATATGATTCTCTAATAATAACATCCACCAATATTAAAATAAGAACATCCCCATGTATTGTGATCACCTTCAACCACATTTCCTCACTAAAATTAAATTTTAGCACACCAACTGATATTGTATGCATATATTTGTCTACCATCATTATAAATCTCCTAAGGGTCTCTATAAAATGATAGTTTTGCCTCTTTGCAGTAATTCTACCTAATGTTCCAAAGCAAGAAACTAATTACATGCTGACTTTTCAGTAACTTTGATCTTTCAGAACCCATGCTCTGAAGTTTCTATAGGTAATCATATAATTACAACACACTAAGTGGGATGAAATTAGCCATCAACTTTTTTTCTCTAAATAGCATTAACTCTTTTTACAAATAAACATTTAATTCAAAAATATTAAAGATTCAGTAGCTCACTATTTATGACATCCTGATGTATAAGTTTTGGTAAGTAAGATTCCAAAATAAAATCTATTTATACGCACTGGTATTTATAACAAACGTCTTGTTCTAACACAAAGAGTTTCAGTGGTAGGGGCCATGCTAAGAATTCTTGAAAAATATGTTTAAGGAAGGCCAAGGATAAACTATGGTGGTGTTAGGAAATTACTGAGATTTCTCAAGGGAATCTTTGAGTCTCTCAAAAAAATGACCTCATTTGTATTTTCCCAATGAATTGGTATGATATTTCCTGTAAGAAAAATTGAAAACAATTGTTGCTTTCAGTTGAACTCTATTGATATAGGAAAAAAAATACCTTGGATTTCCTCTTTGAAAAATGTAATTTTAGCCCACTTTTATTTTCAAGCATAATCATAAAAAGTTTGATTTTTTTAAAGAAAACAAATATCACAGCCTTCTTAGACAACAGAGAAATAACCATGCAGTTCAATTTTTTTCTCTTCATGCTTTCAACCTCCTATTTTAGCTCAGCAGTAAAACCATAAAATTCTCCCATCCAAAATGCTGTGGCCTCCTCCCTTCTTCTTGCACACAAATGAAGACAAATACAAATTCTAACATGCACAGAGTCAACATGCCTCTGCCTCTCATCAGGGGCTGTGCTTGTATTTCTTCACATGTAGGTGTCCCACTGACTGCCGTGAGGTCAGGCTTTCACCCCAGAGGAGGCAATGAGGAGCTGAATTAACTGTCTTTCATGCATTCATCTGTTTTATGCCCTACTGCATGGAGGGACCTTGCAGTATGAAGAAGGGGGACAAAACATAGCCCAGTGTGGCAATACCTTTCCCTTAATGAGCACTTCAAATTAAAGGAGAGCTCCAAGATGATGCCTGGGCAGAGTCTGTACGCTGGAAGGAGAAGAGGGATGCTCTATTATAAATATTAAATCATGACCACAGTTCCTGATGTGGACGTTGGCCGTAGGACCACGCTGAGGGTCAAAGTTGCTCACTACAGCCCTGTGCCAGCGGATGGTGCAACACCCAGAGCTTGGTGCTGCTGCATTCACTGGAGCATTGCCCTAAGAGGTGCAGTGGTTTGTCCTTTCCCTGCTGTTTCCTGCATCCACCAGCTCACACGAGCCCAGCCCCAGGCTGAAATACCTCCTGCCCCAGTGCACAGCCTTCCTGGGCGAGTGGGGTGGTTAAAATTACAACTAAGCCTTTGGGAGCACTGCAATGTCCCCGTGTGGACAGGGCTGCCATACCACACGACGCCTGCCCAGGGTGGCTTTGCAGATGACTCAGCAGTGCCGAAAGGAAATACGTTGTTGGTAAAACAGGCCTCTACCTTTACTACATCCCATATGTGCACCTTGTTTGTCTAATAACATCCAAAACCACAGAAAAATCTGAACACCACATTTACTTTAAAGCTGAATAAACAAAATTTGTTTTGACTTATCATCAATCATGCCATGTGATCACAGGGCATATTGTGTGCAAACGGCAGTTGTTTTATCTGGAGCTTCAACCTTTAAAAAATTCAAAACAGTAAAGTTGTTTATTTGACACTGGTCCTGACCCTCAGACTTTAGCGCTGCATTCTGACAACGTGAAAGAAAGAAAACACATTTTGCTTCTTCACTGCTGTGGCATAAAGGAAACCCAGCTTCTTGGGAGACTTTTGACACATTCCTTGCATTTGCAATGTACCAATAGGAACTTTATCTCGTTCTTTTTTATTTTTCTGGAAACAAGAGTAAGAAAGGTGTTTACATGGTGTTGCACATGGTAGCAACTCTCATCAGGAGGATCTGCAGACACACAGTATGTGCATTTAGCTTTGGGAATTGCATTACTTAAGAGCCCTGTGGTTAGAAAGATGAATTCAGACAGACAATAAGGAATAACAGTTTGAAAGCCATGCCCATAAGCCACTCACACAGATCCAGTTAACAAATGATAGCCTTGCATATATCTTTTTTTTTGTGAACTAACTTGGAAACTCATTCCAAACTATTCTTGACAAAAACACAATCTTTTCTCTCCCTTTGAGAATATGAAGTGATTGCAACACAGTACCTGTATATCATTTTGTGTTTACATGTGTATCTATGCCTCTTTGGAAGAGAGAGAGTATATTTTTTCTTCAAGAATCAGAAATGCAGAGCACCTAGAAGGGCTGCAGATTGCTGAATAATATGTGGCCATTAATTATGACAATGAAAGTTTCCTTCTTTTTCTAAAACTTCAAAATTAACATCATGTTTCTCATCTAAGAATGAAGAGCAATTACAGATCAGGAAGAACTAAAAGTTTTACTCTATTATGTACAGGCAGTTTTGGGCTACTTTAACTTCACTATGCTGATGACAAAATTTCACATTCATCATATGGCCCTAAAAAATACCTACATGCATTCTGCTGTTTAACCCCTGTGGCATGAAGGAAAACTGACTTCTGGAGAGACATTTGACTTATACCTTTCATATGACAGGGCTGTGGCTCAGGAGAAGTACCAGGACTAATTTCTTCTCCAGACTTCCTATTTTATCTTGGATATGCTTATTCAATTCTGTTTCCTCATGTTTTAAAGATGATAAAAAGTAATAATTAACTTCCAAATAAAGATGGTATGATACTATCTAGTGTAATGTTTTTAAAGTGGTTTGAAGTTCCCAGTTACAGGAATATAAGAGCTACCAGAAATGTTCTCAAGGAAAGGCTTCCTGTGAGAAGTAATGTCTTTTATTAGATCAACTGGTATATTTGAAAAAAATGGATCCTCTTTTGGGCATATGCAGGTTTGCTGCTTCCGTTTCAGCTCTGAAGAAGAACCTATTTAACCACATCTGTTGGTCTAATAAGGGATATTACATACGAACCTTAATCTCTTCCAAGACCAGAGCATGTAAACTTCAACAAACCTGTTTCTGCGACATAAATAATCGGTGCTAGTGTGTGTGCAATCTAGGCTGACTCTGGGAGCAATCACTGTTGGACACTTTGGAAGCAAGTGAAAGGGTGCTTATATCGCATACAGTGTGGAATAACTGGCTCATCAGTGTTTTCTACTTTATATCAACAGCAAATGGTCTATCCATTTTCTTTCTACTTGATCTTTCCCCTCACTTTTTAAAGTTGATACTCACTTGCTTTGCAAAGTCTTATGCATATCTCCATCTTAGATTTCATTTACTGTGTTTTACATGCAGTCCCTGGGGATTAAGCCTTAATGTTAATGAGCTGGCACAAATAACCTCTTGAACTCACCAGTCTAATCCCACTGATTTGTTTTTATCTTCCTGATCCCTCACTCTTCAGTTCATCACCCTGTTACTGTATTGAGTGAGTGCCACAGAAATGCAGTCTATTCACAGCAAGCGCATTGATGTAACTTCACCCAGCAGGGTAAGGAATGGAGTCAGTAATAAAACAGAATGGGGGGAGAGGGGGAAGAAAAAGAAAACAGACATCATTCCCTCAAGACCAAGGGTCTTAATGTCTTCTTCCCTTCCTTTGTGCTGCCCTTGGGAGGAAGGGAAGAAGTGAAGCTGTGGAAGATGAGTAGTATTTCTACCATAAGTCGGAAGAAGCTCTGTTCAAGATAATGACACACTGTTGGTGAAAGTTGGGTCAGGATCAGGTCAGACTCATAGAGAGCCTCCATTCCTCCACCCCACAGATTGATGTGCAGCTAATTGTATTTGGATGAATAATTCTAATAAAGATGTGACCTTTAATGCCAATTGGTGGTTTTAATTTTGGTTCATAATCAGTCACCTCAGTATGATCCCTTCTCATGTGTGAGCAGCAGTGAGGCCACTGTGCATATTTACACACAAAAAACAAATATGGGCCCAGGGAGGCATCCCTTGGGGTGAATGCATATATTGCAGATCTTAAAAAGAGATTTGTACGTTACTGGATTTTAAGTGAATAAAAGTGCATAAATTCCTAGGAATCAAAGATAAGTCAAAGGGAAAAAAAAGCATTCACAAGTAGAAAGAAACCCCCATAGCTCATGAATAGCCTAATTATGAGAGAGCCCCACAGGCAAATGCAAACTTACCAACACAATTGCCTTTGGAGCTCACAGAGGGGTCAGACGTTACCCTCAGAATATTATCTTCTGTAGCACAGCACCTGGGTCCTGTACTTTACAGTGCCATTCAAAAATCACACCAAGGGACAGTCCAGGGAGGTAAGAGCAGACAGAAACTCAACATAGACACTGTTTTAATGCTTGTACATCCAAGAATCAGTTACTTTTTCTCATTGTGAAGCTCCTCTTACAAAAACACGCTCAAAGTTGATGTAACATCTCTTCCTGAAATTTTCTATTACATCCATAGGTAAAACGCTCCCTGTAGCCTTCAGCACATGGTAATGGTGAGAAACACAGAGTGGATAGCACTGAGTGGTGGAAAGATGTGAAGCTGAAGCTGCCACCTTGCCAAGACACAAACCCCTGGTTTTCTCAATTTTGTGAAAGCAGAAATAAGTTTTCTCTGCCACCTACTATGCAGCAGAAAGCACTCATTCAGCCTGGAGTTAAAAGTATGCTTGGAATTGTAATGGCAATTTCATTCCTTGGTCAAACATGTTTCGGCAAAATTTGTAACGTATTCCTAAACGGTCTGGAGTCAACGATACACGAGAAATGGCCACAGAATTGAAGGGTACTGAAGGAAAGGTGCTCAGGCACAGAGGCTTTGACTCAGAAGCAAAGAGGGCAAGAAATAAGCCTTGGCCATCACGCATGGCCTCAGCTTCCTTTTTTAATACAATCTGTTCTGGTAAATGCTACTCTTTGCCTTCCTCATTCGCTCCAGCCAGCACGAATTTTTGCTCTCACTCCCACTCCTATCTCCTCTTTAACATCCATTTCCACAAGCTCTTACTATTGTGAGTTTGCTTTGGGAAATCTGGTCCTTGCTTTACTTTCATGGATACACCAACCAACTTGTGACCACTTGGTTCTGCTGATAAGACTATGCAGAGTAAATATGACTGTATGAAGACTTTGGCTGCTTTATACTACTCCTCTCTTTGTAGAAATACCCTTCATAATCTGAGCACTAAAGTCATTATACAGATCTCCATTATACGTTACACATATCTCTCACATTATACAAGTCTCCAGATCACTTAGCAAGGCTGATCTCTTTTACAATGCTAAGAAGTACCACCTGCTAATTAAAAGTACAATATGGTCTCTTTTAATCCTCCTCACGTTTAGTATCAAATGTATATTCATGTGCTTTAAGGATATATGTACACTTATATTTCTGCGTATTTCTACCTCTATTTAGTTACAGTGTTTTGCCTGGGACTATGAACATCTGATTGATGCCCCACACTACGTTCATGAATGCAAGGAAAAGAGAGAATTCCTATCTATACCCGTGTCCCTTGCATGCTTGGGTGTACAGGGATGTCTGGGATTTCTCCAATGCAGAAGTGGATAGAGATCAGAAGCACTTTTTGATCTGCCTCAATAGTACACGATGTACCAATCAGTGGTTTGAGCCTGCTTCAAGGGGTTGTAACCTCTTGTAGCTAAATACACCTGAGACTACAAAAGTAGTGAACGGTTCATCCCTATCATACTTGGGGGGCAAGGCAGGAGCAAGCTGACATTACTCTGTGATCAGTGAAAATGCACAGGGCTGTCCTGGGATCCAGTGAAGTGTTGATCGTGTCTTTTGTGTACCAGAGTAGAAATGCCATTCCGGATTAGTGGTTGATTAGGAAGAGTTCAGTATGGGAGGATGTGAAAAGGTGGAAGAAAAACCTGATCACTTGAAAATGGAGCTTGCTGAGCTTATGTGCAGAATAATGTAATGCGTCCTGTATTTTTTCTCTTTGTTTTTACTTAATAAAGAAGACCCATTTATCCTATCAGACCATGTCTATTTTCCTGTTTGGTGTGTTGACTTCCAGGAGCATCATATGGTTTTGAAATAGGCAGCTTAATCGGATTCAGAATTAATTTCTCTCAGAGAGAATCTAACTGAGTCAGTATATGTGGTTTTAACTAAAATAATATTTTGTTAGACTCTAATACGATGTTAATACCCATATGAGACAGGGTAATACCATTCAGTGTTCATCTTAATTAACTAACATTAACTATCATTAGACTTTTATATGGTACAATGCACATTACTCCATAACTTCAACACAGATCACATACAGCTAGATTATAATGCATAATATCAATCATGGGTTTCTCCAGGCTTTCTTAGCACCTAGCTTTGATTTTAAAAGTTAAGGTCAACATTAAGTGTTACACTTCATCTGAAAAAGTTAAAATCAATGTTAATTAACAATGTTAATTAAATGTTAATCAGTTAAATGAAAGCATTCTTCATCCATTTCCCCGATAAATTGTGGTCAGGTAATCTTGCACGCATTGTTTCAGATGTCATATGAGTATGTCATCACCCTTGGGATGACTAGGAGGGAAGTCCAAGACAACCATTCTTGCAAAGATAAAACCAATTGCTTATCTCAGTACAAAGGCAACTAAATTGCATTGGAAATTCAGACTCATGAACAGGAAATTAAAGACACAGCAAGAGAATGCCACCATTGTTAGTCTCAGTGGTGACCACAGACGTATCCTAAATCTGAGGGGCTAGAAACATCTTGGCTGGCTATGAGCCTTTGGCTCCTCACCCAGCTGTGTGTCCATGGTGTCCCTGTGCATGACAGTATCAGAGGCAAGAATTGCTAGAGCTCTAAGGACACATCTGTCTGCAACAGTAGCCACACATAGATCAGACACTGGGAGTCAGAGACTGCACAGCTACAGTGAGTTCATGTAGCAGTGCGGGAAACAGGGAAAACCTCTTCAGCTCAGGACTATCTGAAAACAATGGATACACACAACTGGGATGGCTGGCCCAAAGTATAGCTAAATACAAGGCTGTAGTTTCACCGTAAATCACGCTTCTGGCACATCTACCAGGTCAGGTCTGGACCTTGGCATGTACCCTCTGCCACACTGGCATCTCTGAGTAGTACTTATGAACATGCCTATAAAACACCCACTTGCTGCTTGTTATAAAGATGAGCCCTTTTCTCTCATCTAGTCATAAATCTAGCTGTCAAATTTCTAGAGCACCTGATGTCTACACATTAAACAATAATGTAGATAATGAATAATAGCAATTTGGTTTGTCTGTGTTCTAGAATTCTCCTCATGTTTCTGGGGGATGGGGATTAGTTTTCTTCTGTTGTAACTAAGACTGCCTCTTGGGAAAACAGGGATTTGGGGTTGGTTTAATAAAAGAAATAGTTCATTTTTTTGTGAATGCAGGTCTTGTCTTTGATACTACATGAGACAACTATCAGCAGCTCATGGGCCAAAGTGGATGTGCATGGGTAGCCCTAAATTATCCCAATCCTACTCTAGCATCTTTTATGTTAGTAGTTACAAAATATTAGATGAATACTTAAAGTATAGAGACTACTTGAGGTATACAACTGCTGTATCATGCGTTTCTCATGAGTGGGTACGTACTCTTAAGCTCACAGTAGTTTTCATTCAAGTTCAAAAATATTGTTTACAGTATTCTACCTGGTATATATATGCACACACATTAATATGCATACAGTGTGTACATATAAATATGCACTATTGTATAACATGTATATGTATTGTAGACTGGGAAAATTTAAGCAAGACAGTTCTTCAAATACCTTAAAGATATTGCTTACAATTAATTGGATTTTATATTTATGCTCCAGCTGGATTTCAGTCAAACCCACAGTTCCTTGCATGTTACTGAGATGGTTCTTTTGGCTGAGAACTAGGGATCTACCATGCCATGTAGAAAATCTAATAATAATAAAATAATAAAACAATGACATAATTGACTGTGGATATCAGCATTTTGCATGCCAGTGGAAATCAATATTTAAAATGTGGTTCCACTTTGGAAAAGGTCCATATAAATATATTGTGCCCTCCTCATCAGATCTGTCTGACCATGTGTTCACAGAGACAACTCTTGTTTCTGCTGACAAAGTATTATCTCTTCCCCTGTATTTTCCTTCAATTAGTACTAAGAAAGAAAATGCAAGCAAAGAAAGTTTACTACTTCTGTAAATCCACTGTGAGTGCTGGCTTTTTGGTAATACCATCACTGTGGTTCAGTTTGGCCTCATGTGAACGCCAAGTGAAACTTTGGCTCTGCCTCGTCTCTGTCCTGGCCATTGGAAATGCTTGGCTACAAGAGGAAAAGAACCTTATGTTGTACCTCTGAAGAGCTTTGTGTTGTCAGCTTTCTTGTCAGAAAATCTTTTGGCACAGAGACCCAAATCTTCCTACAAAGGCAATTTCAGGTGCTTACTGTTGCACAACCATAGGTGCTCTGTCGTAAGGCAGAAAGTACTACATGGGAGTTAGGACTCTGCTCCCTTGTATACCCATCAGGATGGAGCTAAAGAGATGTCAGCAATTAGTCAATTAATAGGAACTGTTGTCTAAATCCCACCACCTTGAGAAAGGCAGGCAACTTAATTTGAACTGCAAAGTGAGATCTACTCAGGAACTAGAGCGATAAAGTGAAACATTGAAGCACTTCCTTTCAAGATGGCAGAAAAGGACAAATATTGGTTCCTTCCACCTCCTCTTTTTCTCCTCCGAAATGGATATGAGATATGATTAAAGTTCTGATATTTTTCCTCTTAGTAGCTAGAACCATGTCCTAGACATGAATCACCCCACACAGCTCTCTAAAAGCACATCCCATCTTTCAGCATAAATATTGCTTTGAAGTGTACAGGCTTCCTCTCTCCTCCTGCAGTGACCAGCATTTCATCAACTATTTGTTAAAGCATGGGGTCAATGAAGGCAAGGAAGATTTGAACAGCAGAACGAGAGTGAAACCAGGCTATGATGGTCATGTCTCCCCCAGTGTGAAGTAGCTTTCTACTCCAGTCCATGGTCTGCTAAGAATCTCATTGGTTTATGTCATGTTCACAGGGAAGCTGATGATCTTCACAACACAGCAATGGAACTACAGCTTTATATTTATGTTCATCTTGGTTCTCTTTCTGCGCTCCACGGATGTTCAATTAACCCCAGCAAGAACTGCACAAACATAAAAAAGTCTGCTGTAATCCCAGAAGCCTTCTACAACACCAGCAGAGAGTCTCCTGGGAGTAAGGAGATAAAGCTTCAGCTATGTAACAAATTAAAGCAGAAAACGAAGTGCTTTGATGAACATCACTATGATCATTACCTCCCTTCTTTTTACCTGTTCAGCTGCCAGGATCTAAGAATTCAGACTTGCTCCATGGGCCAGATGAGCAGAAGAAATTTGATTTGAGGAAATCAGCAAGGCTTGGCACAAGATAGACACTGGACTGCCAAACATTGTGTAAACTGACAACTTTTGAGGATGCCAGACTTTGAGAGGCTTAATGTAGTCTCCTCCGAATTTCAGTGCTTCTACTGTTAAGGAACAGCTAATTGGGATCTTAGAGAAAAAAGCATTGAACTAAGGGATGAAAGAAGCAGGTTAAGAGTGTAAATCCTAGCTGAATTCCCTGTTTTGTAAGCTTAGCAGAAAAAAATCCACTTTATCCTCCCCACCTGTCTGGTGTCAAGAAATAGACTGCTCTTTCCTTACCCACTTCTCTACCTTGGGCACAGTACCACCTGCTTCCATGGCTCTGAGAGGCAGGAGACACCTCCATGCTCACCCTCCATTCCTAAATGCTGAAGTTACCCAAGAGGCTATTCCTGTAGTCATGCATATAATGAGTAGTGTGGGGAACGTCCCTGGGATGTTTTAGCTTTTATCTAACTGAGAAAACTATCCAGGGGAGAGCACAGTTCCTAGCAGAATGGGGAGTTTGTTCCATGCTGCTTCTGCTGAATAAGATCATTCTGGGAAGAGATCTTTGGCAAGCTCCACCTAGGACAAAGACAGCAGCAGAGCCATCGTTCCTGTGTGATTATAGAAGAATGTGACTGAAAACCTCAAGCATGTAAGAGAAAACACCTAGAATGGCTTTAAGAAACCAGCTCAATATAAATAATTCCAACACAGAAGAATGTAAGAAAGCATTTATAAACCATATAATTATTTCTAAGCAGAAGACACGTGACTGAACCCTAGGAGGCAGAAAACAAGAGGTACAAACTTACGCAACAGCTACAGTGTTGTTGAAACCAAATGGCAGCTCAGGAAATGCCAGAGCACTTCTGCCCTGGAAATTTCACAATGATGGAGAAAGACTCTTGGCTGAAAAGAGCAGCAGTGTTGATGGTGGGAGAGGTAAAGATCACCCATGCTGAAGGCCAGCATGACCCTGAGGCTCTGCACAAGTCAGACTTATTTAAGCTTAGTTTGATAACAAAGCCTGGATTTTAGCAACACTATCTATGTGATTGTTGTTCCTCATCCACAGCCTTTCTATCGCATTACTCCTGTGCTGTCTTCCAGTCATATCCTGCCCAATGCTGCACAAGTGCAAAAAAGACCCTGAATGGTGGTGCTTTGGGCACAAAATTTGGGCTTTCTGTGCAAAAAAAAGAAGCTTCATTTATAATGCTGTAACCCAGTTAGCTTAGTTATGCCATCAGGCCTGAAGTGAGTTTCACAAGACACAACAGAACCTGGCACACCCTCCCTTGTCAATGCGAACCATCTCTGTTTGAGTGAAGACAGGTGTCAAAATCATGGAACCACTGACTCGTCACCTTCCCTGTCTGGGTGTAGGAGACACATCCACTCCGGGACACCAGCACAAGCGTTGCAGCTCCACCCAGCCTTTCCGGAAGGTTTTTTGTTCTCAGCCTCTCAGTGCATGGGAACTGCAGCAGGATTTTGGTTCAGGAAGAAAACAGAGGTGAGAACAAACAGGAGTGAAATTTTTTTAAGTAGCCTTGCTACCTAGACATCTGAAGTTGGAGAAGTAGAGAACAGGCAAACAAAACTTCTTTTGGGGTGAAATGAAGACATCAGTCAAGGGCCCATGTGGGATCGCACAGGGAGAGATGGGAAGCCAAAGGGAGAAAAGACTTGGGTTTGGATCCTTGTGTTTTTATGTGCCTCTTTCAGGATTTCCTTGGTACTTGGTGAGATAATTTCTTTTAGAACAGAGCAGGTCATGCTGCCTGTATATTTGAAAGCTGTTCAGTCTTTTAATGTTTAAGGGACAAATTAAAATGAAACACTGTCCAGGATGGGATCTTCAGGGGTGGGAAGAGGGGAGCTGCCAGGCAGGATGAAGAGGACTCAACACCCTTCACAATCCTGCTTTGTTCCTCTCAAAAATGATGGGACATATAAGGGTGTGTTAGAACTGTAATTTCTTTCTTACTACTTTGAAAAATCTCCATCTATCCTAGAAGGAAGTCTGAAATCTAGATTTTTTTTTTTTTGCATCCAAGAGGATGGTGTAGTAACAAACTGCCAAGAAAAGAAACTCGGTGAGTCACTGAGAGGAAATTTAGTAGAAATGATAACGCTTCACAAAAATGAAATTACTACATTTACTGTACATGTACAGTAAATGTAGTAAATTCATTTTTAGTGCAGCGTTATTGAATAGTATGACTACATTTCCTCTCAGTGAATCACGAGTTTCTTTTCTTGCGCAGTTTGTTTTTCTTGTAAACGTAAGTTGTTTTGACAAATTTCTTAGCAATACAATACTCTTGTCAGAGCCTGTGCATGGCCATTGCAACTATGTAGGAGTCTATTTTTCTGGTCGTTTTAATTTTAATAATCCAATATCTTATTTCTCAAAGGAAACCTTTCAGATTTCTGCCCAACAGTATCTGGCAGTTTCTGTGTTGCAATAATAATAATAATAATGATAATAATAATAATAAAAAACATGTAAAATACCTACAAAGCATCTCTAACATCTTTTATGGCTGAGGATAAACAAAGAGATTTTTTTCCATCCATCTCTTCAACCAAACATATCTGAGTAATAGCCCTGTAGAAGACATCAAAGTTCAGTATGTTAAATATAGGATTTCTCAACCCTAGTCTCAGTGGAACATAAGAGGATGATGCATGGAGTAAAAAATTTAGTTACCTTATTTTTCATCTGGGATTTGCTTTGCTTTCCTAACTGTTTTTGCTATTTATGGAACTCAAATTATAATGAAGCCTGCTTTTCAGCTACAATGAATAGGACTTTCTGCTGCTGGCCTGGAGCTTTTCAATCTGGTACCGTAAAGAAAGATGAATAACAGTAGTTTTCTAGTATGTTGGGACAGTGATCTAAAGATTCACTTATACAAGGCTCCTTGGGAAAGTAAACTTACTTGCAGTGGACCAGCACAGACTATATGCAGTATCGAATCCTTCAGATAAATTCATAGCTCCAGTGGCAAAAGATTTCCTGCCCATGGTATTTGAACTAATAACCTTGGTAAGGCATAAGAGGCCGTAAGTGGGCTTTACGCCTTATGTAGACAGTCTGTATAGGTGAGAAATTTATATTCTGTCTTGGACAGATGCATGGATAAATGCAAACCAACCTGTCTTGGATGTAGAGGGAAGCTCTTCTATATGCAGCACTGAAATATATTCCTTCGATCAACATAAACTAAAAACCTGAGCTGGTAAGTTCGTTAATGCATGGTTATGGAAAAGTTTAGCTCTGTAAAAGAAATTAACCCATCTTGACAGAAGCTTTTTTTCTTCATCTGTACCCAGACGGGGTCTTTCTCTTTTAATTTGCAGACGTAATTTCCAATCATCAAGCACCTGGAACCAGGGCCTGAAAGCTCACACAGATAAGAGAAGCTCCAAATAATATATGGAGGGTTTCTTTTGGAGACGCCACCTCTATCATGAGGAACATTTGGAGAAACTCTTCTTGAATAAATATAGCCCTAATAAAAGGTCCATTGACTGAGATGTGCTAGTCAGACGTGTTTAAGTTATGCTGCCTGACTTCAGAAAGTAGAGAAACTACAAGGGCGGGGAACTCTGATACAAGGTATTAGTTAATCAAGCCCAAACATACATCTAAGCTTCTCATTTCTCCATTTGTTTTTCCTTTGCAAAGTTCTAACAGCATTTTCTTTCCCATAACTGAGTTCTCCTGGACTTTAATTTTCGAATGACAGAAACCAAACACACAAGTTAGTTTTACTACAGAGAAGAACTAGCTCTAGTGTGAGAGGTATATTACAACATGTGAGAGAGGAGTGTTTGTTTTTGTAAGGTTTAAAATATTGTTTCTTTATTTTCCACCCTAACTCTGAGAACTCTGGCATTTAACTAATTTACCGTGTGTTTAAGGCTGGTAGCAATATTGGAAAAGAAATATGATAATCACATGCTGCCACAAAGCATTCTATACCTCGCTCTCTTTTCCAGCTCTAGTTTCACATGTGTTGGTTCAATGGAATATTCAATAGACATTTATAGGAAATAAATTGAGAGATGAATGTAAACCATATGGCATCTGGAGGTTTATTTGTAAAGCCCCTGCATCAAAGCTTTCTCCAGATCACACCATATTAGCTATGTTTTTCCAGTCCAGCAAAATCAGGAAGGTAACCACAGACTTCCTTGATGGAAAACACATGAAAAACAGAGCAAATCTTAATGTGTAGCTACAGCAACTGTTCAAGTAGCATCATTTAGAATAATTTTATTACTAATGTCTAAGGAGCATTGTCTAATGGTGGATTCCAAACTAGAAACCAAATGCAAGTTCATTTGCTGAGCTTGCTGACTGTTAATTTGTAGAACTCACAAACCATTATAATGTATCAAACCGTACACAATTAGTGTTTGCACTTTTAAAGCACTTAGGACAATTAGATACTTTCTTGAAATAGGAATGCATTGGATTTCTATAGAGACTTCTCACACAGAAAACATTTCATAGCCAATCACACCCCTCTAAGTAATAAAAATTATTGATTGGACTGAGTGAGAATTTGGTCGTCAATCTTATTTATATTTGTGGCAAAATAAAATTTAGGCTGCTCTCAATCTGAAATGCTTACTGTATGCTTGAGTTTGGCAACAGCCAGCATTGCATCTGAAATCAAATTAAACCCTATTCTCATGTAGTACGCTACATAAATCATTAGGAAATGTCAAGAGCTCATATATAGTTTTGTTTGGGTTTTTTTTTTTAAGTTTCCACTCACTTTCCAAAGTAATTTTCATTTTTCAATGTCAACCCCTTTTCAACCACTTAGACCAGCTATAACGATTTGTGCGTTAAATTTGCTCGTCACATGAATATTTTTAATGAGTCATTAAATATTTAATATGCTGCACCTATTTGCTGGGATAGTACACGGTGCAATGACAACGCCACAACAATACTCCCAGCAGTGCAAGTATTTGCCTTGTGTACCAGAATAACTGTCTCAGAAAGTTAAGTGGACAGAAGAGTTTGCAGGGTTCTTGATTTACATTGCCTTATGGGTCCTCATTCAGGAAGTATTTTTGCCTAAGATGAGAGAAAGAAGTAGGGCCTGTTTCAATACTTAACTTCTGGTAGACACTTAAGACTATTTGACTTTAATATTAAGCATGTGCTTAAAGACAGGCATAAAATGCACTAGCATCTGTAGGAATCTTTCCACTGACATTAATGGGCTTTGGATTGCACCCTGATATCTCAGCTCAAAATAGCTGTTATTACAGTAATAAATGATTTGTAAAGCCTTTCTTTTGAATAGGTACATTTATACTACAAAATCATAATGACTTCTTTAAAAACTCTTGCACTGCAAAGTCATACATTTGGGATGATTGCTCTCCTCTTCATTAGGGCTTCATGCTTTTGTAGCACTTTTCAGTCTAATAGTTTGAAATCTCGTTATGGATTTAGATAAGCATTTCTACTCCCATTTTACAGATGGACTAAAGGAGGTGTAGAGAAACAATGGGCCTCATCCAGTTGGGGAAGATTCTCACTGACTTGGGTGGTTGCTGAACCATAAGAACCATATTTCACAACAAAACCTCTGGAATTAAATATATAAAATATTTTGTGTATTTAGCCAAAAAACCCTCATCCTCCATCAAAATGCAAGAAACCAGAGAAAGCTTTCATTCACAAATCCTACTCTCCAGTGATCTATCAACAAAGAAATTCTTCTGTAATATTCTAGCAACTCTGGCACAGGGAAGTGAGAATGGTATTCTAACATCCTAGTTAATGTCAAGTATGAATCAACAAATGGCATCTGGATCCCAATCAGAAACGCTCCCTGGTCCAGGCTAGAGGGAAGACCAAGTTGGAGAAAAATGGCAATTTATAACATTGGACTGAAAGTGTTAAACCTCCTACCTAGATATTCTAATTCTTGCATAGCACCTGGAGTCCTGAGTAAGGAACACTGAAGTCAGAAATGAAATAAACTTTTGTGAAATCCAGCTTTGGTTGCTAGAATTTCAAATACCTTCAGAGTTCAGGTAATGTGTGGATCAAGCATTTTAGTTTGAGCCCATCTCTAGTTAAAATTCTCTTCTCCTCATCAGTCTCATTCATTCACCAACATACAGGTTAGCCTTTAAACATATGGCAGTCAATGAATGCCACTCACAAACCTTAGAAAATAAGTATGCAAGCAACATCAGTTTAAAAATATGCAGCTAACTGCTGGAAGCTATTAAAACCCAAATAAACAAAAGAGATTATACTTCAAAGAAATGTCAACAGTTTTTCCTCTCCTAGAACAGAGCAGTTTTCTTTACTTCTGTCCCCAGCCACATCTGGAAAGTGCTTACTGCTTTACACATCTCTAACGATAAAATTAGTTTATTGATTTTTCAGAATTTCCTGATAGATTTATGCAATTTCCAAAACAAAGGTAAACTCACATCCCAGTTTAAAAGAAAAAAACCTGGTGGTAACTACAAAGAATTCACAAAATCATAAAAATACAAAGCTATGCAAAGGAACAAAACCAGTCGCTTGCTAAATAATACTGTACCTCTGTGACTACTGTTAGAAAGATTGCAACTTGAATTTCTTCCTTGCATATAAATGAAAAAAATGTATCTTATGGCTAATTATGGCTAGCGTGAAGTTGAAATTAACCTTCATTTCCAAATAAATAGAAAGAGAATTTAAAATGAAGTCTGTGTATTTCATGGAAAGAAGTAAGAAGAAAAAGGAATCATACATAATGACTACAGATTCAAAGAACTATAAAAAAATCAGATCTATTAAAGATGTCTGCAATGCTAAGTAACTGAAAATTTAGTCTCTAATTTCCGCGATAGTAAATTGCGTCATTTTAGGTGGTCCAAATGTTGGATTCTTAATTTGCTTAAAATTCCACTTTTGTAGCAGCCAAAACCTGCGAAGTCTGTTAATTTGATTTTGGTATACAATTAGCTAAGCAGTAGCAACGTAGCCTGTACTTAACACTGCCAAGAAAAATGATATCTTTGGTAAATTACCAAGGATCAAAATGTGGACAACAGATTTCTCCCCTCCCACCTCCTCACCCCCTGACTATTTTTAACTAACAATGATAGTTTTGATAGAGTAAAAAGATTTAACAGAAAGTATAACAACAAGGTGCAAATTTTGCAAAACAGTCCAGTATTTCAAAAGTTGCAGTACATGCTTAAAGGAGAGAAAAAAAATCCCAAAATAATTAAATCATTAAGCATACTGAAAGTGCTCTGTAGCCAAATAAAAAGAAAATAAACTCTAAGAAGACTGCTGCAGAATGGGAAAAAGCGGGTCTAGTTTGTTTATTTATAAATTGGTAACAAGTAGATTCTTTCGCACCAACTAAACCAGACAGTAATTATAAACACAGATTGGTTAAATTCCCTGCACCCTATCAAAGGAAATGAGTTCCTCTCTTTTCCAAACATTGTCATTTGTTTATTGAGCCTCTTTTGGGCTTGATTTCATTAAAAACGATGTAAAGTCCACATCTGCAACCCCCAAAACAATGTTAACCTTGTTAAGCTGATCCAGAGTGCTCATTACAAAAAAATTTGCAGGCAATGTAACCAAGCATTTTAAAAGGGAGCCACTGGAATACAGAGCAAAGAATTTGGATTATTTTTGTTCCATTACAGAAAACTTATATTACTATGCAATAGAACAGGAAGCAAACAGTAACCGCCTCAGTAGTTCTGGATAATTAGTTACCTAAATTCTTTGAGGTGAACAAAACGTACTTAGATGGGCGAATATTACTGCTTGTATGCTGAAATAACAGTAATCTTAGTTAAAATGAAAATCACAAATACAGGAGGAAAAAGTAATGTTTAAAATCATTAGTCTTTATCAGTAAAGTACAACTGAGTTCCTCATTAAAGTAACAGTTTTATTAAAAAGGGGATGATACTGCTTATATTAGCTGGTGTCAGATATCAGATTTCAACAAACTTTAACACTGTAGACGCTATTAAAACATCATTATTATAGTTGCTATGCATGAATGACTGGGACTAAAGTGAATTTCATGTATTTGTGGGAAGACAGCAATAATAAATCCTGGTGCTTGAGCTGGTAAGAACGGACCCGGACTTTGCAGACAAAAAGTTAAGGAGGTTTGCCTGCAGCATCACTGGAAGTGGGGTTAGTGAAGCTCAGCCACATGACTGCTGTCGCTGAAATCCTGCCTGGAGGAACTGAAACAGGACTGAGGTGGTCTTTTGCACAGGAGCTCCTCCACACTAACACCATGCATTCCCCAACACATGCTTTTAAGCCTGAAGAAGTGCCAGGGAGGTGCTCTTACACCTGGTGTGTGTTCCTTATGGGACGTTTGCCTCATGGTAAAAAAAAATAAAGCAGAAGAGCGCTGTGAGGAACTATCCCTTCTTGGGAAGGTAACCGGTTTGGTACTATGGCTGTGATGCCCTAGGAGACGGGTATAATTAAGGCTTGTTTCCATGACTTAAGAGAAAATACACACTAGAGCAGTAGGGTCAAGGACAGAGTAACGCGCATCACTTACAGTTCCCAGACCAATTAGCCTGACAAACTACAGATGTCTTCACAGAACACATTGTATTTATTTACTGATTCACAGCAGCACTGAGAAACTTGCTGTCACGTAGCCTCATCCTCTGGTCAGGTAAACACTAGGTATCTCCCACCTATGTTGAAAGCCAATCAAGGAAAACCAATCATGTTCACAAACAGCTAATCCTTTTAACCTCACTGCTCCTGTCCTCCTAATGCTCCTGGGGCCTAGGATCAGCTCCCCTGTATCCTCACAACTTTTTCATCTACAATCTGCCTAAAAACCTGACTTATGGTAAGGTTTGCTCCTGATCTTACTCAGGTTCATAAATGTAGTGAGTACTTTGATGAAATGAAGATAGGTTTTGCTGCTCTTGCATTCTGCCACCATTTTGTGATACTAAATAAAAATGCTTTTGATTTTTCAGTATTATAATTAGAATAAAAATTAAAATACATTTGAAGTTTATCTTTAAAATAAAATAATGGAGGACCATCAAGAAGATGGGGGGGATATTAATGGCTCATTTTGATTTCTGTTAGTATATTATTCCCTGTGAGCCCTTATGTATAACTTCAGGTGTGATGCAATACTGAGATTTCCAGGCTGACTTGTTGCAGGGAATTTGGGGCAATTAATGTCTTGAAAGACTGTGCTTTTAGAATAATCAGGTCAGGGAATTTGTCTTTCTAAATGCTCTGCTGTTTGTCAGGAATATCTGTGGATTGCTTAAATAATAAGTTACAGTAACACTGGGCCAGATCCTCATCCAGTACAAAGTTAGCTTTTCTTCATTAACTTCAAAGGGACTCTGCTGATTTACACCAGCTGAGGGAAGATGTGGCCCACAGTGTCCAGGTGGATTTAAATCATACACATGAGAAATACCTCAGCACATCCAGGTTTGTACTGAGGTTGAACATAAAAGGCCCGGCTAGTGGGAAATCCATCCCTTTTTATTTTTAAATGCTCAAATGTTTACCAGCTGACCTTCTCCTTTACTGCAGATCTGGGAATCAAGGTGCATACAATAAAGTTCAAACCAATCAACTGCTTTCAGCTGTTCTTGTGCAATGAATTTTTAAACATTTGATCATTAAGACCAATCTATATGCAGGTCAGTTTTCTGAACAGGATGGGAACAGTTTTGGAGCAGATGCCAGGGCACTGACTCATGAAGAGGGACTGCTAGAGAAACACAGAGAGTTCATTTGTCTAGGGCCGCTCATCATGTGAACACTACCAAAACCATCTCTTTGCTGGATGGATCACTGTTCAAAATAGTTACTCTCTCTTACAGAGCCTTCACTAATTGAACAGTGGCACAATGGGAGTGCAGTGCTCACCAGCAGCACTGAGGTGGTTATCTTATTGCAAGCAAACGTCTCTGTAGTTTTTGGTCCTTCTCCAACTGGTAAATTCTCTGGAAATAGGACTCGATGCTGCTATTTACTTATTTATTCTACAAAACTGCTCATAAATACATGGACAAATTTCAGCTATAACAATTAGTAATATATTCACTTCTTTTGGGTAGTAGTCTCATTTCACAGAATTTGTGGCTTGGTAGCAGGCCTAGGCCATTGATCCCAATCTTGAAATCCCTTCAATTTTATCAGTGGGTCACTAACTGCTAAAAAGCCCACATTTGCCACTGTGACCACATCACTGGGTGCCTGGGTCATGCCCTGCCCTTTTCAAGACCTGCTGGCTCATCTGGCCCATCTAGAGTGGAAGGTACTTGAAGGTTAATATCTCGTCTGAAGGCAGCAGGACTTCAACAAACGTACTCGAGTCACACAAAGTCATAAATGGGATTAGAGCAGGTGACAGACACAGGTCCACTAGAGCTAATTATGCTCAGATGCACATTAGACACTCTACTAATGAGTGATGTTGAAATGGAGACACAATTTAAACCCGTTTCCTCAAGATGTGCATGCAATATACCTGATCTTTATTTCAAAGCCCTCTACCACTGAAGCTAAGGGGGAAAGCAGACCAATCCTGGCAGCACTAGGGTTATTGTCCATTTTTAGTTATAATATCTATAGAAGAGATGATCACTGAAGCTTGCCTGATTTCATCAGGTTTATTAAAAGCAAGCCTTAAGAGGCAGAGTTGCTGTGCTGAAAAAGCCCATTCCTAATGTTAAGCAGGAATGTTTTGCAATTCCCTTAATCTATATGTTCATTAATTGAATTCCATTTTCTTCCAGTTCAGCGCTGATGGCTGTAATGCACTTGGTTGCTTTTGGATGGATGTCTATACCTACCTAATGTGTTGCATCTAAACAAAAATATCTAAACAGCACCCAGCTAAATTGCCACATTGGTGCCTCTGGGAACACCAGCAAAAACATCAGAGGAGTCCAACTGATGCATTTGGTTTGAGAATGAAATTTGCAAACCACAAATCTTTTCTTTCTTTATTAGGCCAATTCTACAGGTACTTTAGTCACAGCCTGTAGGCAATGAATTACTCGAATATACTCCCCAACATCACCTACATGTGCTTAGTGCTAAACCTGAACCTATGGAAATGTCAGCACCAGAGTTGAGCTACATGGAGAATTTTACAGACTTTTTTGGGAGACTATTTGCAGGTGCTGAAATCTACCCAGGTTTTTGTAGAGCATCCAGGCACTGTGATATGCTGGTAGCCAAACTAGAAAATACTTGTTTGACCCAAATGACAGCATTTGGGTCAAGAGCAGGTTGAATGATACGATGTGTTACTGCAGGCTGATGGAAAGCTTACTTGCAACTGTATGAAGCAACAAGGAATAGGAAACAGAAAGTTGAAGGTGCAAGTCTAATTCTAACACTTGCCAAACACATCGTCTTGGCAAGTAACTCAACTTGTCTGTGCCTCAGTTACACTGTCTGAAACACTGAGATAATAATAATACTTAATCATCTTTGAAAAGAAGGGAGAGATCCTCAAACAAAAGCAGCGATAAGTGTGAAGTATTCATTATAATATTAAAGAACAGATGGCCAAAGCAGAGATCCAGTTAAAAGGACTGCACAGAATTATAAGAAATCTCTTGCTGTGACGTATGCACTTTACGATGTGCGTCCCTCAGACAATACATGATGAGTCGGCTGCAGCAGTTTATGTTCTGGATTAGAGCATACATATAAATAAAGCTACGGTTTTATGTGATCCCAACAAATAAATGGGAAGCACGGACAGGAATGTCTAGCTGATGGAAAAATGAGACACCACAAACAAACCACAGCTTGATGATGAAAAAAAGAAGTCTAAGATTTATATGGCACAGCTGGCTATGTGTAGTGCCTTTGTAAGCATCTGGTCACTTGTTTCAAATGTCTGAATAGGTAGAGGCCTGAACCTTGCATGACTGTGGAAAAAGAAGCAATGTTTCTTAGTAAGCTGCATAGCTACACATGCACATGGTGACCTGTCTGACTTCAAACACCAGGTGAGAAGGGGGAGGAGGTCTCCTGTGCTGCTGGGCACAACTGCTGGACTGTGCGTCTGTTCTACATTCAGAGTTTTACAGACATCCATGCGCCTACATCTTTCTGAATAAGCTGTGCTAGAACTGGAGCGTGTCTTCTAGAGGGACATCCAAGCACAACTATAATTGACAAGGATTTTACCATCTCATTTCTGTAGCTTCACTGATTTAATAGAATTATGTTAACTTACACCACTGGAGAACCTGGCTCATTGTCCTCCAGAAACTCTAATAAGAGACCACCCCAAACTATCCTAGATGTCCCTTTGTGAACTAATACAAATGGTGCTTCTTCATCTGTAAAAAATAGGGTGAAAGGATAAATTCTGTTACAGAGACAGGAGGAGCTGGACCATTTGCATGCTTTACATGTACTCAAGCCTTCCTTTTCTAACAGATGATATTTTCACTCAAATGTTCAAAAGGTACATTCCTCAATGAATTGTGGGAAAAGCAGACTCCCAGCAATGGTGTGAGTCACTCAACAGAAGGAGAGAGCTGAGTTTGTTGAGCTGAAAAGCAGCACCATGGCAGTGGTGGGGATGGCTGAAGGGTGGTGACTAGTGAGGAAGGCAGGTACATCTTATGTTTATATTTGAAAAAAGTCTATGGAAAGTCAAGAGGTTGAATGACAAGACTCAACACAGCTAGCTAAATCCCAAATTTGTACAAGCTGTTGCAGTTGATAGAATAAGTTTCTAAGAATTAAAATATTTCTACAGCTTTTAGACTTCTCATACACTCACTGGGAAGGTAAGATGTGGTAGACATAACCTCTTATTCTTAAAAGTCTCACAAAACCCCAAAGGCTCATGCTCCCTCTGTTGGTTTTAGGAAAGAGATTTGGTTTGTTTTTTTATTCCCCACAAATACCCTTAATTTTGTTCTGACATCGGTGGAAGGACAAAAATGCATTTGTGTGACGAGATGTTATTTACACTGAAGTTTCTCTTGTTTAAACAAGAAAACGGACATGCTAATTTCAGCTCCATTGCAAATGCAAAGAAAATGAATAAACATTTAATAAACCAACTGCAAAACTGGAGGAAGATTAAAGTATTTCAGTACTGCTGAAGGAAATACCACAAGCAAATGGGGGATAATGCCACACATATATACAGAATTATGTCACAAGTATCTGTCTGGGCGGGTGTCAGTGACATTGTTCACCAGTATACAGAAGCCTACAAACTCAACCGTGTGTGTTGCTCATTGTGTTTGCTATCGCACCTACTTTTCCTTTAGCAAAGGAGAAAAAATGGGTAAGATGAAAAAGCCTAGTTGCAAAAATGAACTAGATGAGCCTGAGAAGATATGGAAGATGAGTAAGAAAAAAAGTGTGACAGAAGGATGGATCAAATTATTGCAATTTTTTTTTCCTTTGGTGTTAATTATTTACAATATATGTTTCTTATCTACAATCTGTTTTTCACTGTATCTTTATTCAGCATAAGGGAGCCCTGATTTTCAGCTGCTACTGAGACACAAATACTAAAATATTATATCAGATACGCTTGTTCAATTATTAATTTATAGGAACAGAGTATGAAATCCTTATTTACAGAAAATGAAACTGGTTTAGCTTAAATGAGACTAATGACTTAGGAGACACTCAACTTGTTTGAATGAAACGCCTACACTCTGGACCTGAGAGGAGGCTGAGTCTCTGGTGGGTAATGCGTGGCCTTATCCAACACTCCCAATTTAAATGGGGAAAACTGATAGGTGCAGGCAAGATGTGAAGCAAAGCTGCATGTCAGACATACTATTCAGTTTAGAAGCCTAGAAATCTAAAGTTGTCTTCCCAGCCTGCATCCATAACCACAGACTAAGGCAATGTGTTAGGGAAAAACTACCAGGCTATGTAACTGTTATTTAACGCAGCTGTGGAAAGGGTGGCTGGGTGGATGGCTGACTTGTAGCTCTAATGTATTTGACAGCAATGCCAGTTTGGCATACGGTGTCCGAACTCCTGGCCCCGCATTCATCCCCTTCCCTGCCTGGCTGAACTTGTTTGTCGCTGGCTCCCTGCCTGAGACTTGTGACACTGCAATTATGCCAGGGTGGCACACGGAGTCTGTAATATTTCAGCCACTTTGCCAAAGCTAGAAACATCCTGACTGAACTGGGGCAGGAAAACAATTTGCTGAAACGTCACCTGGAGCAGGAAGTTATTAGATGCTTGAGTGACTTCTAGAACAGAAAACTATGTATGAATATGTACACGAGGCAAAACAGATGTTGTCTTGACCTCTGCACACTGGAATCTTATAGCTGCTCTGTTTACTCTCTGCTGTCCATAATGCATCTTTAAGCCAGGTGCTGCCACTTATCAGGTATCTACATCTCTTGTTTAAACAAATGTTAACTGAACTTGACAGCAAAGGGGACCCCTGCAGCAAAATTGTCAGAAGAGAGCTTTAAAGCTACCTTCAGTTCTTACTCCTGAAACGACTGAAGTTTTGTGTGACTAGGTAAGGAGTGAGGGCAGAAAGTTAAACTTTTGACCCCATCTCCATGGAATTTCATACACCATCTGCCTGTTTCTCTGCTGGGTCATTAAGGTTTGGCTCTGCAGGCAGGACGGAGCTGGTCGTCAGGATCTGGCAGAAACTGTGCTATGGGCTCTGTCCCCTGTCTGCCAGCCTCTCCAAGGTCCCTTGAACCAGCATACCCCTTCAATGGCTGTGCATTATAACTACAGCTGGCATCAGAAGCTACTCCTTGCATCATAGCAACTGATTGCACCATGGCTATGGCTTCCATCTTCTCCCAGGGCCACATCTTTTTCTCCATTGGAGAGAGCTGCAAGAGTGCTCTGTTAGCCACCCTGTGAGTCTGGGAGCTGAACACTGACTCCCTTCTTTCCCAACATCATAGGAGGGTCTCTCAGTTATTTTTTTCCTTTTTTATCAGTGACAACTTACACATAAGCTTCAGGACAAGGTAAGGCCAGAGTGCTCTAGTGCCTGGTGAGGCCCCAGTGAGATGTCCATTGTCATCACCATGGCAGCAGAACATCTCCACCAACGGCTGCAGGTTTCTGCAGTCTTCTTTCTCCTTTGGGAAATCATACAGCTGCTTGCAATAGGTGTGAAATTAAACTCTGTCACCTCTTTGTTAAGGGCAGCCCTATAACTGTTCATCCATGACGAAAAGACAATAGGCAGTTAAAGGAAGTTTCACAGAAAGCTGCTGAGCCTTGCTCCTTCTCTCTCCTCTCAGCTCCTGGTGTACACAGCTGAGAAAAAAGGTTTTCAGGACCCACAAAAGCTCCTGCAAGGGATTGAGTTGGTGAAGCTGTGGAAATACCACCGCTAGCAAGGAAGATAGCACGAGGGATTTGCTGTCAGCAAAGAGCCAGACAACATGGTCAAGACAGAACCAACTCATACTTATCATAAGACAGGAGATGAAAGTTGCACTGCTTTCAGGTCTACATTACAGCATTTTCGGTGCGCAATGGAAGACAGTTTACAGGATACAGGCACAGTTTCACCATCCAAATGCAGCTGAAGAAACAAACAATCTTCTTAACAAAGCTGCCATTGAATTGAAATTTGTCGTCTGATTGATTGGATTCAATTTTTTCTTCAGTGTCTATCATTAACTCCTCAAAACGGCCTCAGGAACTCAGAGACAATCCAACATGAAATACATAAATACCTATATCTCTATTTCTGTCTACCAATCAACCTATCTGTGTTTATTTTAATTAAACATGGATAAAGGCCATAGCAAACAGGCACTGGTACTCACACAAATCTGAGTTGGAATGGTGAAAATCTGCCAGGATTTTGCTAATCAGTTGCTTATAGAGAGTGTAGGAAATCGTGAAAATTGAGGGGTGGAGAGTTGTATTCAGCACTAGAGATAAAGCTCTGAGGTTCATTTCAGAAAACTGGAACAAGCACTTGTGTAGAACCAAGGGAAGGCACTTTTCAATACTTTAAAAATTGGGAGATAACATTAGCTTTTCTTGTTCAAAAAAGAAGAATAGGGATATCTAGTAAAAAGAATGTAACTAACTGCCCCCAAAATACCTTTTGGATATAAAAAATGGCTGTGGGCTGAAATTTATGAGCTTTTCTCCTGTCTGGGAATGCCACTGGCTCACAGCTAGAGCTTGATGCCCAAGATACACCTTCTGCAGCTTCAGAGAGCTGTTTCTGATAGTGATTCCAAATGCAAAGTTAAAGGTCATTAGAAAAATAAAATATTTTGCCCCTGCAGAGGCTCAGGGTGTGTACATGCTGAAATAATCACCTGGAGAAAAAGCAGTCAATTAAACTATAAATTTCTGTCTTATATCCTTCACACACAACCAGTCCTTTATCCCCTGTCACTTCATCATAAGACAGAAAGGGAAGAAAGATCAGGTCAAATACCTCCACTATCACATAGAAGACAATTTCTAGAGCTCATTCATTCCTAAGGTTCCTTCCTTAATGCCTTGCAGAAAGGAGATCTGATATAACGAGACTGTGCAACTTCTTTCATGTAACACAGATGCATACAAAGGAAAATCCCATTCAAAGTAAGTTACTTGATCTCAGGCAGTAGTGGTGTACTCAGCACATTGTCCAAAATGTACTAAATTGTTATTGAAGATGAATATTCTTGATATACAGTGTACACATATAATATGTATAGATATTCCTTCCCGCATTTAGCATAATAAGCACGCCTTTGCTCTGGTGCAACAAATTTATTTTGGAGGTACCTACTGATGCATGCTCACAGATTTCTTATACACTGGAGCAAACATCCCTATTTAGCCTGGACTATGAAGCCATTTCTTCTACAGAAAAAAAATAAGGAACACAATTTCTTGGGGGAAGGGGGGGGGATGGGAGGACGAAGTATCTTTCAATGGTACTGAGAGGACTGGCATTTTGCTAACACATGTACTTTTCTCCCAATATGTTTGGGTGTACACAGCAATAATGGGCCTGGTATTGGAGCTCAAAAATAATCCCAATCTCTGACACTACAAACTTTCAGCAAACACCTTTACAGAAAAGTTATGCTGCTCTTCTCAAAGAATCCTCAGGTTTTGTAGAATTAGCAGGTAGTTACAAAGAATCACACAGCTTACTCTGTGCTTTAAAACAACGGTAGCAAAGAGGAAGAAATATGCCAAACTCGGAACAGCACTGACCACAGAAAGAGGTAGAGATGCCTTTTCAACTGAAACACGCAGACAGATATTAGGGAGAACAGGGATGTATTACGGAAAATGCACTGTGCTACCAAAACATCAGAGGTTTGAAGTTTTTTGATTAAATGGAACCTCTTCTGGTTCCCTCTGACACACTGTCCTTTTAATCCTGGCTGAGAAGGGAGGGGGTTGGTGTGAGTTTATTCACCCTCTAGCCACCAGATGATCAGACTATGGGAGGTGGCTTGTGTAGCCATCAAAAAAACCAAGGAAGTCTGTAATGGGCAATATAGTGAGTAATGCCTCAAAACAGAGGCCAGCTCTAGGCCCGAAAAGATTAACTATTAGGCAGATGAAATGGGTTGGATTTGAAGATGCGCAGACTTCAAACATGGCAGTCTAATTCCTTACGTGAATAACTCTGCAGACAGCACAACGGAAGGCTGCCAGAAAAAAAAAAAAAAAAGCAAAACTAAGACACAGGAGGTTTATAGAACAGGACAGCTTGTTCCTGCTGCAAGATGTGGGAACACTAAATGAGCTCAATAATTTCAGTTTCTAAACCTGTCATTACCTGCCCTGCTGCTGATAATGCTGTTATCTTGGTACTTCTTCATGCCTACTTCCTTCAAGGATTTTAGTGTTACAGCTCTGAAAGGGTATCTGGTTTGCCTAAACATCAGAAGACTAAAAAGCTAAACTGAAACAAAAAGCCACCTACAATGAGATGAAAAGAACTGTGCATTTCAATGAACAGAGGACATACACTCCATGTAGACCTGACTTTAGTTACAGAGCAGCTGAGAAGAGCACTAGATCCACTGAAAGTGCATAATTTACCAACCATTGAGGCTTTGTTAATATTCCCCTTTTACAAATTTTTTTTTTTTTTTTTTGCTCTGGCTGATTAGCTAATTAAAGTTGTAGGCTGTTTCCTTTCAATCAGAGCTGTGAGCGAGTACCAGGTGCCAAGCATCATGACATGCAGGAAGGCAGACAAGCTCACAGAGATGTAGGGGTACAGAAGAGGCTCAGCCCTACCAGATTACCCCATTGGCAATGGGCTAATGCATTGGGCTTGCCCATTTATCCTTTCCTGGCTTGAGGTTCGCTATATCTCACTAAAACCAACCCAAATTCCATGGAAAAGCAGTACAGCATTGGGTGCGACAGTCATTCTAACAGATACAACTCTGAAAAGTTTGCACCAGCTTCATGCAAGCGTGGCTGAGTTGAATGAGAGGAACAATGACCTCTAGATTAGCATCCCTTGGAGCAAACCCATCTCCAATGAGCTTTTGTTGGACCTGCTGGCATGTGAGCAGAGACCTGAGCCAGATAGAGCTGGGCACAACATCTTCACCTGGAGCTGTTCACAGTATTTGTAACAGAAAAGTGGGTTTTCATTATTAGCAAGAAACAGTCAATGAAGAACTGATTCACAACCTTTTATAGAGTAAAATCAGCACAAAAATAGATATTGGTTCCTGTGGCCATACAGCTCTGCCTTCTGCACAACAGAAGGAAAAATCTGGGAGCTCTTTGGGACCAACTGAATGAACACTTTCTTTATTGTGCTACCAAGCAAATAAACTGGGTCCCTCCTGAATAAGGTGAGACAAATAATTGGTGTGAAAGGTGATTAGAAGATACACAGTTAAAATTTAAAAGTACCTGGTATATTTAAAGGTACTTATTTAAGATTTAAATGAAAGATGTGTTTTCAAAATCCAAATTCTCAGTTAGGAATTTTACGGCCTAAATCTGAAAAAAATTATAGGTAAAGAAATAATATAACCTCCAAGATGCACTTGGCTGACTTAAAGAATATGATTGAGGCATGGTCTGTAACCGGGTTCACTGAGGTAAAACATTCTAACTCCTCTTCCAAAATAATTTGAAATTGTTGGTTTAATAGAAATTGGCTGAGTTACCAATTAAAATAATTTGAGTTGAAAAAGGCATTGTGGTATAAAACAGAGATACTTTTGATCCACTGGTAATGTGACCAAAGTACAGGATATCAGAGAGGAAATGATCAAGGCAAGACAATCTAAGACTTGGAAATTTAAGTGTAAGCTGCAAAACGCTTTCCAATGGGACAGAGATGGCTTTAAATATTTAACTATGGTAGTTTTAAATGCAGATTGGGCTACAGTTTCTTGGCATCACAGATCTTTTTCTCCATTTCAAGGCTAGCAAACCTCCTGGAATCTTACCAATAGCCATGAAAGATTTAAAAATTGTGGTAAGAATGTGCATAGCTGATAAATAGGATGAAAATATTTGGACTCTCTTACAGTTAGTCCTAGTGTTTCACAAATTTCTTTATCTAAAATTATGGCAACTGGAAAACCTAAGCTAACATTAAAATGTTTAACTAAGACTTCAAATACACATATTTTATACAGTGGTAGTAATATTTCTTTTGCCCAATGGAGCTCACAATGTTAGTTTGCTTACAACTAGAGAGATCCAAAAAGAAATAATGCCAACATGCTAAACACATTTCTAAAGTATTTTTTTCCGCTAAAATGTGCGTCATTCCAAAAACATGTCTGAGTGGTTATATTTTGGGTGAGGAACAAAATCATAGAAAGAGTGTCAAACATATCTTTATACTGCAACATTTCATGGTCTATTATATGTGTAAAATGGTTATTTACACAAACAGAAGCTTAATATATACAAAAGGCAAGCAGGAAAATTTTGTACGCTTGTTCAGTTCATCACTTCTGATTTTTAATCAAGACACTGGCCGCAGGTGACGCAACCTGCCCCTCCACAGTTCCTGTGGGTCTCTTGCTTTGATTGCATCAATCAAACCGCAAAACTATTTGTTGCTTTCTGGCAGAGCCAGAACATGTGCACCCCACAGGGATCAATTCGCCCTCCCTGTCTCTCCTGAAGGTTGGTAAGATTGTGAAGAGCTTGTGTGTGTGTGTGACAGGTCTCTGTAAATCCTTGTGCTTCACCTTCAGGGAGGGTTGCTTTGCAGTCCCATATCCACCTGTTATTGAGCTCAAAACACACCTTCGCTGCCTGCCCTGGGAAGGGTTCTAGTCGCATTGACAGGTCCCTGGTTCCTGGGTTGCCTGGATGCTGAACAATTTCTGCTACCAGAAGTTCCTGTGGCTGCAGATTTCCTTCTTATTAACTTAGTTCAATAACTAACATGTGACTACAGGAATTTTGGCACAAGAATTACGAGTTAACGTATGAGAGAGTGTAGGAAAAAGGTTACAAGGGCTAATCTAAAGTGAAACTAAAGGTTTTACATGGCTAAGACTAAAAAGGAACTTGTAAATAGTGCTTTTGATAGTATTTTCTGAGGTTTATAAATGACATATCCTCTATTTCACCTTACTGCAATAATAACACAGATTTGCTATGCTATATTTTTCTAGAAATCTTGCAGGACACTGAAAGCTGACTATACCCTATTCATCCTTTCTGCATGCAGGAAAGTATGTTTTTTAACTTTTGAAAGTTTTCCATTTGGGGGAGTGGAAATTTCTCCTCTAAGAACCAATTAATCATTGCATGCTGTGAGGCACCTCTAATGTACAGATTTAACGAGACAAGCCTTCCTGGTTTAGTTTTTTCCACCTTTGAATAAGTACTCCTTGACACATAAAAATCCAATGTAAACAGCACTAGGACCAAAATCCATGTTCTTGGAACTGCACCTAATTTAGAACTGCAAGAACTTGGGAATGTTTATATTTCATCCCTAAAGTCTTCATCTGTTTATATCTAAACTGCAATCTGAACTTAGACACAACTACAAGGCTCAGTGAAACAGAAGAGTGTTCCCTTGAGCCATTGTCCTGGAAATCCACCACCTTTTTTCTTCGTTAATATCTAATCCCCGTTTAGTAAGAATATAGCTACTTTTACCCTGATATGAAACTTCAAGGCTGCCTATTTCACTCTACTGCCTGCTGCTTCTAAATACAGCAGTGCTGGTGGCGGAGGTGGTGATTGTGAGTCATAAACACTCTGTCATTGTAACATGTCAGATTTGTCCAAAAGAAACATATTTTTATATCTTAGATTATTTTATTATTGGTTTAAGAAGGTTCGTTTAGCTCCTAGCAAAGCCATGAGGAAGAATTATGCACTTAAGCAGTTCTGTCTCTGATGTGTAATGCCTTGCAGTCATTTAACATGCTGAGACAAACAAGAGAATCCCCAGAGTGCTCATCTACTACGGGACTTATTTCATACTGCATCAATAATGTAAATTGAGATGTGAAGATAGCTCCTTGTTTTTGTAAGGTATGATTACACTAGTGCAGACAACATCCACTCAGCTTCACTGGAAACACTGAAGTCAGCTCCCTAATAAAAACCTGGCCCATTCTTTATCTTAACAGAAGAAAAAATTATAGTATCAACAGGAAACTGTTGGAAGCTTTGTAAGATCAGTGGTTTGCTGCGGCGTTTTCTAAGCACCAGGTGAAGTGTTGAAAAGTCCAGAGCAAGAGTTAATATTCCTCTCTAAAATGACTTCTGGTATTAGTTTTTGTTATTCTCAGTGAACTACACTGGCCCACATTTAATCACTGTAGTGAATGCTGATTTGCATAAGTAGACCTCAGACAAATGAATTCAGCTGGATTTTTTAAGTCTATAAGGGCTCACCCATGAAAGACTTTGCATCATCTACCTTGATGCTTTTGGTGGAAAGTGGAAGTCACCAAGAAATTGACTTTTTCTCCATTTGACCTTTAATCTGCCCTAGTAAGACACACAGTATTTTGTGTAGTTAACACACTGGTGCAGTGCCCATATCTACTATTGTACAATACATAGAACAAACATAAAAGACATCAATCAAAATCCTCAAAATGTCTTTTTCTGCCAAGATGCATAAATGTTTCCTATCTCCCATCAAATTATTTTAATTACAGCTCCTGAGCTTCATAATTATTTTTAGCCAGGCTGGCTTTTCTGTTGTTATTGAACATATGATATGCACTGTATTACGTTTATACATCCTATTGGATTTTGTTATAGCAGAGCGACTCCTGTAGTTGAGATGGAGATGGTTTTTCTGTTATTCTGAAACCATTTGAACTCTCACTGGAAATTTTCCCTCTTTGGTATGTTACTAAAATATGGTTTGGGGACAGAAAGGCAGAGAGAAAGGAAAATTTTACGTGCTTTCTCAAGTAGCTTTCCTTCTTCTCCCCAGGTGTTTCATACTGATGAATTGTTTGTTGCTTTTTTTTTAATAACAATCCTATAGCTCCAATCAAAACCCAAACTGAAACATGATATAGACAGATTCTTACTGACAACAGGAGCCAAATCACATATTTTCACGACCCGTTATAATCCAAGATCACAGATCCAGGACCTTTATCTTTTCATGATCTTTGTTTTCAACTATGCATCCTTAACTTTGCTTCAATTTAGGGTCTTTCCCTGCAGGCAATAAAACATAAGGTAATTACTGAAAGAAGTTGAAAAAGTAAGCTTGGCTTCAGCTGAGTAAAAACAATTGCGTTTCAAATAAATACCAGCAAGAAGCCCGTATGTTTGAGTGCTACTGAAACACATGCCATTTATAGCATGACAATAGAGACACTCCTCTGAAAGACACTGCTAAATGTACAAGTCACTTTCCTAGGAAGAATTTATATTGCATTTCTGAAAGCAAAATTACAATAGCTGACAAAACATGAAAGTTCCATCATGGTGGATTAGAACGTGCACAAGGATTTCACAGGAATTTATCGTTACTCAACATTTCAGCTAGTGCTCTTTAACGTGTCTTTGGGGAACAGATTTGTCTCTGCACTCCATAGAAAACCCATGCACATAAAAAGGTTGGATTACAGAAATCTAGTAAATAATATAACAAACAGCTAGTTAGACTATACAGCCAGATGAGCAAATATGTCTTGCTTCTACACTACTGATCCCCAAAGAAAATTTGTCTGTCTTTACTTCTAATACAACTGAGCAGGTTTCTTTACATTTCAAGTAGCAGAGTGCTTGCAGATACTAAACTTGATGCCACCTCTCCCTATCAAGTAAGAAGTGCTCTCAGCATTTATGGTCTCCAAAGATCTGTCCAAAGAAGGACAAAAAAAGCATACAGCTAATATTTCTTAGACATAAAAGGTTTAGAAAAATAAACAAAAAAATTGTCCTATTGGCTGGAAGGAGACACAATGCCATTTGGTTTGGGATAACATCAAGAAAAAAAGGAGCAACCTTAATTTTTTATTAAGAATGCAGGCACAGGAGAGGAAAGGGAGGACATTCAGTTCTCAGTCAAGTGAATACTAGTCAAAGGTACAGCATGAAACCCCTCGTGGTAGCTACAGAATCACAGGATACAAACAAACTTAGGAAAACAAACTGAAGGAACTGCTCTAAGTTCCTTCCAGCTGCAGATGGTACCTCATCAGAGACATACTTCATACTGCAGTGCAAATGTGCCATTGGTCAGTAAACTTTTAATGTCATTGGCTTTACTTTTATTGCTCCAAGACATTTTGGTTAATAAACCAGAAAGAAACATTTCATTATTTCATGTAGTCCTGTAGAAAACATTTCTTGGCCTTGTACTATGTAACATCAGTGCACACTGGGAGAAAATTAATTACTGCTGTGAAGCTCAGAAGCAAAACAAAGTTTAGAAGAGTGGTAAATAAGTTTGTGAAAGCAGTACTGAAATTGAACAAGATTGACCATAAACCATCTGAAGACAAAAATCTGAGATGTGATTTTACATGGTTACACATAGTAATTAAAATATGAAGACCACATGCTCTAAATCATAGAATCATAGAATAACCAGGTTGATAGAGACCCACCGGATCATCGAGTCCAACCATTCCTATCAAATACTAAACCATGCCCCTCAGCACCTCATCCACCTGTCTTTTAAACACCTCCAGGGAAGGTGACTCAACCCCCTCCCTGGGTAGCCTGTTCCAGTGCCCAATGACCCTTTCTGTGAAAAATTTTTTCCTAATGTCCAGCCTAAACCTCCCCTGGCGGAGCTTGAGGCCATTCCCTCTTGTCCTGTCCCCTGTCACTTGGGAGAAGAGGCCAGCATTCTAGTTCTGAAGTAGGCGTGGGGATGATCCATTCAACATATTTAAGTGTTAAGCTGTGAACTAAAGAATAAACTCTTCCTAAGACATTTAAATAAGAGTATACTTAGGAGTACTTCTGTATGTCAGCCTAATGTAACTTCTGTGAGAATAGTGTGTTGAGTTCTGAAGCCACCCTTTGAAAAGCAAATTGAAAAAATAGGCAATTATAGTAGAAATTCATAAGAAATATTAAAGAAACTGAAAAGGATGCTGCATCATGGAAAAGCTCATTTAGCCAAACTCTGAGGGGAACACAAGGCAACTTTATCATAGTCTGTAGGAATTAGATGCTATGAAAGAAAGAAGCTGGAAAGCTCCTCAGCAGCCAGACCACTTGCAAGCCTCTTCTCAGGTTGTGGTGGATCCTCTGTCGCTATGTTTTTAAACTACAATTTCAAAACTGAAACATCCCTAAAAATTTTTTCCCTGTTTCTGGCCCAGGTTGTACAAGAGATCACAGCAGGTGGTCATGGTGGTCCCCTCTGCTCTTTACCTGTGATTTACTGCCCAGCATTTCCAGTTCTCACTGATGATCCCAAGCATTTTTTACTTGCAAGAACCCCATTAAAGACCATGGGCTACAGCAGCACCTCACACATGTCACCCCGGGTTGGTAACTGCTCCCAGCATCAGCAAATGCTGCATGGTGACATTATTCTGAGGTCAGTCTTACCCTTCTGCACACAGCTGCCTTGTTCTGCTCCCACTGGTGTGCATGCAGGTGCCACTTTCGCTGCCTGGGATGTCTTTGGACAAAGAAAGTTCTCAAATTTTTCCCAGATAAGAAAAATCTTCACTGACTCCAGACTTTCCTGCCCTAAGGAGAATATCCTCCATGACATCTCCAGGAAGGATCCCTGCACAGCCTCCCATCCACCCCTTGGGAAAGCAAATGAATGAGGATGTGGCCCCACGCCCTAATATCGTCTAGAACACTTTTAATCATCTTACCTATGAAAACTGCTGTATAAGCTTTTTTTGTCTCCTGGCTAGTTTCATATTAATGCATTACCTCCCTCAACTTGTGACTACTTCCAGCTGGTGCCAGAGAAATAGGAAACTGTTTAGATGCTTTCTCCTGTTCCTATGGCAAAAAGCAAAGAAAGAAAAGGAGAAAGTATATTACAAAGAAATGAAAACACGTATCTTCTGTTAGTGTAGCTGATAATGCTGTACAGTTCACTGTTCTTGTTTAATTGGGCTACATATTGATTCGATTGTGGCAATGAAAATAGATGAATGTTCCTTAATTACATTTTAAATTCAACTTTCTGAGGCTGAAGGTGCTTTTGAAAATCACATGTAGCTGCTGGCCTCACTGCAACACGGGTTGTCTTAAAGTTGTGCTAATGCTGAGTGGTTATGCCCAATGCTGAACCAGTGCAAAGCCTTCATTAAAATAAAAAGCAGCTCTATAATGATATTTACATGACATTCAAAGCACTCTTTGTTCTTATAATAAAATACATTCCAGATAATTCCACACTACCAACCATAGGTCCTATTATTCAATTTCATGATTTTTCTTATGTAAGCAAAGTTTTTTGTAATATGTCCACTAATTATTATTTTTGCAAGGAAAGGTTCAGAAGTATTTAGATTCCTAGGAGAGTGAAGACAAATGCATTACAGAAATAATGCATTTAGCCTCCAGGAGTAACCCTCAGCTCACTTATAAAAGCCCTTGCCAGTCAAATCTACAGAATACAATTTGATTCAACTCTAGGGGAGGAAAAAGAAACACTTGCCTGCCTCCAAAGTTCAAGCAAAGATGCTTGAATTGCAGCTGCCAAGATGGGAGGTGGCAGAAAATGGAGGATTTGAATCTAGGGGGAGAACAAGTAAAAAAAATATTTATACATTCTGTCGTTCAGCTCTAATTGCTTCAAAGCTTATTTATTTTTCATTTTTTTGGAAAATAGCTTGCAGCTTCTTAACATATTTTTCAAAGAAGGAGCTGGAAGGCATAATAAAAAGCAAGCAGGGATATGCTTTCCGAATAGACTGAAATAATTAATGTGAGAATGCTTCCGCTTGGGCATTTTTTATGAACAAAAAATACATTATTTTTGCTTTTAGATTGGAGATAATTTGTTACACGGAAGTCGTGGTTTCTTTAATCTTGAAATAATGCTAATTACAATGGTATTTGGAATCTGAATTTTTGCAAAGCTATTCCTTTGTTTGCTGCTGACATAATGGAGCTACTTAAAGACTTCAGGGTCTTGGGCAGAGTCCTACTTTGTTTGCTCATTGTCCCTCCTTGGTTTCCCACCTCAAGACCTCACTGCTCCCCTGATTTGACCATGTGGGTTTAATCTACTCTAGTTCACAGCTACTCCACAGGCAGTTGTTTAGAATAATCTATGGTCTAAAAATTATGCTTCCTTTCCTAGTGCCAGCTCTTTCCAGAAAGTGGCCAGAGCTCACAGCCACAGTTAAGGCTAAAGAAGAGGCAACGTCTCCCCAGACTGCAATGCAACACAGTACACAGGAAGGTGGGAAGGTTTTGTCCATGCATTTTTCACTGAAAAATAGCCTTTGCTTATTTTACTTTCATGTACTGTGGGACTGCCAGGGAGCTTAGTCAAAGAGCGGCCCTAGGCACCTGCACAGACACACACACAAACAGAGCAAAGCCAATCTTCATCCTAAAAATCTTATAGTGCAAGTACATCTCTGATCAGTTATATGAACACTCCCTTAGCATCACTTCGATTTCAAATCAAGGTCAGTTTGATTTCGCACAGAGATAGAATCATAGAATCACCAGGTTGGAAGAGACCCACCGGATCATCGAGTCCAACCATTCCTATCAAACACTAAATCATGCCCCTCAGCACCTCGTCCACCCGTGCCTTAAACACCTTCAGGGAAGGTGACTCAACCACCTCCCTGGGCAGCCTGTTCCAGTTCCCAATGACCCTTTCTGTGAAGAATTTTTTCCTAATGTCCAGCCTAAAATGGGTCCTGAGGTCCTGCCTGCTCCCTTTCCGTCACACCCAGCAGCAAGTGTTCTTCCCAGAGGTGTTTGCCGTGCTGCAGGACTGCACGGCAGGAATTCAGTGGGTGTGTTTACCTTCTGGAAAGCAAACGTGGACACTGTTTCTGCAGCCACAGAGTTTCATTTGGCAGAGAAACTGGTGCTTATCCACCAGGCAAGCCTGACACTCCCTCGTCTCTAATCAGGGTTGTGTACACAAACACAAACAACATGCTGCAGGTACATGTACGCACCGCGTTCCTTTCTCCAGGCATCTTTCATTATTCAGCATGTTTTCACTGCTCAACAACAAATTGTTAGTGGTGTAACAAGACAGGAACACATGTTTGGTACAGTGTGCTACCCACAAAGCCTGGCACTTTCTCTGCCAAGCTGCAGTTCTCTGGCCTGGCACAGTCAAAGCAGGAACTAAGACAGCAATGCAGCTTGTGACTCTATTGAAAAAAGAGTACATGAGAAAGCTCGCCTTCATCTAGGCTAGAAGATAAGATAAAGATGATGAGAGGCCATAAGTTTTAGTTATTTTTGCAGGGGCAATATTCCCTCTCCCCCATAAAATACAAATATAGCCTGGAATAAGGAGCCAGATGAGGTCCCAGGTACAAATGAATTCCAGGTTCTAGATTCGAGTTACCAGCAGGCTGACAGTGTTACTCAATACTGATCAAAGGGAAAACAGGGGGCAGAGGGAATTGATTATAATGAGATTTTTTTTAGTGGTGCTGAACTTGGTAGAGAGAAAAACATCTGCAATTATATAACAAGAAAACAGACCAAGCTTTTATTTTGAAGAGTGTTAGCTAGGTCTGAAGTAGGAAGATGGATAGACTTGTGAATCATCGGCACAGAGGTAGTAGTTAAATTTGTGTTTTCAGATGAAAGTGGATAAGGCCAAGCCTCTAAAAGAAGATCAGAAATAGATTTGAGAGAGATGAACCAGCAGAAAACAGGGACATAAGACCAAGAAACAAGTTTTAAGAAAGACAAGGTGAAGGGTATTCACAGTTCAGACCGAGAGAGTCATGGATTCTCCGCAGGTCACCTGGTGCATCCATCTGCCCTAAGGCAGGATCAGTTAACCTCCTGGCTTTCCTTTCAGAAATCTGTCTGCCCTGCTCTGGAAGGGCTCCAATGCTGGAGATCCCACAACCTCCGCAGGCAGTCTACCTTAGTGCTTTATTATCCTGATTGTTATGAAAGTTTCCTGATGTCTAACCGGAATTCTTCGCTGTAATTTAAGCCCATTATGTCATGTCCTTTCTGTTATGCACAGATTGTTTCTGTCTTCCGTGATGCTGTTTCTTCTATAGTTACTTTCATGTCCCCTCTCAAGTGCTTATTATTTAGGCTAAACACCCTCATTCATCCAATCTGTCCTGCTAGGTCAGGGTTTCTAGACTTTGTATTCAGCCTCCTCTCTGAACAAACAACATCTTTTCTTGAAATAAGGAATTTAACCCAGGAAAAGTACTCCATAGCCTGGAGTCCATGGCAGTGTTGAGAGAAAGGATTACTTCCCATGTCTCATGGCTGATAGGACTGTTCGAACACTGCAACTACCTTTATCATAGCAAGATGCCACCGCTGACTCCCGGCCAGGTTGTGATCAGCAACCATCCCAAATCAGTCAGTTTTTCCACTGTGTAACTGGGTACCTTGTTATGCTTAAGTACCATCAATTTGCACCCGTAAGATTTTCATTTCTGCGCTCAGCTGCATCCTGGGCAGGAGTCTGCTCAGAAATACCGTTTAGCAGAAGATACAGTGCATCTGCTCTCAGTGTTTCTTGGATATTGATTTTTGATATTGCTCCTTTGGAGAAAATTATAAAAGGCTATCAATCTAAAAGCAAATTATTTTTCCATCAGACTTTAATATCTATTGTATCTGGGACCAAAAGAAGCTTAAATTTCTGCTATTTACAGACTACTAGAGTCTATGGAAGATTCAGAATGAGATTTTGTAAGTAATATTTTCCCTTCTATTCTGCAAATCTTTCAGATACGATGTTCCTCTGTCAAATATACATAATATATATCTGTATTTTTTGTTTCTTTGTTTGTTTAAGGGGCTAACTTTGGTGGCGTGAATCTATCAGTCTTTGGAAAAACATTTTCTATTACCAAAAGTGAATATTTATGTTTTCTTATAATAACACTCCTTTCAAAATGCATCTGCAGAAATGTGTAGCTCTCCAATTCATGCAACAGTTCAGCATGATTTTATATCTTCCCCAAACCACTTGTCCCATCAGGCACTCAGAACGGCAGCCTACTCTGCTGTAGCAAAACAGCCTACATTTACCATTTTCCTTTTTTTCCCCCTTGCAATTATGGCTCTAGAAGTCTACTTCTGTTGGCAACTTTTACTGCTGTGTAATAATTTACTAGCTACCAGCACCCCAGCATGCCTGCAATGGTGTAGCAGTACAATCATTAGTTTCTATTCTACAGTGGCAGGATGTGACAGGGAGTCTACGATTTCAGATGATTCTGGTGTCAACTAACTGTGACACTCCATCAAACCCTGCATCCTTAATGTCATGGAGAGTTACATCCTTTCATGGGTGATAAAGCATGGGCATTCTGACAACCCTGGTTTAAGTGTCCTCATTGGCCTCGCTAGGCTCATGTCACTTCATTGTTTTATAACTTAAATTGTATCATATTGAAAATGAGGATTCAATTTAAGATTTTATTATTAACCTTTAAGGGCCTTGGAGCTCAAAGTCTACTCCAGAGGTAAGTGAAGTTTATGCTCCAATTCCTAATCTACCTTCAGTTACAGATTTCTGCACACGTACCCCATTGCTCCCTGATAGCTGTCTGAAAACTTTTCAGTTTTTAGTGACAAAAAGGAATGAATGTAGATCTTCAGCTGTTTCCAGGGAAGTTTTAAAAGATAGGTTCATTTTTCTTCTGTTTGTTTGAATCTTGCCACTTGCTTCACCTTAAAATTTTATGTTAGAGCTGGAAAGAATTGTTCTTCTTGCCCAGCCTCCTCTTTGAGGAAAATGCTGTTAAAAAACAAAAATTCAATGACGCTTTCAAAGGGCAAATGCTAACTTTTAAATTGAAAATGCTTTAAATTTCAGTTTATAACAGGAATCTTCTTTGTTCTTCAAGTGGTCATTTTTCTTTTATTAAAACACGTTATTATCACAGAAAGCATGCTCTCTGTGAAATAACATTTCAGTAGTCAAAACCCCAATTTTCCCTAAGGAAATATTTCAAGGGAAAACTTTTTACACGCCCTACTTAGCATCAAGTCTTCCCATTTAAACACCTCCACAAGTGGCCAAAGTTTCAAAAGAGATGCTCTTCCACTTAGGCACCTGAAGGAAGCGTTTGAATTCTGAGCAGCTTTTGAAACATCAGGCCACCTTGTTTGAGGTGTGTGAGAGAAAGATGTGCCCTTTTCAAGATGTAGCTCCAATGACGGATCCTTAAGAACTTTTGAAAAATTCCCCTTTAAGAAGAGGAGGATTAGATCAAGGTGTGAATATTCCAGACATAAATACAGATATAACTCTAAGATCCATCTCTTATTGCACGTGTTTATATGCTACTCCAGCTTGCTTTATCTCTGTATTTTCAATACAAGTAGTTTATGTATGGATTTGAATGGATTACAAACAAGCTATCTTCAGAATAACATAAAAATTATTGCTGTTGGGAAAGATGTTTTGGTTGTACAGAAACACACTTAATTTCTGTTGGTGCAGTTGAGATTTCTTGAGGCCAGGGCTGACATCCAGCATGCCATTAGGTACGGAAAGAGGTCCATTGTGCTCCTTACTGGCAGAGAGCTTGCAAAAACTAAGCTTAAAGAGAAGTGGATCCAAGCCAATCCCACCATCAGCTCTCAGATCTACTCCCCTGTTCTTTCCCTCGAACAAGTAACCTTTTGCCCTTCCATTTTGTAAGGCATAAAGCAACTACTTAATTAGGATTATTATTTTGCCCTGCTGGAAAATGTATTAACAAAGATTATTCTCAAAGCATAAAACTGCTTCCTCTTTATCTGGCACAATGCTGCTACTGAACAACCAAGAGGTTCACAAAACTCCAAATCAAGATACTGTACAGTATTTGCAACAATATCTCCGAGAACACCCCTGAACAATCGTGCTAAAGAGCCCTTCTCCTTGTTTCTCTGTTTCAACCCTCCTTGCTTTAACTCTGCCATATGGAGCCATCAAACTATTATTTTTCCTAAAATAATCAGGTCGGCCACTTCACTATAAACCAATCTGTTGCCGAGAATGTTATTTTGGATGCACTTCCTGGGATGCTAAGAAAACGTTAAACTTGAGGAAGGTCTCCTTCCATTTCCACAAGGCTCTGCAGGCAAGTCAACAAAACCTCATTGTCAATAACATCAAGGACTGTTGACAGATCTAATAAAATCAACATAGATTTATTTTCTGTGGCCATTGCCAAGTAGAGATCAGCAAGAGATAACTACCATTACATTAAACACACATCCAAAGCCAACACAGTAGGGATGAAGGATGCTTGTGAAAGACATAAACAGCTGCCTTCTGCTTGCATCATCCTGGAGATACTACAGAGATTAAAAATTCCTGTCAATACACAGGCTAAAATCACCCACTGTGAACAAAATCATGAAGTACAAAGAACTGGCCATAGCGTCAACAAACCAGAAGAAGATTTTATCATCAGAGTGCTTTGCTGACTCTTCTCTGCTGCAAACTCTTGTCACACCAATCACAACGAAGGCAATAGCATCAAACAAATAAGCAGCAAGGACACATGTGAAACTGGGAGGGAGTTTTTCCCAGACATCCCTGCTATGAAGACAAAGAAGCTGGTTTTGTGCTGCACATCAGAAGGGTGATCTGATAAAACACTTAACTAAAAACTCTTCTGGAAAGATAAGCCCATCTGCTGTAGTAACAATACATGAGGAAAAACAAGCATAAACCCCAAACAAACAAGCAGCCCCTCACACATTACAATATATGAGTAAGGAGCTTGGCAGACTCTAGATATATTTAGTCTAGTTACCAGAACTGTTTTCTATAAATATATGTATATATGTATGTATATTTATTGACATACGCATGCATACAATTATTTTCAGATGGCCAGTACAGATAAGGTACTGGACACAAAGTTAATGTGATTTTTCTGGCATTCCTAGGTGCCGTATTTAAAAATGGCTTTACGTTGGCTACTTTCCAAACTTCATAGATCTTTCTGAACTAATAACCTACTGTAAGTGGAGAAGATAAGTCTGGTGATGAAAAGGAAGAGTGCTAACACGTCTTCTTTGGTTTTGAACAGATCTGTTTGGACTGAATTCTGCTGACTTATCTGGATTGCAAAGGTAAGGGTAAAGGTGCTTCTAGTATGAGCTGAGAGACAGCTCTTTTACAAGCAGAGCTCTCTCTTTTCAGAGTTGTAAAGTATCTGCTAACAATACACCTACTTCTCTCATCAGGTAAACCATTAGTAAATGATATCAATGAGCCATGAACTTGAAATTATTTCCCTATAGGGCAAACAGAGCTGGAGCAGGCAAATGTATTTCTTTACATGAAATAAAGCTAAACCCATGGTTTTGTAGTTTGGCTGCTGCAAAACTCTGCACGAGAATGGAAATAATCTTCATCTTCAGTGATCCTCATCTGGTTTGGAGAAGTGACTTGAGTGTCTTTGGACCAAATCACTGTACACCCTATGGTGCTCTGTGTACTATCTCATTGACATCGACTCAAGATCATAATGTTAGTGATTGCTTCTATCTATGGCTCCTGGCAAGCAAGGTTCAATCAGCTAACATTAAAGGTAACACAGAATAATTATAAATTGAAAATTAAATTTAATAATTAAAAATTAATAATTATTGTAATAAAAATAATTTCATAATAAAATTTACATTTACATCTAAATTAAAGAATCAAAACTGGTAAACCAAGAGACTTCTTAAGTAAGAACGTAAGAAAGACCATACAAAGTGTTAGCAAAGGCCTTTAAGAAAGGGATTTCCTCCTCCACACCTGGTCTCCTTCCCCTTTCCTAGTTACAGAAGACTGAGCCCCTGTGGAAGCACCAGTGATCCCCTGGATGGTTCCAGTAGGTGCAGAAGAGGTACAAAGTTTTGGGGCTCATTGGCCACTTAAAATACAAGACTGCATGCCTTTCTGCTTTCTCCATCCTGTGCAGGCAAAGTAGCAAGCTGTACAAAAACAGGTTTTGTTTGAGTAAAGCTCTGCAAAGCCAGTGTAAAAATGACAGTGACGTACTAGAAACCTAGATTCTCTGCCTGAAATGGGTCACTCAAAGACAATACAGAGGTAAAAGCAGCGATGCCTTGCCGCTGATTAATTTGTAGCACGCGTACATTGCTGCTCTCCCTTATTCTGCCTGTGGTGGTTTGAATCTGATCCCACGAGCTCCTTCAGGCAAACAGAAAGATCCAATTGCAGAACACTTTTGAAAGGTGTCCAGGGCAGAGACTCCTTTCCACAAGGCTTATAAACTCTTGAGCACTATCCCAAGGGTAAACAAGTTACTACAATGAAGAACAATGCTGCTCTGCAAGTTGTATGGTATATTTTGTGTGCGGCTGTGACTTAAAAGCTACAGCTATTTTGATGGTGGTAAACAGACTGGAAATAGGAGATCTATTTTTCATAGTAATTACTGTTTATCTGAAAAAAGATTGCTGAGACAAACAGCAAAGTACAAGGAACATAGCCATCACTACTAACCAAAAATGATCTTAAACACAGTAAGAGCACACAGTGGATGTGATTCTCCTCCACTGTGCACTTTTATAGCCTTCAATAGAGCTGTGAAAGTTCCCTCTATCATGAAAGCACTTAGGTTGGTACTGCAGAAAGATGTTAAGTAACCGAAGGGGAAAATCCTGCTTCCCTATGGAAAACAAGAAGGTGTGAGCTAATTGAAGAGCATTTTGTGAGATGACAGATTTCTTCTTAGAACTTCCTACAGCTCCGTGTTTTACATCTTCACTGTAAAGGGGCACCGTGTTGGTTTAAGACCTTAGGCTTTAACTCATGCTGCTTTGGAAAAGCAGACTGTAAGCTGCTGTTGTCCTAGCAGTCAGTGATGTACCTAGAGCATGGTCAAAGAGGACTTCAGCTTCCAGTAAGCTTAACCCCTCTATGAGTGTAAATTGATCACTTAACACTAAAAAAAAGAAAAAGCCAATTTTGCATCTGACCTGTTCACCTTCATATGACGACATGACATCTTAAAATCATAGTAAGTATTAGAAAAATTATGTTTTAAATATGGGTCTTTGTGTCTTTTACCACATTCTCTCCTGCAGTGGTTATTACCTAATAATTTTTGACACTAGTGATTAAATAGAAAAGTTTTACATTTTATGATTCTATTTCAAATACACAATTGCTAGCATATATATCAAAGCAAAAATTAAGCCCTTCTTAAAGAGTTCGTAATTATATTTATGCATTAAAGTGTCAACTGTTTAAAATGAATGATTTCAAACAATATTTTTATGTAATTCTTTTAAAAATCAAACTATTAATCAGACTTTATTGTCAATCTCAGCTAATGTCTTGTGTTTCAATATTTTAGACCACTCAGGACATTCTCTAATCTGGGAGATCTTAATAAGCAATTTAAACAGTTACTTAAACAAAAAACCACAACTAAACTAGTGAGCACAATTGGTAGACAAAAGCTCCTCAAGTACAGAACTCAGGCTGTAGCATCAGCAAAATCCATCACTGAGAAAGCAGTCCTCTGCAACACTCAAAATATAAGAGGAAGGAAAAACAAGACCTTTCTTGAGAAGTTCAGGAGCAGGAAACTTTTAAAATTTTATTTCAACAGTGATTTATTTTTATGGTCTATGTTTCCACGATCTTTTTATATACATGCTTAGGAGGCCAGATCTCCCTTCTAGTCAATAGTATATATACAAAATAATCTTCAAGTTCTGTTCATCCCTAAAATGGTGTTGCTTTTGCCACTTAGTGTATGTCATAGACCAAAACTGGGTCCCTGAGTCAGTGATGTTGCTGTTTACTCAAATGCCACTAGGTATATGAATCACATCCTAAGTCATGGATATTTTTAATATTTTTAATATTCATTTCTTAATTGATGCGCTCACATTGCGCAATAGCTTCAGGCTGACAGCAAATCCCAAAGAATTTAAGATGTAGCAGCCAGCTAGGATGCCTGGCTGGAACACCTCAAAAAGAATGATTTAAAAGAGAGAGAGTTAATTTAGAAGTTTTTAAACAGCGTGCCAAGGGAAAAATAAGTCTTCTGTACATCTGCCTACATTTTTTTAATATCAGATTTCAGTCACTGAATGATAAAACAAAATGGAAAAAGAAAAGAAAAAACCCAACAAAAACCAGATGAGTGGATTTTCATGGGAGTTGATTTATTCTTTAGTTTGCCTGCAGGAAAAAAATAAAATGATATTGCAATTTGATAGGTACGTATTTTCAAATAACACATCAAACTCAATTGCAGATTTGGACTTCTGGATCTTAACTGCAGCTTTTAATTCTCCTTTGACAAAATTATGTAAATAAAGAGACCAGGAATGGACAATCACTGGAAGTCTAAATCTCTTTTATGTAACCTTTGTCTGCGTTTCCCCACTGGAGGCTGTTAACTGGCTATGAATTATTGCTCATGCTTGTTTCCCTTGTGAGTAGTACTCCAGGTGACTACAGCTACTGTTTAATGTAAACAACTGTTTTCATCTGATTCCAGCTGTAAAGGTGGCTGCAGCATTTTTTGTGATTTCACTGATTATCAGATACAATTTCTCCACTCCTTGCGAAGACTCTTACCCCTGGAAATAATCTTTGTATGGGATCACCCGTGTCATAGGAATCCAATGCTCTGAATTCCTCTATTAACTTTGGAATAATAATACCCTAAATAAGTAAATGGTGACTTAGTTACGCTGCCACATTTCTCTTGGTTTCATTAGATTTCCACCCAAAACTATAGATCACTCCATATTTGTTCATACTTCACCTGACATCACTTGACACTCATCCCACATTTGCCAAGAGGTCCACGAATCTCACTGAACCTGACTTAAGCTCTGGATTTGTAACAAAAGCTCAAACAAAGCAACTTTCACCCTGTCGTAGGTTTTATTAAGGAAACTTTAGCATTGCTCTAGGAATAACATTCTACTTTCTTAGAGGTTAGCAAAAAGTTATTAAAATAATAAGATTAGATCTCACAGTGCAAATTAATCTGCCCAGGACTGGAAGATTGTTGGATGAAAACAGACTGTTGTAAACAAAGTATTTCAAAGGCTTTAAACTTGACACTGAGGGTGACACTTTAGGGTGCATTGCAACAGAAAGTTGCGGTGACCGCCAGACAGATATCCAAGGAAATATATTACAACGGGATTTTCAATGGATAGATCTGGCACAGAGCACAGTTTTATTATTTGGATGAAATTAGCCTAAACACTAAAGATATAACTGCAGGTAAAACACAACACACCTTTCTGTTGCACTTTTTGATGCTATTTGGTGCAGAAGAACTACAGTAAAGGGAAGGGGTAAGAATTCTTTCTGAGTGCTGATGAGTTCCTTAGTGTCTGAGTTAAATAAAATGGCACCAAAACAGAAAATAGTGGAAGGGTGAAAGCAGCAACAAAATAAGCATCAACAGATATTCGTACATATTGCAGGATCAAGTCATTTGAGCAGCAATACTTTCAGTACCTTTTAAGTCACCGGACAGTTAATTCTGCTAGAAATGAACTGCATCTCTGATCTACCCGTAAATGTAGAATACCCCAGGACAGTACATTCTTGAAGAGCCTTCTGAAACGTGAGTGGCTCCCCTGCCTATTACAACACCAGATTTGCTTCATACATGATGAGCCTTCTCTTTTTGTGCCCTCACAATCACGGTAAAGCATTTGGTATCTACTGCACAAACTTCATTGCTTACCGAATGTGCAGACAGTTGGCTTTACTGGGTGATTTCCTGACTTCTAAGGCTACATTCTTCTAGTCAATCTTGCTGTAGTATAAACTGCATTGTATGAGTTTCCCTTTTCTTTTTGAAATAGTGTAATTTGCTTCATAAATTACATATGGTGGAAGCCTGTTGAATGAATAACCTTGTTGCACAGAAAATTAATTGTTTTGACAGGTTTATTCCTTTAACAGATATTTGGTGGAGGATTTTACTGCATTATTGTATATATAGTGGCTTGGTGCTGCACAGAAAATGTTTCAGAGTATCTCAGCAGATTTATTCCTTTAACCGAAACAACTATTCCTGTCCCTTTATCATTTGTTACCTATGAAATAAATTTCTTAGTTACAGATTCTTAAAAGAAGCTTACTTATTTTGCACTTGCGTTTCATTTGAGTGGAGAGAATATGCATTTTTCCTTCAATCAGCATTCATTTAAATGCATGGTAATATATACGGTTGTAATGAACCATATTTTGTTTGATTATGTTAATCTGTAACAGTGTTAATTTCCTTATATATATGTTTATGTGATTTTTTTTTTTTAAATTAACATTTTACCATGCCTTACTAGAATATCTTGGATTATTTAAGGCTCTGTACACTATCTTGGCATGAGAATTACATAGCACAGATAGCACGACAGCAAAGGAAGTCAGATTGAATGCCACATGACCTGATTTGAGCAAGGCTAATTATGTAATTAAGATACTGAAACAAGAGCCAGAATATCTGAGAGCTGCTCCTGGTTTCGCCAAGAACCTCCAGTGAGACATTTAGCATTTAGCTTTTCTGTTCGCTACTTTTCCCTACTGTGAACGGAGAAGCTGATATTCCAAAAGTATAATGAGTAGAATAAAGCTGCTCTGGATGTGCTGCCTGCAGCACTCATGGCTCAGGGGTACAAAGTGTTTGTAAAATAATTCTGGTATTTTGCTCTGTTTTTTCTTTCCTGTGTAACTTAAACTCAATGTAAGCACTTGGATGAAGCTGTAAAAGCAACTTGACGCATGTTGTCTGTCCATTATATTTAGGGAAGAATAAGTTGATTTTTCTTTTTTTGTTTTCCTCTTCATTATTGGGATGTTTAATCCAGGGAATTAAAGATTTGGTGCTTTGAGATTTAGAATTTAGTGTATATTCAGCTTCAGGAAACTGATATTCTAAGCTTGTCAAGGAAGTCTACCCTGCATTATACTGGAACCCAAGAAATAAGAGACAAAGAAAATAGACATGACAGGAGTTTACGACCGACTTCTCAGAAGATATTAAGACAAGAGACATTTGTGTTACATCTGTACAAACGTCTGCACAGTCAATAAACTTCTCCAAATAAATGTCTGTAGACCATTGACATAAAAGAAAGAAAAAAGAAAAAAGAAGCAAAAAATAGTGACAATTGATTTTTTCTTATAGCATGATTTTTTTTTAGTATTTCCCCATCAATGCCTTTATACTTGACACATCAGAAGTTTCTTGCCCAAGACCATAGGCCTTACCTAAACTAATTGACACCAGTGTAGTTTATACAGTCTGAGAAATCATAAAACCAGTTTTCCAAAATCAAAATCAATCATCACACCTGTCCAAGATTGTCAGAAAACTCTCTCCTCGTAGCCAGAGAAAAACATATTAAAAATACAAATGTAGATAGCTAAGTAATCTTGTCTGGAGGGCTCCACTTTAACATTCAATATAGTTCTTACAGAACAGGAGAAAGATAGTGGCAGACATACAAGAACCCAATCCACCACAAAAAATAGGCTCTAAGCAGAAAACATGTTTACTGTGCTTGAAACCAAAGAGTTTAATGTAACTTAAGGGTTACATTGGTTTCACTATCATACTGTTCTAAAATGCTTTTAAATACTTATCTTTGGACTATTGCCACAGCTCTGATGTGAGAAATTGCGGTGAATGTAAAATCAGAGACACTCTAAGGGGACATCATGACATCAATGTGACAGAACCATAGTATGACGTAGTAGAGGACATGGCATAGACACCCATCATCTCATATCCAAGGATCTACACCTGTATGGATTTCCATACTGGAGTATTTCAGAAAGGTTGCTCAGTCCATTTTCTGCCCTGACCATCAAACAGTACAGGCAGCTTGCATCTGAAGTGCAGGTTTCCTAAGGCAATGGAGTCAATGCTTATCCCAGATGAGTGAAAAAACAGCTTTTGTAGGTCACATAAATACTTTGAAGGTGGGTGGGTGGGAACGTGTAAGCCATAATGTGCACTTCGAGTGACTTCCCTACTGTCCTGCCTAGTTTAGCAGTGTACAGATTCATTTAGACCAAAAACGTGACCTCTAAATTTAGATTGCAAAGCACTCAAATAGCACTCATTACAATCCAGGAATAGGTTTCACAATCCTGATCCAAACTGATTCAGGGCAGGGATCTGTAAAATTATAATTACTCATGAATGTGTTAAAAAAGAATACTCTGCTAATTAATAACTTCTTGCTACGCCAAGAAAACTTTCAAAGTCCTACCAACTAGGTGATTCTGGTAAGATAGAACTTTTTCAGGAAAGAAAAGCTACACCAACACAGATATCCCAGCATCTACTCAACATTATGTTTCATTGAAAAAAGGAGAGAACCCAACTCACTGCGTTCTAAATGTAGAAAGTTAGAGTTATATGCCAGGGAAATCAGCAAAAATCTAGGCTAGCATAGGCGTGAGTTATTCCCAGAGACATCAGGTTGCATGGTGCTGGGTCACATGGCACTGGCTCAAGTGAATTTCTAGGAGACAAAAGGAAATAATATGGACAAATATAGATTGGCTAGACTGTAAGGAATTATTTCAATTACGTTCCTTGTACAGAACTTGAATCTGCAGAACACATATACAAAAAGATTATGTTTTAGTCCTGTCCCCCCTACATCATTTCTCCTTACCAAGTTTATACTTACTGAATTTCCTTGAGATTAATGACCCTCCCTGCAAGTGGCCACCACACACTCCTCGTCTTGAAATTTCTGGGGAGTACCTTGTCTAATTTGCTGTTGTTTAGTTGTAGTCTAGTAAAAAAGAATTCCAAAGCTCTCTGAGAGAGACCAATAGATATATGGAAAACACATGAATGTGTAAATTTAACAGCTGAAACTGTATATATCTGGCAGGCCCCACCTAATGTTTGAACTGAAACCCCTTGGAAAGCTTATACCAATGTTATTTTTACTGTTGCACTGGTTTGTTATATACATGAAAGAATAATATTTTATCTAAGTTCCAAGGCAGCTGGTCCATTCATGACAGGCCCAAAAGAGAGCTTTGAAAAGAACAAAAATAAATTGCTTTATACCGAGTAACCAAGCATCCACTCAGAGACAACTTCTTGTATCTGTTGACTTGAAAATCAAAGTCACAATCAAAAGTTACCCATGACTGGAATTTGAAAAGGTAAATTATATTTTTATAAAAGACACACTGGATTTCACAATAACTTCATTTTTCTTCCACACAGACCAATCCGAAACACATAGTATCGGGAAAAATTAGAACTATACTTCGAAAGATTAGGAGAAGACTATATTTTTTCAATCATAGCGACACTTTGGTGTGTGTGCACCTGTGCAAATGCAACCACACATCTCTTCCACTGGACTTGACTTCATCTCTATTTGCATCCAGCTGTCTTCCTGCATGATAACCAGAACACTGGAAATTTGCTGAGGATGACACACATGATCAACCAGGAGGTTTTAGTCATTGCATCAAATTAGAAAATTCTCAGTCCTGACTAAGATGCAGCTAGGAAATGAGCTGCCAGCAACACCCTCTGAAGCAGATGGTTCCTACCACTTGGAATGCTCCTTTCCGCACGCTGCAATGACTCCTGAAATAACAGAGTGCTACAGACTGGGAAGGGAAGATGAGTGGAAATTCAGACATGGCATTGAGCTCCACTTAGCAGCCTTGTACTGCTGGTTTGGTCAGTGCCTCTCTGCCCACTTGAGAAAAATCACTTGCAGGTCATCACTGACACATCTTTAACCTAGCTGGTGCTGCTTTACAAGCATCCGTTGGGTATCTCTCAGCCAGTATGACTCAGACATGAAAAAAAGAGGATGTTGGAGAAGGAGGTCATAAAGTGCAGGCTACCTGCAGATCTTGGAATAATTGGAGTGCTAGATGGAAAAGAATGTACTGTACAAATCGTCCAATAAAATAAATTACTTATAGCGCATCTCAAAACATGCTAGGAAGTCAGGAATTATGATCAATATCACACTGTGTATAAGGCGCATAGTTTTAATAGTTTAGATAGTAAATGAAGGGCACAGTTTGCCAAGAGTTGTGCAAGGATATCAGTCGCATGACATTTTTAAAATTAAGGTATTGTGTCTTTCTAAATGCATGCTTTCTTTAGGCCACGAGTTACTGAGATTGATGAAGGAATAGCTAAATGAAATGCTAGGGATTTTGCTCAGCAGGATGTCAAATTAGATTATCCATCCTTTAAAGCTATAAATACATGAATTATTACACTTGTTTTAAAAATGAGAAAACTGAGGCATAGACAATATCAAAGGGCTTTGTAAATGTGAATGACTCAATAACATTCTGCTATTGTTTATTATCCATATTCCTGTTTTTAAATGACAGAACTGAGGCACATAGAAATGAAATGACTATCTAAAGTCACACCAGTCTCCTTCTTTAACCTGTTAAATGGGTAAGTAGGCATGCCATTTTGACATACTAATATATGTGTTAAGGTATTAATTTCCCATACATCTTGAATATACGGATCGTTGGGGAGCAGTTTCTGTTGAAAACAGCAACAGTCATATTTTTCTCACTTCAAACTTTTTTCTTATTGTGAGATTTCTGTTTAATGGGAAAAAGTTCTTGGTTTTCTCTAAGCTTAGCAAGAACAAAGGATAAAAGGCATAGCAATTTGGGTGGCAGAAATGAGGGATTTGGGGCTGGAATACACAGCAGTCAGAGTTGGAGGAGTGGTATGCCATCGAGACACACTGACTTAAAGAATATCAGTGGTAATTTCCTCTTGATCTATTCAGGGTGGATGATTTTTTTTTGGTGAAAAAATCATTAACAGTGTTCCAAGGTACTTAGAAGGGCAAAGAAGCAATGTCTTTCCTTTATGGCTACACTGCAGTGATCAGTGCCTCTGCAGGTGTGCAATTTGAAGAGGTGCTAGGAAAATAAACAGGAAGGATATAGGGTGTATATGAAAGTTATCATGGAGGTTGCAGCTGAATGACTGCAGGGATACATAATCCTGCATCAGATAATGCTTGTATTTATTTGCCTTGATTTGAACTCTCTGCTTAGAGCCAGGACCCAATGATCAGATGTTAACAAGATGATGCCACTCAGAGCAAAATAACGTGCACAGAGAGGTTTTTTACAGAATCCATCATGACAGTCCAGATCCCAGCCACTGTAAAGCATTGCAACAGAGCAGGTATGGTCACAGAAACTCCATTTAGTTTAACCATCCAGCCCAGTGCTCTTGAACATTGCAGCTCTTAGACCAATCCCAGCAGAACTGAACTTGCCTCCTACAACACAATAACTGCCTAGCTGCTTGTTCAGTCTAGCCCAGAAATAATTAAAAAAGAAAGTTCTCTTAACGACACTGACTCCTGTCAGAAGGTGAAGTCTCCATTCATCTGTTTGCCTATCTACCAGTGCTAGTAGTCAGGGATATACCAAAAAGGAAAAGTGACTGACTTATCAACATTATTTTCCTTGTTCTTGATATAGGTCATCAAGTAGATTAATATGTAGTTGCAAGCTGTTCATTCATTGTGGAGGAGCATGTACATAGCAGGAAATATCTCCCATGGCACTGATAAACTCTCAGAGGCTACAGGCCAAGGTGTTTATGCTCCAATGGAGACATTTGTGCCAAGTACCTGCTCCCAGTGATATAGTTATAAGCATTAAACACGAAATGTAACTTTAAAAGCCTATTACGGTCTATAGCTTTTATTATTTCCAAGACGGACAACTGTGTTGGTTATTATCAATATGTTGTGAAAGGAGCTTTGACACCTGGGATTTGATGTGGGGGGATGGGGAAGAGGAATGCAGGAACATTCAGACCAAATGTTAACAAACTGATAAAGCATTGCAAAAATGCTTAAGAGATATGTTTCCTTTTCTAGCCCCAGCTTTCAGCATGTACCCCACCAATAGTAGCCTAAGATAACCTTTAACTGATAGCATCTAAACAATTACTTGACAGAACTTAGAACTAGGATGGCGGCTTTTCCAGTTTCTCATTTTCTAGGATCTTCCTTCAGTATTCCACTCCTAATTCACCCATCTTTTGTCTGCACAGACGTCCCACAGCCAACAGAACTTACTAATTTACCCCAGCCACCACTATCTCTGAACCTACTCTCCCCACTAGTGAAATTTGCTTTTCTTCCTCTTTGTTCTGCACTCATCACTTTGTCATGTCCTTCAAGAAAAATTCTTCCTCGGTTTGGTACTGAGGTCAGTCTGAAATACAAAGCTTGCTCTCGGCTTGGAGGTTCTCTTTTTTGTTGCCAAGCTCAACTTTCTACTGAGAGCATCTCTCAAGAGCTCAGATTCCCTCTTTCCTTCCTCAGATTTTCTCTCCTAGCTCCTGACATCACACTCAGCTGTAGCAGATTAACAGTCCCCTCAGTACAACAGAGGTACAAGGGCTATTTCCAGCTGGTGGTTCCCTGTCAGGACACTGGCTTTCTTCTTCAGTATATTGACAGGGGAGGGAAAGGAGATAGCAAATGCGTGGTAGCAAAAATTCTTCCAAGGCCAACAGAAATAAAGAAATCATGCACAGAAACATCCTGCAAATGGTCGATTGCAAAGTCAAATCACCTTAACAAAAAGAAAACCTTCCAATGTGTTGAGACACTGGAAGTTAGAATACACCTAGAGATTTCTCAGACTGAATTTGTGTGTGAATTGCTTTGGGGGACAAGGACACAAAATACGTATTCCAATAATAAGTTACTTTTCTGACCATATAAAAACGTGAAATGTCAACAGCAGTGGGTATTTTAGGCTGTTTACCAGTAAAATTGTTATTGCATCCATTGTCATGTAGTATTAATACCACTTTAAATTCAGTGAGCTCTTTGATGTGAATTCTGGGGCAGTAGTACCCACATATGGCAAAGGAGAAGTTGGCCTTCAATGATTTGGAGACATAACACAGAACCGAACCCAAGAAGTTGTGATTTCTTGTCCCAAATGATTAGTTTTATAGAAAAAGAGCTATAGCCCGCTTCCCTTATGAAAGAAAATAGGCAGTCTCAAAGCTGCATATTTGGATTAGAAATCCATTTACACACATGTCCCTGTTATTGTCCAATGCGTTTAAGAAAGTAAATCTATGCTGTTAAATCCACTAGCATAACTTCATTTGGAATGATGGTAAAATAAATAGATCCAGTCAAGACAGCATTTGGTTTTTTTTTTATACAGACCCAGTCAAGTGACATACTTGGGGCCATACAAAAGTTTCTCTCTATTAACTGACATAATGAAATTTTTATACTTTCTAATGTTTAAATTCTGTATAGTTTTCATCTTTTGAATGAAATTTCTTATTCCTTTCTTTCTTAACACAATAAGAAAAATGTAAGCATTTACTCAAGTAAAACAAACAAGTCAGAGTTAAGCTTAAGAAAATCACCAAGAAAAACAAATCCTAGAAGCAAAAATAAAACACCAAGTGTTAAAAAAAGATTTCACAGACGTCAGCAAAATTATTTTCTTACCTTGTTGTGACATTAAGAAAAAAACAAAAATCAGAATGCAAGTTTTGATTAAAAAATCTGTCAGTCAACATGTAATTCAATATGGAGTGACATATACTGCTAAAAGGTACATTTTAACATTAAAGACCCAAACTCCAATGATTAATATTACAGTGATGACAGAATGGGAGTGCCTTATTTTAATCCACTGTTTATCTCAACAGGGTAATTTATAGATCACTCGACATGTTTTAATAGCAGGCATAAAAAGGTACCTTCTAATATCCACTTGCTTGCAAGATCTGACATTTGGAGTTACATGTTCAGAAAATATCAGCAACTGCTTTTGTTGGACATATATACAAATAACGAGTCATCCTACACACAGTTTATAAAAAGTGATCTATTAATAACAAAACAGCTCCGGAGACATATGGTCTCTTAATATTCAGGTGGAATATCAAGTGTTTAAGTTAAAATAAGGGCAAGAGCACAAAGAGTGGTCAACGCATTGATTTGGCTGCCAAATATAGTTTTTACCATCATAAATCTCCGGCTGACAACTGCACAAAGGCTGCTTTACCTAAACCCTGCCAAGGAAGGGTGTTTGCTGCCGGATTGCCTGATAGTCACTATGACAACTGATGCCACAATTAGACAAGTACAATCCCACTTTCAAACAGGCACACAAGTCATTAATTCAGCAGGACTTTTGTTGACAATATGTTATGAGGGAAATATTTAATACAATTCCATGGCTGATATATTCTCCTGTTATCTACAGTAAAATAAATTGCAAGAACTGATGAAAACAACCAGTTAATTAACCTAAAGTGAGGCAGAGAAACTACCCTGTATCTACCCTGGCTTAATGAACTCACAGGTGCACCAAGTTCCTTGAGCTGGTGTAGGCAATTTGAAGAACGTGTTAAGAAAGTTATTACATTTGGGGGGGGGGGGCAGGGAATAGGACGACACAGCAAAAAAGAAAGAGAATAAAATGTTTTGAAAAGTGAGTAAATAAACTGTGTCCCCAGATCTCTAATTCTATGATGATATCCATAAGTATCTTTTCCCTTGTGGGAGAGAAAATCTCTCAAGTATTCAGCTAGCTGATCTGAGCAACTGCAGATGAGTAAGACTCTATGGTAATCACCACTACAATGAGACTTCCCCACCTAAGAGAAGTAATTTGTTTACAAGTTTGTTTCCCCACTTGATTTGTTCCTTGAGGCCACCAGGAAGTTCAGGAGGAAAGCAAGAGAGTCATAAGAGCCATAGGAGGAGAAAAATGCCAAAGAGAAAGTGTCTTACACAACTGTGATTACTAAACTTAAAGAAAGGTCTTGAAGGAGTCAGGGGACAAAGACAAAGATCATTAAAATATTGACTCACGTATTCACAGTAGTGATAGGTAAAGATTTGACATCCCTTGCTACAGAAACACCATGAGACATCTTTGTGCATAACCCATACATTGCTGAAAAGCAGTTATCGAAGGGAGGGTGACACAGAGGCAAGAAGCATTTGGCACTTGTGGGTATGGCTGGCAGGAGGGGGGCGAGCTGACCTGGCTTGGGCAGAGGCACAGAGTGGGGAGTGTCTTAAGGTCATTCCAGCCTACAAGAAAAAACTACATGCGGATGCTGACGCTACATCCGAGTTGACAGAGAAGAAAAGTTTAGTTCCTGGAGCTGTTAAAGTCTCCAGCTGGCTAGAGCTTAAGCCAAATCAAAGCTGGTTAAGACAAATTTGTGAGGTCTGTGCATTCCTCCCTATCCAGGTCCCAGTATTTTCAAAAGCCATATTCAGAGCTGCTGGTGAGACTGGGCATAGGCATAGACCAAAGTGTGTGGATGATATTAATGTAGACAGTGTGAAGCATTACACCTTTTTGAGAGTGGCTCTGGACAACTTCCCAGGCGAGACATCCTTGCATCTCATTTCAGCTGCAAAAGCAGAACAAGGAGGCAGTGAGAGGCCGGTTTGGTGTGGCAGCTCCTCTCCCCATCCCTGCAATAAGTGGGCACTTTCCAACCACTCTTCACCTGAATGGCCCCAGGCAGTACAGCCAGAAGGCAGACAACAAGGCCATTTTGTACAGGGCATCAATGCCCTTATTTCTGAAGTTGCTGAAAGGAAAAAACAGCTCTAGGGCTGTTGGATTGGGCAAGCTCTTCCTCTGGCATCAATTAATTATTTCCCCAATGAACACTGCTTCTTACTATCTACCAACAGCAGCGTAGGCAAAGAGACGGAATGTCGTGCTGCTCCCTGTTGCAGCCATAAGTAGGAAGATTAGTCCTCATTATTTTGGTGTCATTGGACCTCAAACCTGAACACAAGGACATAGTCACCAAAAGACAGGTTCTCTGGCTGAAACTTGATCTAATCACTCAAGAAAAAAGACCAAAGCTGAGATTTGTACCATAGCATGTGGTATATATGCAGTGAGGATGTGCCTGGAGATCCACCTATGCCTTGGCTGCCCGCATCCTGCTCTGCTTTCTTCCATATCCCTATGCAGGAACCAATGTCCCTCTTCAGGTTCAGATATTAGTTGTTGTATACAGGCAGAAAAAGAAGTGGTTTTCTGACCTTATTAACGTGAAATTCATAGGCATTCCACCCTAACAGAGATGTTACTGAAGTATTTGATAGATAAATATTACCTATAATCCCTTATCCATCAACAGAGAAATCACCGTTTGCAACCACTTTAGAAAGTGGGTAGAAGAGCCCCAGGAAAGCCCTGTTGTACTACTTAAGCTGAAATTATGAATAGCTTAAAAAAATTACAAAAATAAATCAATAATTTGGTCCATGGTACAGTCAAAATATCTTTGGACTTTGCTTCCCTTATACTGAAACAGGATATCTAGATGCTTGCAGCTGCTTCTGTGGTTCCCCACATTCCAATACTTATGAAAATCAGGCGAATATATGCCCTTCTCATTTAACACATACACAACCTGGTATACAAGAGTTAAATGATTTACTCAAGTTAAAAATGTAAAAGACTGCAAGTCTTCTTCTCAGATCCCTCTGCTCACTTGCAAGAAAAATTACAACCTCTGTCTAACTGAAGTGAGGATTAGAACCAGAATAATTGATTCTGTTCAGCAACAGTAAACTGATATGTACAGGCAGTTTAAGAACATGAGTGACGTGTTTCACCAAAAAAACAATGGTTGCATGGAAACTTCAGCTTTCTTTCTACACAAAATTCCCCACATGCTGTTTCTTCAGGGAAACTCAGTAAGGGCTTAGTCCAACTTCATTACAATTAATAAGGTTTCAGCCTGTTTAGAATCAGCCTTAACCATTTTCTCCTTTTGGCTCCCTTGATCGCTACTCATGCTCAAGACTACAAATAATTCAACATCTATTTGTAGAGGAAACACACAAACATGTAACTATTGCACTAAAATAAATTTCCATGTTCTTATGCCTTGTGGCACTAATGGATGCCTGCCTGCCTGCAGGGTTTGTTTTGTCAGTTTTAATTTTAATTAAGAACTAACTCTGCAATGTGTGTATTTTCTTCATCCTACTCCTAACCCCCCCACGGCCCCCACCACTGTACTTCATTGCACTTGTGTCACACCTTCTTCCTAAGTCTTATGGAAGGGCTCTGCACACCAGGCCAGCTTAATGATAAGAGATACAAAGATACCAGTTTTCCATCCTGACTCTTTCTCATGTTTGATTACATCACTCTCTTCTAGATAAGTGTTTGTTAACATAATGAGATTACTGCTCAATTTTAGAAAAGTAATTAAAGATGTGTTTAATTTGAAGAATCTCAGTTGCTTTATTGTCTGCAATTAAGTATATTAACTTCTGTGGGAGTAATAAATACTAATAAAAATGCTTTGCTGAAGTCTCTTAGAAATATACAGACAACAGAGCTGTACACTTTATCTTACAAATTCATCATGATTTTGATATATATATAGTTAAACTGACTTTTTTGTTTGCAACACAGCAAGGATCCTACAGTATAGCAACAGACCACATTTTCACTCCCCACCAACTTCACTTCAGAAAATACATGCTTAATTTGCATAAAAACCTTTTTGTTTCTACTGGCAAATATTAAAAAATAAATGTACTGTGATTGAATCAATAAGGATGCCTGCCCAACACACTGTTAAGTTGCAATATCCACATTTTCTTTTCCATAGGATAAGCTTACTGCTTTTTCAAATGAATGCATGATTGCATTTTTAATGCCAAGTTCTTATGTAAAAGTTATTAGGTATTTAAACAATGTCTGAATGTCCATTGTACACTTAAAATAGATGGCTGTCAAGTCTTGTAAACACCAAAGCAAAGCTGAAACATTTATCTGATCTGAAAACCATTTATTGAAAGTATATTTTGTGACTTTCAAATGGTACTGCCATTATATAAAAGGAAAGCTGGAACTAACACTGTGAAACCCTAATGATCCTCGCCTGCCTTGCCAAAGTCCAGTGGACCAGATCCAGAATTCATTGGAAGTGACAGGTGCCTGTCAATGCCAACATCAGTGGTTGCTGGGCAGGGAGGAAGGTAAATGACAGTGATAGGGGAATTTCAAATGGATTAGTGGACCCAGACAAAGGTTGATGAGGAAAGGAGCGATAAGAGTGACAAGAAAGTTCCCCTCCCTGTTCCCTTGGGTGATGTCTCTATTACCTGTGTTTTAAGGTTGAAATATTACAGTTTTGCTGGTGGGGGATTTCTGGAGGAATAATAATAACTTTTTTCTCAATGCTGGTTGCTTGGTGGCTGTTTGTATCATTAAAGGCCAGAGAACTGAGCTGTGGCTTCGCATAAGAGTTCCACCGTCTCTGGTGACCTCTTGGTCAACATAATTGTTTAATGCTGCAAGAGCTCTGCTTTTAACGTTTGGGTATTTGAGATTTCCTCAAGGCACTACAGCGCTGTATATTCCAGTATTTACTGAAGGAATACATCAGTGTTTCTGTACAGCCACCCAACAAGCACAGCTATTAAAAAGTAATGTTCATGCTGCTTTTATTTTGGTCTATGAATAAATGTATTCTGCAACTTCTTTCTGAAACAAATGTCTTCTCTCGCAAGAGCTGCCATGTTATGTTGCATCTCTGCACATTAAAAGTTAAAAAATTATTTAGCCTGAATTGTTAAAATTTTCATTAATGGCAATTTATGTCACTCAAAGAAGCCTCCTTGGGAAGAACATGGCATACTTGTACAGGCCTATTATGAGAGTTGTCAGAAACATTTGTCCTTATGAAATATAAATAGACAGTATGTTAGATGATTTAGTGAGGGATCTGTTATTTATTTAAAAACAAACATGTTTTTTTCATTTCTCCTTTCAGGAAACCAGGTCATGTAGCTTAGAGAAGGAGGATCTCAAGCTAATGATAACACACCTGTAAATATTGCTTCAAACAGCTTATCCATGCTCCCCAGTGCCTGCATCCATAGGCTGAGTGGGTAGAACCACCATGAGCCTGGGGCTCGGGCGTGCCCTGGGGCAGCAGAAATTGCCTCATTCTTTCTCCAGTATGGGGATAAACCAATAACTTGGTGATGGGCCACTACACCACCTCCCTCTGTTTGTGGATTTCTAAAACACTCATTGCTATAGCACAGGAACGCTTTGGGTCGGCATATTATTTTCCCCAATACTCACAGATCTGGCTGCTTCCAGATACCAAGTGAATTTTCCCCTGCATAAACTGGGTTGTGTTGCCTTTGAATTAGACCTGGGCAGGTAAACAGGATAATTTTTTTGTTCTTACTGATAACAGCCTAACGAATCTTTGCTTAGAGCTCCACAGTGTTGCAAAACTTATCTTCTACAACTGCTGAGGTTTATAACTGGAATCCATTTCAGGTGGACATAAAAATCCAGCCCAATATTTACTTGCCACTGGATACAAATGTTACCTAGTGAAGTCTGCACTAGTGTCAGAGAGGTGGATAAATCCTTCAACTTTGTTAAATGTGGAATAAAGGAGAGAATAACTTGAATTAAATTCCTGTGCCCACTTGAAATGATGTCTGGCTGTGCCTCTGTACCTGTGCCTGATTTTTGCATGAAAATATTCTCTTTGTCCCTATCTGGTGTTCTCCTTCAAAAAGGAATTGAGTTAAAAAAGAAGGCAATAATGTAAGATTTTTAAGCAAACAGTTCAATATTTCCTTTAAAATGTTCTCTGTATTCAAGAGCACTTTGATTTCTATCTTTTTTTTTTTCCTCCAGGCTTTGAAACTGCACCTCTTTTAAAAAAAGACCATCCCTGATTTTAGTCTTTTGTTCCTTTATGAGCTTTGTCCCCGACTTTTAAATGTGGAGAGAGTTGAGAGGCATGTTGTGAGAGGAGAGAAAATAAAAAAGTAAAATAAAAAAAAAACTTGCAAACTGTGTTAAATACACCTTTTGTTCATTATGTTTAATATAACATTCGCTATAAGGACTGATATTGAATTATACATTAATTTCAATGCTAAATAACCCTTCTATTTAAAAAAACCTTATTTTTCTTATAATGTACGGTAATTAAAAAGTGAACCAAAAGAGGCAGCAATAAATCAGGGTGCACAATGCAGTAAAAATATTATAATTAATATTTAACATACGTTTTGATTACTTTTAGACTAAGTACAAGAAATATCAATTAGAATATATATTCAAACTTTGCTGCCTTTTCCCCATTATACTCTGGAAAGGGGCTATTTTTAATTCTGGATATTGCATACAAAATAATACATAGTCCCTAATTAAATATAAGTCTGCAATTCAATCGAGAGTTTCTGCTGATGTCATAAATAATAAGAGCACAGCTCGAGGTATCAATGAATGGCAGCCAAAGCCCGAGATTGAATTACAACTTCAGAATTCAGTCTGCGGATCTGTATTGTTATTTGTAATAGATGGAAAATGATTATTATTATTTTTTAAATACAGACAAAAAGAAGGAAATTTGAATTCAAAATCTGTGACTCGGTGGTAGAAGATTAGAAGACTTGTGATTAGAGAACACAGTTTATTGGAAATTGAAATGTACAAACGTGCCAGGCAGCAATTCTGTAGTTGAGGCTATATTCTGCTCTTTTATTGTTGTTTTTTGAAGCCTATGGGCAATAGATTTTTTTCATTGGTATAATTCATACCTACAAAATCAACTGCGGGTGTCGGTCTCAAAAGTTTTGCCTCTGCGTGCCAAATTTATGCCCAGAAAGCAATGTTGAAGGTGGTGTCTGACTCTTGCCCTGGCCTTGGGGTCCCAGCAAGGAGCAGAAATTCTGAAGGCTGAAGGTACTACCAGGGTGAAACTACCACACCCTGGCCCTACTTAATAACCAGAGATATTTTTTATTTATTTAACATATTGGATTTCAGTTATGTTATGGCAGAAGAAAGAAAGTAGTTAATCAATATGAAGGCTTGCTTTCAACAGATTGCACAGCACTCAGCATGACAAGATCCCTTTCTGCTACACCACAGGTCACTCATTTGTATTTTGTGGCCATTTTTTCATGCTTACCACATCCATCTAGCCATGAGAATGTACAACTCTCCATCTGACTTTAGCACACAAAGGGAAAACAGTTTAAAGGCACAAAAATGCCTTGAGTCCTGAGTAAGGAGTGATACACAGCTGTAACGCCATAAGCCTAAACTAATTTGTTACTGGCTATAAATGAGTTTGTCACCCAGTTTCTCCCCAGACTCAAAGAATCACAAAGCCCCTTTTGATTAATCCCTCCCCATCCTGGCTCACTTTGTGCAGACAGTTGGGGCCAATGTTTCCCTCAGCCTAGGGAACAGCACGGAGTCTGGTCTCTTTGCCTGTGCTATTGTCCGCATAAAGGTGGTGTAAGATGCCCCTTCCTTCCCTGGAGAGATGTGTACTGAGGATTATATCCCAGCCTTTCAAGAAGAAAAAAATGTTAACTGTTTACAGTTGGTAAACCTGTTGCTCCCTACATCTTGCTTGCTACAGCGCTCATACTGCCCCTGACACCAGCTGGCTATGCAAATACTCATTTACTTACTCCATTTGAAAGTAAGTACACTGCTGTCTAAGAACAGGTATTTTGTCTCATTTACATTAAAAGCAAAAAGCCAAGAACACATAGAATGTAGCTATTAAAAATAGTGATTTCTCTTCTTACAGTAGGATTTTTTTCAATATTTTTAACATCCTAATGTTCTTAAACGCATCAATTTTATTGCCTTTTCCCTAAAAGAACTATTTCCTAAACAGTCTTACTCCGTACAATAGCAATTGCCATGATAACCTGTTTATGCCTTCCACGTGATTTTCTGAAAGCAGAACATATGCGTTTCTTCCAGATATTTGCCGTTAATTCCAAACAAGCTCTAGAAATTTTGGTGGGTCACCTTTATAACACCTTGAATAAGCACTTGCATTTAATAGAGCCTGCAAGTCACCATATAGACAGCACACTATTTTCCATGGAGATTTGCACGTGGTATGGAGATACTTTGAGAAATCTTGTGAGAACAGACATAGGAGTAGAGAAAACGGAGTGCTAAATACTGAGATGACCCTTTCTAACACAGAATACATTTCAATCCTTTTCATCAAGACCAACATAGGCAATCTAACTTACTGCAGAAATATGCCTGACAAAACCAGATAGTTTAAGAGTGCTGATAAACAGGTATTTCAACTTGTAATATGTATGCTTACATTGGTATGGGGAGATGTTAGTCCCAGGGTGATATTTAGAAAATACAAACAGCTGTCTCTGTCCCCAGATACACATAATATGGTAATAATAATCTTCCTCTATGATAAGCTGCTGTAGGTGTCTTAGTTACCTCCTTCCTATGTCTCACTTGATTCTAAATTTATCAATATTGCCCTTTTCTTTCCTTTCTAATCTTTGGTTTTATTTAATTTGGGCTAAGAAGGTTAACTTATAGGATCTGTTGCATAACACTTGAATTTAGTCTTTTCTAAGTTTTTTTTCAACAGCGAAAGGGAACTCTTTAACAGCCACATATCTCACCAGCTGCAGCTCAGATTTAACCCTACCTGCACTCAGCTTCAACCTTCACACGTGAGGTATCTTCAGCCACTCCTGCTGACTTGGGTCCAGCCAGGGATTTACCTGCAAAACACATCAGCAAGAAAGAATTGTGAGATAATAGAATCCAAGGTTATTTCATCTCCAGATGAAATCAAACCACATGCCAGCAGAAAAATCAAGTGAAATAACCCAATGGTCTGTCACCCCACAAATGGCTGGTGCTGCTTTGGGGTGAAATGCATTCATGGTTGAAGAAAGATGGGCCTGGAGAAAGCAGTGTTTTACTTCTCTCTCTCCAAGGTGCACACGAGATAAAGGGAGAGAATATAAAGAAGGGGAGCTGGTGCCTCAGACTGGATGTCAAGGAAAGCAGACTTATTCAGAAAGTAAAGAGCAACACGTGCTAATCCAGTGGTGCAAATCCACAGAAGGGCTTAGAAATCTAGAGGAAAAACAGCCTGTCAGGTCCACACTGAGCTCCTGGGATATATGACGAGTTTCTCTCTTACTGTTGATTGTTGTCACCAAAATACATCTGCTGCTTTATGCAACTGAGGCTTCCTATGAAATGCATATATAGGCTCAATGATTCTTATAATTACAGGCTGCAAAGAACTTTGCATATTCATGAGTATCACACCATTTGTCACAGCTGCAGACCTCCAGTAAGCAATGCCTATGATTAGGGTTTTGTTCTTCCCAAGTATATATTTTTCCATGAACCCTTATTGGTTCTGAAAAGTTATGATCTTAACTCTCCACTCTTGTCAAACACAATTTTCTTTCCTTTTCCTGCCAGCAATATGCATTAATTCCTGCTTCTGGAGCCAATAACAGGACTAGCCGTAACTGGGATTTGCATTGATGAAGCAGTATTTTATTTAACTAATGTAACAACCTAAAAAAATCTACAGTTGGAGTGACAGCAATTTTTTTATGCCAATAGCTACCCATTCATTTTCTCCTCTGTGACTGCTCATAAACAAACAGGTTTTGTGGACCTTCTTAGGTTCACAAAAGAGTTCAAATGGAATAATAATGATCTGATATGCTACAGGATGTTCTAATCATTAAGCAGCAGATTATAGATTGAAAGTTTTTGAAAGCTAGACAGCCATGTATGAAACCTAACCCGCCCCATGGACATTTCAACATTAAATAGCACTAGAAGTGAGAAAAGTAGACTTCTTTTCCTTCTGAAGCTATATTTTTCTAACACAGAAGACAGAGAAGTGTAATCAGTCATGGTCAATCCCCTGCCAGTGAGTATTACTTATTTAGCCTCATATTCCAGGTGACTCACAACTTGTCTACCTGCCAACATCTGAAAATAATAAGTTATAGTAAAGTTATTAACTAGAACTATGTGAACTTTGAAGTAGCTAAACCTAAATTAAATATAAACATAGAAAAAGGCCTAAGGCTAATTAATCTAATTTGGGCTCAGACACCTCACTCCATTTTTGTTTGTTTGCAGTTGTTTTCCTCCTTCCTTCTCACATGAGGCCTGCAGAGAAGGATGATCTAGAAGGTAGTCAGAGATAAAGATTGCATCTTTCCTCTCCTTCAACCAGAAATACGTGGTCGCTTTTTCAAGAAACTGCTCTTGACAAAGGGCCTGTTTGCAACAAGAGCTGCACACCCATTGCATATTCTCTGTTGAAAAGGAGGAGAGCTATGCTGAGGCAGATGTGTACCAGCTGAGAGGGCACGTCTCCTGGAAGCCCCGCGCCCACACAACACGTGTGGCTGGAAGGGGAGCCCTGTCCTCCTCCTCGCTGTCAGATACAAATTGCATGCTGGCAGCTTTGATGACAACATGGTGCTCCCTCCAGGAGCTTCCTCAGAAGGTGCTTAGAAAGCTGTGTCTGAAAGCAGCACCAAGGGAATCACCTCTTGCTCATTTTTTTTTAAAAAATCTGAGCTCTTTCACCACTGATGAGGCTCTTCTCCCATCCTAGATAGGTTGGTAACATGCCCGAAGATTACACAGCTTTTCAGTGTTTAGAGAGGTTACATTGGCCAGGCCATTTTTAGTATTTTAGAGGTTTGAAACTTAAAAAGTGGAGGAAAAAAAATGTGCTAAAAATAAGCTCTTGATTATGTGTGGGGAAAGTGAAGATTAGAGGAAATCTCAGCACTGCAGCCCCAGCATGAGGTAACAATAGACTCAAAACACCAAAAAAATGTCAGTGCAGTTAGCTTGTAAAAAGAGGAAAATGCACAATAGCACAACAGTGAGTTCACCTATTATATAATTGGAGGTTGTGTGTACATGTGCAGACAAGAAGACAGAATAAAAAGTCTCCTCTAGGAAATCCAAAACTTGGCAGCTTTGGCCAGGTAGAGTATGAGGCGGGTAGTGTCTAACAACAAAAAGAAACAGTCTGTAACTAAGGTTTGAATCAAGCCACAGCTCTCCTTGCTGAACAGCAGCCAGTTTTACTGCTGCAAAACCCATAAAAACAAAGAGAGAAAAAGTCTGGCACGAGAAATAAAGCACTGAGATAGTAAGGCAGAAAAAGAAGTGCAGCGTTCAATATACCAAGGCTGAGATGTGCATCTGATTTCATGTAAAGATAATTAGGAGAGCTATGCAAAAAGCAAGAGGATTTCATTCATACTGAGTTTCCACATGATCCAAAGTGCCTTTCTCAGGAGACTGAAGGAAATTCAACGTGCGTGACCAGAGGGTCTTGAGCAGCCTTTGTGCCCTCAGCCTCTACCACCTCTGTGCTTTGCTTTGATGTCTCGGAGGGCTTCCCAGAGTTCCCTCCCTGAAGTGGCCACCCCAGTTCAGGGAATTAGTGGGATCTATTGGCTTCATGCATCTTTTCAACAGTACAAACAATCCTTGATTTGGGCTTGTTTATGAGGATTTTTCTAACTATGTCCAAGACACCGGCCAGGTTATGTAAATGTTTCACACAGAAATAAACAGTGATCGTGGTGCTCTTATGGTAACAGGATGAAATAGTTCAACAAATATCATACTTGCTATTTTACACAAGGAGATGGCTTTATAAAATTATTATTGACCATTTTAGTAGAAAGAGTTGCTACAAGTGACACTACTCTTAACATCACCTGTCAGGTCACTTCTACTCCAAAGTTGTCATCACTCTTTTCAGGCATCTTTGCTAACCAATATTAAAAAAAGTAAAGCAGAAACACTTTCTTTAACACAAGTTTAGCATTTAATGTATTGTTAATCTTTTCCTCATTGTCCCTGTTGCTGCCGCACTTCCCTAAGCTCCCTAGGGTGTAAGGGATGCTTTTCATTGGATCCACTTGGTTTAGCTGGTTGTGAGTGGGTGTAGAGCTAACGAAGAGCAGCAAGAGCAACTGAGGTTAAAAGTCAAAGGGCATAGGAGAAAGGTACAGCAGTCCCTTCTGATGCTTGTGTACAGATCAGATGCCCATTATGGTATGATCTGATCTATGAATGTGAGCAAGATCAGGTTTCCAGGGTGGTGCTTTTTGATCTGTTGAGGTAGCAGTCTTACCATGATTGAAATGCAGCTATTTCCAAGGTAAAAAAAAAAATTGTCATAACATGGAAACAGGAATGTTCCATAATGGTTGAAAAAGGGAGCAACAAGTATCTACACCACAGAAACAATGATGCAAGGGAGTTGCTGTCTCCTCACTGTACTACCAGGCATTTACAAGACTGAATACATAAGTCAGCCAGCAACCATGAGGAGGATATCCTTCCTGAAAAACTGTAGTCTACAGCGAGCTAATGTGGATCAAGCCAGTTTGAGTAATGACAGTTCAGAGCTCTGCATGGGCTCCTTTACTGTGCTTGCTTTGAGCAACGCTTCCTCCCATCCTCTGAGGAATTGCATTACCAAAAGCAGTTACAACTTGCTATAGTTTAAGTCAACAGAAACTGAGGTTCTTAGATAGACTTGCAAAACTCTAGTAGGACTTGGACATCTCCTAAAGTGCCCATTGCAGAAATTTGACAACTACAACTGAAAATATCAGGAGGTACCCAATTTATTGCTGGACCCATGCATGCTCATTTCCAACACGATTTGTCATGATCCACATATATGTATGTTGGCCATAATGAAACTATTACCAAACCTATGGCTTGTGTTCCATATCCACCATATCAGTCACATCTCTCTGTCCACATGTTTCATCTTTCTAGACAAGAAGTTTTTGGGATCACTTTGTAGCTGTTTGTCACATAGCATATGAAAAGCATATTAAAAAATACACAAATAGAAACAAAAATATATCGGTGTTTTGCATTTTTTATTTGATGTATTAAATAGCATTTTCTCACCTGCAGGAGTTCCTAAGTCATCCAATAACGATCGCTGTACCATTGTGATTTTGACCCTGATCCTGCAACCAAGTTAATGTGTTACTGGTCAGCAGCCGTGCTCTACCACACGTAGGTCGTATTTTGAAATGTTACTAGATAATTTTAATGCTCCTTCTGATCAAATAGCATGCTAAACCTCAGGTTTATTAACGTATAGAGACAAACACATCTCTCATTGTTAATAATATCAAGATTAAAAGGTACTTCAAAGCTAATAAGTTCTTTCCATTTTAAAATACATAATACAGGAAATACCCTGCAAATGATGATGTATGTGCACATAATTGACTAATTAGGAATTTGCCCAAACGAAAAACACAGGGTCATTAACAACAAGGTTTAAATATTCAGTGTTTTGCGGAATGTGGGTAGCAGTTTAGTACACAAATGATTCCAAAACTTCCCTCATTTCCTTCTGTATGAGACTCACTACTAGATGTGCTCACTGCCTTATTGGGTTTTGGAGGCTTTGTTGTTTGTTTTTCAACCAAACTAGATGCCACAGATACAGGAAAGCACTCTGAACCTAACTAGATGCCACAGATACAGGAAAGCACTCTGAACAAATTCCAGAGAACCTACTCCTACCTAAGTTTCTATTCTTTTAATTCCTCAATTGCATAGGAAATTCAGTGCATTATCTTGTGTCTTTCATTTTAGCAGAAGGCTTTGTAGACACCAGTGTTGAAACAGACCCTCAGGAGTACACTGATAAGGTTGTAAAGAAAAAAAAAAGAAGAAGAAAAGAAAGGAAGCACTTTTTTTAAAGATATATTCAAACCAAAAAGCAACCTCAGATCAAATTCTAAGCAGGATATTTCTATAAACTTTTTGCACCACCAACGTAAACCCAGCCTCCTCTAAAATTTGGCCATGTTTAAAATCATAGGCCCAAAGATGGTAGTTTAGACCTATTCTGCAATGTTTACCACTTCAGGCCAGCTCCTACAGATATGTAAATACTTCACTAGTGTGAGCAGTCCCACTGGGTACTATTTGCGTGCACACAGTTAAGCACACATAGCATTGTTTGCAGAATAAGAATTTGATTGACAAAGTACTTATGACCCTAAAAATGCGTGAACATACCAAAGGGCATTAGCAGACTCCAGCCCAGCAGCTAGGCAGATAACTTGTTTAGCTTTTATAAATATGACTAGTCGTGTATTCTCATTTTTAATTGCCTAAATACATTTGTAAATCTGTCCATTAATAACTGAAGTTGAAGCTTCAGGGCATATTCTCAAGAACAACTTCCTTTAGATCTCTCTGCAAAGATACTACTGTTTTTAGGAGAGTTATTAAAGTCCTGGCAGGTGAAGAATACAAATCTATACTGGTGAGGGGTAGAAGTCTGTTCATTCCTATTCATGAACTGTGTATTATTTATACAATGTTTGTGGGCTCAGCAAAGGAGAGGATATTTTTTAAATAAATGTTTATGTTCAAATAACTTTGCTAGTCTTATCTAATCTACCTTCATCATCTTAAGCACTGTAGGTGATTTTAAAAGTTTGCAAAACATTCATCTGCTTTTACACATTGAGTTTGGCAAAACCCAGTGATTTGAATACTTAGCAATTCTGACACATAAAAAATTATCATAATACTATCAAGTATCTTAAGTCTTCTGCAGAATAGTGTTTGTAATCTAACAAGTGGAGGATTTTCCCTTCCCTCTGTTCCTGCTCAATCCCTGACTCATTTACCTCTGTACTGTCTGTAACAGGCTTATCCACTCCAGCATTTCAGAGGACAGGTAAATATTAGACTCCTCATTTTCCAAGTGGAGAGATAGGCAGCACAAATTAAAGAAGGCCTTATCCTTGGAAACATTCCCTTACTTAAGGTACTCTGAATCTGCTCAGGAGTAAGGTCCTAAATACTTGTGAAGATCTGAGCCTGTTCAGCCTCCTCATGGCCACACAGAAATGGCTAGGCACTCTGGAGTTTGATTTCTCAGCTGTATCCTCACCATTGGAGCATCCTTAAGAGTCTCTGTCCTGCAAAGAAAATCAATTTCTAATCCTTACTAGCTAATACTGGCCATGTAATAATGAAGACTTCTCTCTCTTCCAGAAAACGCCATTGTAAACTTTAGAAACATATGTTTTAATTATGTTTTATCCAAGTTTCATTTTTTTCTCTATTCCTGTTAATTTCTTTGCCCCGCTAACGCCTGCTGTTTGCAGTGAGTGCTGCAGATCTGTGGCACATTGGCCATGCAAGCACACTCAGAGCGCTTTGGCAAAACATACTGGTGAAGCTTTCTGCCCATGAAAATGAAATGTGCTGCCAATGCTGAGCTTTTACCAGTGAAGTTTACTATAACACCTCCGAGGGAAAAGGGATGCTCTGGTGAAACACAGCAGCATTGCCCTGCTACAGCCACTTGAGTTGTGGCTGAGAGCCCTACAGGTCACATCGTACACCCAGGAGATGCAGTGGTGTGGTATGATCTGCAATTTTAGCATGATCACTGCATGGAAGTGGTACCAGGCACTGAGGCAGCCACCAGGAGGAAAAAAAAACCCAAACCACCAATTGTGAGGCACTCTTTGCCTTGATTCTTTAAACTAAATATCTAGAAATTTTTATTCATTGGTGGTATAAGAAAATGGAGCCAGGTACAAAATCAGGTGTGGGCTGGGAAGATGGGTAGTTGGAGAGGGAAGAGCTTGATCCTGTTTTATAAGGGAGGTTACACATATTTGGGCGTTAATTCATTTGAGAAGTTTCACTTGACATTATCTGCTGTGGTCAAAATACTCAACCCTACCAGTTGGGGTTTATAATAGAAATGCCCACTCAACCTTAACTCTAGCAGCCACAATTGTAGCAATATAATACACCATCACTGGACCTACTCAAGCTGCATTTTGATGATTTGGCTTACTCTTAACACGCAATCTTTAGCGACTGCCAAGCATCAGGGCTCTCCTGATCGTTAAAATGTTTTGTCTGTGCATGGCTCAGACTTGCTCATCTCATGAATGCTGTCTTGAGGGCTACTTGAAAAAAAAAAAAGAAAAGCTCTTTTTATTTAAAGTGACAACACACAGGAAAATGAATATATAGCTTATGAATAGCTACAGTGATTGTAGCGTTCTTTTCATTTACTGATTGCACACATGAAAATTACCCTCCTGGCAGAAAGCATTTGCTACGCCTTTCAGCCCCTCCAAACTCTGCACCCATGCTTCCCAGTTACCCAAGAAGTAAGTTTGGTGACTTGATGCTCGTTGTGCATTTGAAGGGGGGATGTGGAAGGAGTGAAACAGGCCTCTCTGGTCTTTGGAAGCTGACCAGGGATGAGGCCATTGGATCTATATTTAGAAGGGGTTTCACTTAATAGGGCTTGCAGCTGCGCATAGGTTGGAGTGTGAATTCCATCTCAGCCGACATACAAAACTTTATTAAAGAAGTAGTGACTTTGAGCTGTTCTGAAGTACCCTATCATTTTCATTACACTATTCATCTGTTAAGGCATTTACATGACACATATAGGAAATAAAAGCCATCAATAAATCCAGTATTTGGAGCATACTGACAGGAAGACCAATAGTATTAATAAATTGAAACAATGTGAACAGAAACAATACTTTGTACCCGTATAGTTTTTCACAAATTAATGTTCAAAAGTATCAGTCCCCTAAACCACTAGAGTCAGAGCTGGAAACATTATTACCTCCATTTTATATTTAGGAAAACCTGGAGCACAGAAATGCTTTGTGGTTACCCAGAGTCATGTGCAGCCATACTGCATCCTTATGTTCAGATCACGGTGTATAAGGTGTAGCGCCAGGGCAATACCAATTCACAGAATCACAGAATAACCAGGTTGGAAGAGACCCACCGGATCACCGAGTCCAACCATTCCAACAATTGCTATGCATCTGTGCATTGCTCAGATCAGTGGGGCCCTAAGCCCAACCTGATGATCTCTGAACCTTCTGCTAGCAGTCCAGACAGGGACAGTTTAACACCACAGAGTTTCACCCACACTAATCCAGGCAAAACTCAATGCCAGAGTGAAAACAGGCAATTCCCTAATTTTACACTAAATGATAACTCAGGAGGAGAGGACTTGCCCAAGTGAAAAGGCTTTATTTTTGGTTCAAAGAAGGCTTAAAAAAACATTTCTTTTCCCTTTTCTCCATGAGTTGTTTTTCACTCCATATTTGTGAAGGTTGAGAGTTAAAAGTAATAACTTGTATTCCATCTTTAATTGAGTAATTTCTCTAAATCTTTACATATGGGCCCAGTCTTGCAAAACATTTCTGCATAACAATTTTCAGACTTGACCTTTTCCACTACGCCACAAATACACACAATCATGCATTGTGGTGCTCAGCACCCTGTGTCCTGTTGCTTCAGCATCCTTTTTCTGGCCTGAATGAACACACTCTTACTCATTTGCAGTACTGCCACAGAGATCATTGCCCTAACATAAAACTTAACCACTTCTCTCTTTGCATCTTCTGATTGCCCCTTCTCTTCCAAACTAAAAATAAGTAGTTAGTATTCACTAAAGCCCTTCACAGCTTTAGCTTCTCTTTCGCATTGTCTCTATTTTGCCGTTAAAATGTACAGAATGCTCTTAGTTAGACCATGACGCAGACTCCTTTGCTCTAGTTAAATTTTCCACCACGCATATATCTGCTTTTCCCCAGTCTATCCCCACAGGGAGAGAAGCTCCTCATAAATACCTAAAGAGCAACCTCCTCCACTCAGTTATTTGTTATTCCTCTTCATCAGCTCAGCACTGACAACAGGTCCAAATGAAATCTTTTTTCTCCTCCTGTGTTTGTGGTCTAATAATGGCCGTATGTTTGACCATGACTCATTGGATACCTATGTATTCTCCCTGGCAACGAGCAGAATTGCTCCATTTTTGAGACCAGGCTAGATTGGGTTTACCAAGGACAACATAGAAACAGATCAGACTTTATCCCTCTTAAAGCATTTCACTGTCTAACTAAAAACAAGAATTGTAACCAGTTTGGGACAAAGACCGTCATTCTGTTCAGCATTTCATAATATCAAGCACAGGAGAGTCCTAACCCTTGCCTAAGACTCCTACCAATATAAATAAAATAATTTTTTTTTTAAATCAGCTGTTTAAGTGGAGTCTGTGTAATAAATTTCTACCTTTATGTCTACATCTGGAGAAACAGCAACATGCCCCCACATGTGCCTATTAGACAAGCACACAGTAATCCAAAGTCACATACACACAATGATCACCATTAAAAGCTTTTCAATTTTCCACTTGCAAAGATCATTCTATATAGAAATGGAAGTGATGCAAAAATAAAGCTACAGTTATTCAAAACCCGGCTCTCAATATCACCTAACTTAAGTTGTTCAAATTACCTCACTGAAACTGATTTTTTTTCCAATTGGCTAAAATATCTATTGTAATATTTAGCTGTGAACAAAGTGCAGAAATGAAGGGCTTTGAATGGTTTCAAATTAATGGCTATAAAGTATGACTTAAACGCTTTTATTCAAAACTAATTATTTGAGAGCAGGTATTCTTATACTTCTTTAACAGCAGGATGCAACATTTTTAGCATTATGAAAAAGAAGCTTTTGCCATGTAAACTCACGGGGTGAAATCTCATCCTTGATCTTCAAAGTGTGACAAAGAGCTATTGATTGGGAGCATATTGTCATTTAAATTACAATTAGGGATGGGTGAAAGGTGGTTATTCAACAATTCAAATCTTTTAAAAAAATGCTGTCAAGGGCAACTTAACCTTAACCTAAACACACACTTTTAAAAACTTCTTTGAGTTTCAAGTGTTTCAGATAGTAATATGATGTGTTTAAAGCAACAAATCTGTAAATTTCAAGAGTAATACATAGTGCATTTTATTAATGCTATGATTAAAAGAGCCCTCGTGGAACATTTTCATTCCCTGTTACCATGAAGCACACATTCACTCCAAAACTGAGGGAGAAAGGTAGAAGGGGAGATCTTTGCAATTTTTAATGAAATTGTATCACTCAGTTCATCTTCCTAGAAGAGCTAATAACGTGATTTAAAATCCAAATCCATTTTCTACTATAATCAATGCAAGTCTTGTTCTCAGAAGAACTTGGTCTTGATCTCAAGAGACAAACGGAGAAGACCACTAGGACTGAGCCTCAGGAAAACCGATGCAATTTGCAGTTGCTGCTGACCATCCAGCAGCATTCAACAAACCGCCACTTCTGTCTTCCACCGTCTCCCCATCTCTCTTCACTGACATCCCCCAACCTCAGCCCACAGCCTATATGAACCAGAAGACCCTCTCAAGGCATATGTAGGAAATTTCAATCACTACTGAAGCTGCCAGGGAGAGGAGCCCATGTTCTATGCTGAAATGTGCAATTCAGTGAGATATTACCCAGAGGCCAAGAAAAGCTAGTGATCTACCCTATAAACCACAAGCTCCGGGGTACAACTTGCCACTTGGCAAATTTGGGCCCTTGTTAGGGTTGAGGGTCATGTTCTACCTTTCACCGCGACATAAACCCAAGCCACAACAAGCACCCAGCACCATGTCATCTGGCAAGGTGAGGGAAGGGCTGTGCCAGTTTCTGATGGGCTTTTCTTCAATCTCATTAGTCAGTTCGAGTTCAAGCAGCTCTCTGCTTTCAGAAAGGATTACACTGCCCTGCCAAGTTAGGAAGACATTCCTAGCCCTGCAGGACAAACAGCTTCCCAGACCTGTGTTTATTTTCTTGGATGGCATATGTAGCCCATTGTGTGATTAGGTAGCACAGCAGGGTTCACAAAGTGGTATTTCCCAGGGTGCTCTGGGCTCTGGATGATCGCCAGCATGGGGATCAGGGAGGAATGTTTTCTTTCACTATACAGTGGTGAATGTGGCAGAGTTTGAAAGAGGTTATGACTTTCCCCTTTAGCACTTGGGAGGTGAGGACTCATTTTTGCCACATATACAGTGGGAAGTTTTTCCTTGCCTTGCCAATTTATTACGCCTTTGAGTGCTACTGCAAAATTGCAATGAAACCTGTGGATCCTGTTATCTAAAAGTAACTTTACATCAGATTCCCTGTGGGCTTTCCTTCCCCTAGTGTGTCAATGCTTTAATGGAAAAGGCAGAACTCAGAAGTCTCCATCAGATTGCCTCAGCCATCCATGCTCCTTGGGCAGTGCAGGATGTGTGGCACACGAGCAAGGGCTGTAGCTAAGGTCAGGCTTCCCGTATTTTGAACTTGCTGGCACAGACCAGCAGCAAAAGGAGGAGGAATTATTTTGAACCAAAACCCCACTGATCTGTTTTGGGAGTGGTGATAATCAGAACATCCTATTTAACTTTTGACCACAGAGCAAGGGAGAAGAGCCAGCAAGGTTTTAGGAGAGCGAGCTTTTAGCTGTTTTTTAATTCTGATCTGTTTTCACACTGCTAAGTAATATAAAGGGCATTTTGGTTAAAATACAGTAATTGCAACATTTGGGTTATTCAGTTGGTCCAAAGAATGGTAGGTGTAGTCTCTATGCATTTCAAAACAATTGTGACAAGTAGAGTCAGCAACAGCAGAAGGTATCGTATAACTTTCGTTCTTAAGTTTAGTTACATCTCTTTTAAACTCTGCTAAACTAAAATACCTGACTAAAATAACCTTGTTTTATTGAGAATAGGGACACATGGCAACAGAACTTGCATGGCTTGCAGAGTGAACCCCACTCAGCTGGACTTTGGTGACAGAAGGAAAGAGTGCATGTTCGCTGCTATTAAACTTCATTTCTCCAGTTGCATTTTACTACACGAGGAGATGAAACGGGGAAACTTGCTCTCCTTACTGATAGCAGCAACTCTGTTAAGTTCATATTAATGGGAATATTTGCCACTAGGAAAATAATTTTGTATTTCTGTGCCAGCTTTTCTCCTATCCTATGGTGCTGTTTATGGGCAGGGTTCACTGTGTTTAAATATGTGCAGTGGGACTGGGACATCAGTTGGCTGGGCTTGAGTTTGCAAAGATGAGAAGTACCCTCATCTCACTCACCAGCTGTGATCACTGGGAAAAAAAGGAAGTGGAGCACACAAGCACTCCATCCATTTATTAACAGGAACAAATCAAATAAAACCAGTTTCTTTAACTTTGTAAACACATAACAAAGATCAGGAAAGAAAGTGTAAATAGCAATTGGGTATCTATCACAAAATTTGCAAGTCTCTGAAATACTGGAAACGCACTAAAAGAATGTTGTTACTGCAAACAGGCAATCTACATTATCATTGCTTTAAAGCTTCCAGAATGCATAATAGCTATTGTATAGGAAGTTAATGATGCTCTTATCAAGGTTAACTCCTATTTTTGTTAACCTGGCAGTTTCCAGTGCAACACAAAAATTTAGAGGCAGAAAAGGGTTTTTTTTGATAAAATGCATGCAAATACTATTTCTGAATGTTTGGAGAACGAGCATCCATCAGGCACCGAGGACTCGGGGATGCGAGATGCGTTAGTGCCGCCTCGTGGAGGCTTCGAACTCCGACCCAAATCCTGTTTACTCAAGCTAATGGCTCATTTACAAAAACACTCCCCAATGCAGCGGCTTTTTCATAACATTTGTACAAAGCAATTCAGCAGATAATAAATAAAACAAAGGCGAAGGAGAGTTGTATTTAATTCCGGATGTAATCCTGATTTAGGGCAGGGTGGTACACTAGCTCTCACCGCTACGAGAACCAGATTTTTTCCAGTCACACAGTTTCAGAGGTCTTTTTAATTTTCTCAGGAAATCGTGTTTCCGGTTGCAATCACCTAAAAAAATGCAAAACTTCAATAAGAAAAACAGTGGGGAAAATTCAATAGCTTTATTCCCCACCAGTGCTCTGTGCTCCTCCTTTGCCCTACGGCACATGCATGCTTAACCTGAACAGCTTTTCATGTCAGCTCTCCAATCTTCTCTAGTTTGGGTTACCTTAGCATTAGTACATTTTTTTAATTTTCTTTTTTCACTGACCCAGCTATAATCAGAAGAGGCATAGAAATATGAACTTGCTTTTAAGAAATAGTCTCCACCCTAACGAAGAGAGAAAATACATGTAGGTTTTTTCAGCCTCTGACAAGTTTTGATTTCAGACAAGGATTTTTACCAATATCCTATTAGCTATTTATTCTACCCCAGATCCTTATTCTCAGTTCTACAGACCAAAGTTATATGACTGTTTTATACTGATTATTAAAAAGAAAATACTTTGCAAGACATTTGCCTTAGATTGGGCTCAAGCCTCATCTAGTTCATTTCTGAGGGGTAACTTTTGGCCAGATGAGCTGGGCTACATCCTTAAAACAAAGGTTTTATAGGCCCCAAGAGTTTCGATTCCTCTTCATAAATATGGCAGCAGCAACATTTAACATTTTCACTCAGTCATTTTCTTGGGAGCTAGGGAAGTGTTTTTATACATATTCTTAACCACTGCTGATTTTTTCAAGATTTTTCACAACGTGTGTTATTCTCATGGGCTAAGAAGTGGTCTAAGTGGCCACAAGGCTTCTGAATTATCACCCCTAAGCACAATACATTTTGTGTAAGTTATAACCACATAATTTAAGATGCTTAAATTATAAAATATTCCCAACCCCAAAACATTTACATTAAGGAATAGTAATGGAGGGCTGGCTTAAGTATTCCAAGTTTCTGTGGTTTCCCAATTAGTCCTCCAGTAACAGTATCACATTATCATAATTTTAAGGTGTTCAAATATGATATCCAAACTAGAGATCAAATTCCCTACATTATGTGTTTCTTCCTTGAGGGTTTACCAACCAAACACAGACTCAGCAAAGATGGAGATGTGCTAAAAATGCTTGTTCTTCATATTCAGCCCCCAGTTTCATAGCAGTAAAGAGTGACTCTAGGAAAGGCGGGTTGTGAATAGCCCTTGGATAAACACTTCACAAGGTTATTTCTGAAGAGCAGGGGAACCTCTAGAAGTGATCTTTAATTACCAGAAGTTCTCAAGTGATAAATTTTCTATAATTTTACTAACATCAGCTTATACAACTGAGATTTGCTCAAATTCATTACTGGCTTACATATGATACTAATTCCACGTGCAAACTAACCCCCAGTGCAAAGCCTAAGTCAATGGAAACTGTAGAGTTTCATTTACTTTCGCACTGGAAACGAGATGCTGTGACACAGAGCCATACAAGTAAGCCTTCTTCACCTCAAGACTGGAGAAAATTATTGAAACTTTCATTAAACTGAATAATGATTTCCATCTGTAACCTAATTCGTATAATGCCTCTCCCAGTTCCTGGTAACTTGCTTTCAAGATATGGAATACTGTAAATGTTTGGATTTTTTTGGCCATCCAGACTTTAAAAGGAAGAGAAGAGACCTTGAGTTACTGTGTCAGCCCGAAATAGGAGAGGTTAGAATTCTCAAAACATATATAACAAGTTACTGAAATTGAATAAGATACAGCTGTATGCTAGAAAAATATGCATATGTTTGTTGAGAAAAAATTAAACAACTAATGAAGCTACACTCACAGCAGAGGTAATCCCAAAATGCCACCAATACGTATGCACTGCGCAGGTGAAAAAAGAAAATTATATGATTCGTTTTCCAGGAACACCACCAATTTCTGCAGCACGATTTCTTGTGCTCTGAGTTATACAGCTCACAATTGTAGGCATTAAGACAGTTTCACTGTATCCAAACACCGAAGTTCAGCTGAACACTCCTTCCTTGCAGCAAAAACATTAAGTAACAGCTACCAGCCTCATCTGACGATCTTTAATCAAACTTGGCATTGGTTTAAAGATTGATTAGGTCTGTAGAACTTCAAAGAATAAACCTCAGGGAATGAAGATTAACAATGGCATTATTTTCTTATAGTGGCTTTAAGAATAAGTTGTATTTAGAGAATATTATGACTCATATATAGCCGCCTATTTTGCTTACATCTCAAAATACTGCAGAAATATTAATGAACCAATATTAAAGATTATCAGAATGATTGTGCGCTTTAATAAAAACATAGGAAACTAAATCTTCTTGATTTTTGGAAGGGCATCCAAACACAATGCTTTGTGTCCATTGCTTAATTAAAAAAGTGATAGAGTACATAACAAATGCAGGCAAAATTTTGTCTAGTACATTCCATTAAGTTCAGTTCCAGAAACATAACATTACTGTCAAGTTTTTCCTCAAAAACATATATAATTTACAAAAATTTACTGTTTCAGTATTTTCAGACTAATTGAAAAAATATATCTTTCTAGAATTAAAAAATGACACTGAATTTAGAGACAATTTGTTTTTCTCTCCCTCGGAGAAAGAAGGTTCAGCCCAACAGACTACTGAGTTCAGAATCATATAGGCTCCTACAGCTCACCGGAGCATTAATAACAGCAGCTTCAAACAGTCTGGCACAAATACACAGTATTTTTATGATGGTACCGTTTAAGGGGGGAAAACAACGTTGCAGAAGTGCTGGCATCTGAGAGAAATGCCATCACTTTCCAGCAATGTCTGAGTTAGCAAGTTGTCAAAACATAGTTTTTGTTAGAAAATTATCTTCTTGATGGTTTGCCTGCCAGGTTCCTACATGTTAGTTTGAACTGGTCATTTTAAGAAAGTCACTATAGACTTTGCCCCTGCAGAGCCTCAAACACTTTTTTTTTTTTCTATTTAGTAGGCATACAGGGAAAAAAAAGAAATACAGTGTGAAAAGCTTTTATTTTTAGACCTCTTGCTCTTTTTCCTTTTATTCTGTATTAATATTATCATTAAATATCAATCACTCAGGTTAACCTGTACATCGCAGGAGGTTAACATGTATTTGAAACATCAAGTCAACAAATCATATGCTAATGCCACAAGAATGTTACAGATAACTCGGAACAGAGCTACCTCCTTTCTTTGCTCTTAGGTGATGCATTTCTACAAATCCCAGACTCCACCAAGGCTACCAGACTTGTATTAAGAGAATTCACACCTTTCGCCTTCTCGATAGAAACAGCATTTATGTGAGAAATAGGATCAGCAGCCCCGAGCTCCGCCAGCAGAAGCCCAGCACAGACATGGACCATGAACCCCATCTTTGTTACGAGTTAAATATAATCCTGACTAAATGTATTCACCCCCTTTTCTATCTGTACCAGGACTAAAGATGACTCCTGTGGGAAACTCAGCAGCTGAAGGACCAGGTGCTCTCTGCTTGGATAATTATTTTGTAGCTGTCACAACTGGCTGTTAACACTTTTCTCCTGGCCTTCCAGCCCTGTATACAGTTGACTGCACTGTTTTATTCTCTTAGATGTAATTTTTTTCTTTTTTAGTTTTTTTTTTGATTGGTTTGGGATTTTTTTGTTTTTTGTGGGTTTTGGTTTGTTTTTTTCCAGTTTATTCCTAGTGCATGGCTCTCCATGGTTGAAATATCTGCTCTTGGAGGGCTGTATATACAATGCTCTTTTAAGATTCAGAAAGCCTTCCCTGATGGCTGCATGATATTTGAAGACTGTATGAAAATACATAGAAGATGAAAAACAGCACACATCTTTCTTTACATTTAGTTTACCTCAAGGTCAGGGAAATTTTGCAGGAGATTCTCTTCTGGAGAATCTTTTCATTAGCTTGCATGTCTAAACAGGTGACATAAAACATTTGGCCCCATAACTTCCAACTTTATGCTCTGTGCAATCAACAGTGCTGTTAATACCAACGCAATCACTTGTGTATTTAATATTGCACTCGGGGTTAATTTTTTGTCAGGTAGCAGACTAAAATGACGTGGCCATTATTAGCCAGCTCCAAAAGTGAGTTATGGCATTAAAAAAATGAGATATAAAAAGAGTATCTAGAAGACTAATGATTCTGAACAAAATTAATATCAGTCAACCCACAAAATACAGACTATTTGCTTTGCTCTTTTTTTAGCACTTTCCATGCAGACTCGCACAAATAAGTCAAACTGACAGCTGCAACTGGTAAGCAGAAAGGAGGTCATCAACTTTTGATAGATCTTCCTGTAATCAACAGGTTTGGGGGTTTTTTTTGATCATGAAGAGGTATTGGCTCAATTTGCTTTTCAATATAACTCAAGCTTCATTCAGTTCGGTAGCATTAAAAGGTTTAGCAAATTCAACACTCAGGCAGTGATGGTTTCTGCAGTGCCCCAACATAATGTCATTAAGTGCTCAACAATGACTTTAAATAAGTAGCTTTTGGAAGTTATATGTCTTTGAAGTTTCATTAATTAGTCATATCATCGGGAATGTATGGCTAAAGTAAATTACAGTGTTTAAAATATCTACTCTTTCAATGTGAAAAATGAAAGGATCCAGCTACCTTGTCTTTATACTAATGAAGATATTATTAATTGGTTTAGCAAAAACATAGATCTAACCATAATGTGCAACAGTTATTAAAGATAATTAACTACAGATCATTGGTTTGAAACATCTAGTCCAAAATGATTTCTGAAGGGCACATTATTCTATGAGATAAAATAATTAAATTTCTAACAGCTGCATAAGACAACTGTGGCATATCTAGTGTTTTAATTTCTTTTGTTCTATCCTCATGGTACTCCTCTGTTTTAGATTTTGAAAATGCTACTAGTGTTTCACCGTGAACAGTCTGTACAGCATGTTAGACTGAAATATTTCATGTCTGAGGAAAAAGGATGATTGAAAGAAAAGGATTAAAAATGACAGCACAGCTAATAATACACACACGTATGTGTGCATGTGCACACGCACATAAAGTCAGCTACTTCGAAGGAGAAAAGGAGATGATAGGAATCAAATGAAGCAGAGGGTTAAATATGTTTCCATTCTAACATTAGCTACACAAGCCCTGCTCAAACTAAAACAGCACATTTGCAAATTAAAGAAAACCTCGAAGATGAAGCAATGCCAAATACTTGTAGATTAATTAATAACGGAATCATACACAGCCACATAAAATTAAGCAACTACAGTAAAAAAGAAAGGGGAGAAAAAAAGCGACTGAGGAGCTGGAACAGAAGTCTGTTTATTAAAACCCATATGTTCCAGGTCCAGAATTTCTGAGCTCGCATCTGCTCCGGTACCATTCCCAAAAACATTTGCGGTCAGTATTTATCATATACTGAGGTCATCATCCATTTCTTGATCGCTTTTTTGATAACAGTAACCTACAAATGCTTCAATAGCCTGTATCTGCATTAATTAGAGTGCTGTTTGCTTACAGCATTAGATTTCTCCCCATGTTTTTTAAGAAAATTCATGTCTCAAAATATTCCTCATTTGCAGCAAATTTAGCTGCTTCAGCAGAGAGTGAGATTTAGACAGGAAAGGCAGGGAGGCAGGAAATAACACAGTTCAGTCAAGATTAGGTGTGTTGCTAGTTAATGTTTTGCAAAAGAAAGACTGAAAAAAAGGCATTACCCAGTTCCCCAGAATTCGTACAGTATAAACAATTACAATTTGATTTGCTTTCATATTCAATATTTTACTTTTATTTAAGAGTTTTATTTATTGTGATCACCTAGTTCCTCTGTGGCTTGAGAGGGGAAAAAAGTTACATGAGGACCCCTCAGGCTTTAAAAAGACTTTTTTTAAAAGTCTTTAAAGCAGTGGACAGTGGCTCCTGTACATTACTCTAATCAGGGAGAGAAGCTACAATACACCTGCATGTATATTTTGGGGTAAAACAGGCAGTGGTGTCAAAAAGAAATCAGACCGTTGTATTTTAAGAAGGTCAGTTTGGGTGCTCCTTGCCACAACGAGCAATCCTATATTTCAGGTACTTAAGGAGAGATGAAACACATGTGTTACCCTTGGCAGTTTGGGGGTCTTGTATAAGGGACTGTCCACACCGTAGAAATAAAAGACAACCAAGTGGTCTCTGGGGCCAGGTCCCTCCTGCCTTCCATCCCTTGTCAGATTGGGACTACACAAATGCTGCCAAATGCTCCCAAATAAGGACCAGAGCATTTTCTACTCATTTGTGCTGGTATAAGGGAAAGCATGGGAAAATGAGGGAGAGCATCCCTCTCCACATGATGGTTAGACCAGGCAAAGTGTAAGTGTGGAACACAGAGAGAGAGGCACCAAGAAAACCCTGGAGAGGGAGAGTGTAGAGACCTGCCTGCATTGCCTGTAGTGCATACCTCCTGCCTTCACTCCAGAAATACTGTTCCCCTGAATATCTTGTGTTGTGGGGTTTTTTTAAATTAAAGATTCCAAAACTTACACATTTTCCAGTGATTTTTGTTAAAAAGCCTACAGAGGATTTTAGAGAGAAGAAAATGCTACTGCAAAAGGGAAGACTTTTCTTCGCAAGGTCCCTTCTCGCTCTCATATAGGTGCTGCAATGTAAGGCTTGCTTCTGCAATCTTAGCTGACCTATTTACTTATGTACTTCAGGTAGCCAGATGTCCCAGTACTTTAGAAATTCAGAAGAAAATGATATTCAACTGTTTGTCCTGGTTTTGGTGCAACCAGCCAGCTGGCTATCCACTGCTCCCCTCCAGTCCTCCCTCCCCCACCAAAAGCCTCCGGGTCACTTGCTGACCCACAGCACATCCCTCCCTACCTTCAAAGATGAACCTGGGGTCCAGCTACATCTGTGCTGAGGCCTCTCATTGTGTGTCTGGCACACAGTGAATGTGAGGCTCTCCAAATGTCAGAGCATGCCAGCTGATGCACATTGAGATTTAGAGCATCACAGATTTCATTGCACAAACAAATGCTCAAGAACTTGACAGGGGACTTACTGTCTTTGCAAGGGAAGAAAAACTTGCCAAGGGTAATTTAGCTACAGGTTTGGAGAGCACTGAGGAGAATAATGAGGAAGGCTGACCAGGCACTGGGTGTGTAGGGGGAAAGAGAAACAAAAAAAAAGCCTACAACCAGGTAGATCTCCTGTCTGACTGTCTAGAGGATTCAGCCTTCTGGCATTCCCGTTCCCAGAAGAAAAGTGCTCTAGTCCTACTTTTAGTTGCCAAAATATTCTTCTACCAGTTGGGAGTTCACTCAGCTAATGTTGCACTGTGCCTTACAAGCACGGACATCTCATTTGTAACTAAGTGTGACAACACGTCTACCAAAAGGTCCTCCTTGAAAATTATTTCCTTTGTTAGGGAAACCATTTTCTCAAGTGAAATGACTCTCAGAATGAGCCACCAGCCCAACACACCCCAATAAATGCTGTTGTTCCTGGCTTACTCCCACGCCCTCCAGCCTTTCCATCACCATCCTTCAGACCACCACTACTAGTTCACACTTTGCCCTGCCACCTTGCACGTGGTTTGGCTGTTGGGACCTGCATTCCTAGGGCAGCAGCATTGCCCCAGACCCTCTGCTTGCTGGAACAGTGTCCCTCACTCCCTGGGTTGTTGGGATGAGCAAAGTGGGGAGCACAGCCTTGTCTTTCTTGAAAGCTAGTGGTCTCCCAGGACCTCCTCCTATGAGCAAAGCAGTCTGGCAGAGTTGTGTGCTTTCCTTTTAATGTACAGCTCCATCCTGCTCCAAGGTACCACCTCAGAAGACCAGATGAAACCAGCAACGAGGATGGGAAGATGTTTGGTGAAATTATGTGGGCTTCAAGGTGGGGGTTAGGCGCTCCGTCTCTCCGCTACTTCTGCCAGGAGGGTAAATTAAAGAAAATATGATCTAGCAAGAGCAAAGCCCCATTTCCTGCAAAGGAAAGGACCAGCTGCTGCATACCTGGGACAGCAAATGTCAACAGGGCTCCATTAGCGCTCATTCAGCTAAAGGGCTGGATTTCCCTTCCCCTCAGTTGTATAACTCTAATTTTACTGACTACAGTGGATTCCACCAGTCTAATTAGGCCCCCAGATAATAGTCAAAGTACTTATTATGTTATCTTTTCACTGATTTTATATTATACACATTTGTCTGTTAAATATAATGATTCGATTTCCCAGATTTACAAACTTCAGTTGGCAACCCACTTAAAAATCACAAGCTACCTGCCGCTGGTCTGGTATGTTCTCTATTTACGGCAAGCCCGAATGTTTGCTTTATGCTGTCAACGAAGAGAAGCCATTTGGAAAAAAAAATAATAAAAATAATTGAACATCAGCCACTGAACCAGCAGGAACGCAAAATATTTCCATGAAAGGGAATCCAAAAGAACCAGCGATATGCAGGGTAACTATTCTCAGTGTGAGGAGGAAAAGTGAGCCAAGTGCAGAAGCCAGGCTTGCTTCCTCTCTCTCCCCATAGCTTGTCCTATCCCAGTACTTTCTGAAAGCCGGGTACATGAAGTTCCTAGGCAGGGCCACACTATTCCACCCCCTATCGGGAAGCTATTTATTTTAACAGCCACAGAATCTTTTCATTGTGTTCTTGGTCTAAACAGTTGGCTGTGCATGCAAGAGAGGTACAGCTGCACTTTTACTGGGAACTGTTGGAGCAAGAGAGGAGGTGTCAGGAAGGAGCAATGTGCCCCGGCACTCTGCTCTCCTCCCCATCGTCGACTAGATACAAACAAAGTTACTAAAACAAAGGAACAACATCAAGTTCCTAGGTCAAAAATAGCCCTATACTCACTCAGGAAAAATTCCCTTTCTAGTTAGTGGCTATGCTTGTACCACTGATGGATGGCACTGCTGTTGCTTCGGTGGCTCTTCTTTCCCAAGGCAGCAGAGCATCTCCCTCCAACCCAGAGCCCCGTGGCACACCCAGATTTGGTGCCCAAACCCACTTTCCAAAACAGTTCCTGACGTCACTGGTTTCTGCACTGCTGCTGGAGGATTATCTAGCAGTACACTTGTGTTACAGTGATTCTGAGCTGTGGCAATTCGAGAATGACTAACTGCTAGGAAAAAAAAAATTAACAAAAGGTAGCAGCAGTCCTTTCCATGAAAAAATCAACACTTTCTCTCTCATTGGCCATGAGTGCTGCATTACCTGCCAGCAGACCTGTAGGTATCTTTACACCTTTCTGATTAAAGCAATGATACCACTGTTCCATTGCCCAAAATTTAAATTTAGATTGAGAAATTTATGCTGGCTAGGACTGAAGAAAAAAATGCATTGGATCACTGATGTTTCAAAGATGTTATTCTTACTCTTATCTTAATACAGGTTAGGATGATAAGATCTCTTTTACCTATATCTGTCTTCCAGTGACTTATTATTGGGTGCGATGTTAACAAATGTTTGTCATTAATTCACAGAACCAGAATGGCACACCTGTATCCAAAACTGCACGTTACAGCTTTTATCGGATGTTGTTCATAATGCAGGCAGGTTTAGCCCCTAGAAATAAACGTGGCTTAGACAGCCCAGGTGCAAGGGGGAGGCACGGGGGTGCTGCTTCCCATAGCATCTCTTGGTGTTAGCGTGTGCCCAAGCCCATCCCTATCCCCTACGGGCACAATCCCTCCTACTAAAGAGAAAGCTCAGGGAGCTGATTTGGCCAAGGAGCTCCCCCCACACTGGTCTTAGGGGAGGAAAAAGAGCTGTTTGCGTATGTGTTGCATGATCTCAGACTGCCATAAAAGATGTTACTTAAAAGCCTGAAAGATATATTTATTTTAAACTGAAAGCAAAACAAAGCAAATATTACTTAACCGAGCCTATCTTCCCAGTATCCCCCTAGACTTGCAAAGGGACCCTGGAACTACAGCAGGCATTTTATCTTTCCCTCTTCTAAATAGCAAGTTAAAAATTAACTGCTTCATCTTCACATTGCTTACTCCTTAAGTAGTTCAAACTTACTTTTAACTGTTACATGCCAACAAAACAGGTTGCTTAATTGATTTGACCTTTCACAGTATTTTTTAATTTTCAATCTTAGTTTCATTGTTCCATCTGGCACTTTAAAACGGCATCTGGTTAACTGTACTTAACCAGCTGATCACTGTACAGTTATTTTTAAATGTAATGTATGCTTAAACAGATGTTATTTTTATAGATGTAGATCTAAACTGCACTTGTATACGTGCTATGTCTGCATAAGCTCTTTCTGCAATTCAAATGTTGACACCAAAAATTACAAGCCAGAATGCTTATGAACTTCACTATTATGTTACTGCACTTTTTTGCAGCTTGTTAGGTAAACATCAATTCAGTTCTTTTTTCTCTGTTCATTGCACATAAATAAAACATTAGCGTTTAGTTTATAAAGTGATGAACATTTTGCTGTGTTGGATTTAGCTTTATAAATACAACTGCTGTCAGCAAGAAAAAAGGATTTATTGAATAAATAATAAGAAAGCTAGAGGAAAATGAAAGTATATACATTATGCAAAACATGGTGTCTGTCCACAGGTCACATAAGGGTCTTCTGACACATAGACATCCCATGTGAGAATATTTAATAACAGTGCATTTTTGCAAGATACTCCTGAAGCAAGAGCAGATTGGTAAAAGGCGGTACAACACTGATAGCTGTAATTGTTAGCAGTAACTGGGGGCTCCATTTTTAATGTTGTACAGTGAAAAGCTCAAGTTCAAAGGTCCTCTGAAGACAAGAGTTTTACAGAACGGATAAAAAAAGAGAGTAAGATATGTCTAGGCTAATAGAACTAGCATTGGCAATCTATTAAATAAATACATTTATGTAATAATTATTAATTTTTACAGAATATTGCCTGATTTTACAGTTTCAAGTAAATTCATCTTTATTCACTAACATTAAGAACTCATTTTTCCAAACTCACTACTGACATTAGTGTTAATTACCAAGCTTTGGACAGAGCCTAGCCCAGAATACGTATGTTTTTCCCATTCATTTAATGTTTATAGTTTGCTTAGTAAATTACAGCATTTGAATCCATGTATTCGTTAGACAGGAAACATTAAACGTAAAACATTATATATAAGCACCCTATCCTGAAGACCCAGCTTGATTTTGAGAACAGTAAGTAGAAAAAGTTTTCCATCAGTACACTATTTTTTTTCCAGGAGAATAATGAGATCTACAATATGTAATATCTTTTCTCCGAAATAACTTAATATGCAATATCAAAAAGAATTCCTGCAGTATGCAAGGGCGTATGTTACTTTGCACAAAAGAAGTGGTCATGGTGCTGAATATTTCAGAGAGAACTTTTAAGTATCATTCTCAAGGTTAAAAATTGCTGTTATACATAATACCTCAGTAATTGATAGACATTTTCTCTCTCCAGAGCCCATTTTCTGTGAAAAACACCACATAACATCTGTTCATAAACAGTCCTTCTGTGAGAACACTGACACAGGTCTTGAGCTTCTACTGGCTCAATTCCCCTGCCATACACAGATGGCATGAGGTATTTATACAGCTGAATTCTTTGTAATACAAGCTCAACTATATCTTCAGGTAAGACCATGGGCAAACATGTGCTTATACTATTCCACTGACTTACCTCAAGTCATTTAAACTGTTCCCTCTGACACAAAGACAAATTATATTGTACTGTTATGCAAGTGTTTTGTCTCAAAATCACCTTCAGCAATCAGCACCGAGCTCTGCAGAGATAAGGACATTTTCGGACACACAAAACCCGCCAAGTCTCATGTTAATGAGCTAACAGTTATATTAAGATTCAAGACTCTGGGCTTTTCTCCTTGATTTTGATGTATGTGTTTTCCTTTTATGGAAGATATTTGTTTTGATGATATAATTCTTTGTTCTTTTGCGTGTAAAATGTTAAATAAAGAGACAAACTCTGACACTTGGCTTTCACATACATAGCAATGGAGCATGCAGATTAGCCAGTTTTCTATATCCTATGTTGGTTATTCCTTCAAAGCAATTCTGAGTGAAGAATACTCTATAATACATTCAGAAATTGCTTTCTTATTTATCTGCATGAAATTATGGAAAGCTTCAGTTGACTTCTGAAGAAATCTAGGTACCATGACACCATCTGCCAGGCGACATCCTAGTCCTACGCACACATATGCCCATGGTTTGACTGTGGTTTGTATACAAAAGCACATAGATAGAGATTTGCAAGGTGAGAGCCTTGAAAACTAGAAGGATCTAAACCAAGGACAGCCTGTTGGTGTTTTGAAGTAGGGGGTAAGAAAAGTAAACTTCATCCAAAATTTCAAACATGTAATTGAATCTCCTTCATTTGTTCTTTCCATCCCTCAACTCCTTGTAAGTTTCTGAAGTCCACATTGGTGATTTAGGAGAATATAATCTACATAAAGGTATGGAAAAAAAAAAATCAGAATTCTCAACAAAAGATCCCTTTAATGAGGATACATACTGATAAACCTTTGAAAAAGAAATATTTTAGGTCATTCTTTCAAGTAGAAGTAGTATATACCTGCAGGGGGCTGGCGACCAACAGCTTAAACTATACATGGATTCTTATTTTACCTACAGAACATTTAATAAAAAGATTTCTCTGGGAACTACTCACCCTGCAGAATAAATCAAAATGTACTTTCTCTGTTCATGGAAAGTATGGGACGTGTTTCAAGTAACCTGTGTCTGTGTGCTGGCTGGGTGACCCCATGAAGGTGGGCTACATCATGCATGAGAAGGTAAAATACTGGTCCTAGTGAAAAGCAACAAAGCTCCTGTTGTGTGTAATGGGACTGGGAAACCCTTGAATGGGCCCATCACATCTCTGCTAACCCCAGAGCTCTACTGGCAGTTGTGCCTCCCTTGGCATTTTTAAAAACTGAAGAGAAGGCTGGATTTGTATATTAGCACTCACAGCTACAGTGTCTAGATGGATAGACAGGTTTAACAGGGAAAGAGTCATCCCACAGCATGAGAACAAAATTAGTTAGAAATTTTAAGAGTGGCAGTTAAAACAGTAAAGTAAATCTGGTTCTGTTTTCAGCTGCACCACAGATTCCCCGTACAGTACAGGCATGTCACCGAACCACGCTGCCTGTCTTTGATCACTGTCTGTTAATGGGAATATTACTCATGTTTTCTGGTCTCTGGAAGATGCGAAATAAGCCCATTTGTGTTTGTGATGTGCTTAAACGTCATAGCCATCAAAAAGCCAATAAACAGCATGTCCTCGCTAAATGCCTTTATAATACCTTATTAAAATTTAGTGGTTTCTCAGTTACACTTCCTTTTTTTTAAGCTGATGAGAAAAATATAGTTAAATACAGATAAGTTTTAAGAGAGATTATGTGGAAATGGATGCTACTTGCTTCCTTTTTATACTTTATTATATAAGAGTTAACTCCAAATGATACCAAGTGCATCATTCAATTTAAATATCGTGCTTGCTTATGGCCTGTGATATGATACGATGCATTGTAAGCAATGTCTTGACACAGTATATGTGATGAACACAACGCAGTGTATCAAACACCAGCTGCACTAAATCCACAGTAATGCTTCCTTTTTGTAAGTTCTTTATGCTCTAGTAGTTTTCATTTTTATGATAAGTATGAACCAAACCAGCTCAGAACGTGTTCCACCAAGCACTTGTTCTTTTTCAAGAATCAGTCACCTAGTATTTATCAATTAAGACTTGTAAACTAAATAACGCAGAGAATAATTTTATAACACTGATATTAAGAAAACATAATTCTCCAAATATAATTTGACCTGCTTCTCGCTTAGCACTGAATTGTTTTATTTTTTCCTTCCCTTTAAATTCTCCTCCCTGCTACCAAGCATTATTTTACTCGAATGGTTTCAACTGCACTTAATGCACATTATAATGATCATGTCTTTAGCTTTACTCTTTTGAAGTTCTTTTTAATTACAAAATAATATCCTGTTTGAAGAACACAGCTTTGATATCTCCCTCTGCATTTAGTAATTATAAATTTGATCTTATTATCAATATATTTTGTATGTTGTTAGTTTGTTGTGTTTTCCTGTTTATTTATTTATTTTTAAATACAGGAAAGAACTTGGGTGACAAGAGGTTTTGATTGTGGATCACATGGGAAGTAGAAGTCTATTTCAGAACTGTGATGTCTATAGCCAGGACTCGGTAGCCCTGGCTGGGACACAATTGTGGGAGTCAAGAAAGGTTGCCTGGTCCAGTGGTCCCACTGCACCGATCTATTTACTGAACTACATTCTAACTATCAGGGTGAAAATGCAGCAAGAGATACATCCAAAGCTAAACAAAAAATTAATGAGTAAGAGTGATTTTCATACCCGTCTCATCAGCATCTGAAAGGGATTGGCAATCTCTAAGCTTCACGTGCCCAAAATTTAATCTAAGTTATTCACACTTGCTAGCATCTTTGAGATCTTAAAAAAAAAAACCAAGAGATGTTTCACGAATAAAAGCTATTACAACACCCAACAACATGCAACACAATGTACATTAGCTGAAAACGTATGGTTAACAGAACTGCTACAGTCGTACTGAAATCTGCTGAATAATTTTACTGAGAAGTGAAGTCATCTGCTGATATCTTCTGATCATTTTACTGCAGATAAGGCAGCTCCTGCCCTGCTAGACCTCAGCATTGCAACCAGAAATGCTGGTGATGCTCTGCAAGATCTCCTTGATACATTGGAATCAAACCAAGCACAGAAGGGTTAAAAGAGCGAGGTCTTAGGGAGGTCTGGGCAAAACTTATTTTAGTTTGGATTTAGACCAGAATTTGCCATCTGAATAACCCTAACATATACATGACAGAGTATAATGTATGTTCTTTTTCTGAGCTGGTTTACATAACTACCTCTAGACTATGGTCCAACAGCAGTGCCTATCGGGAATTTCACTGTGGTCAGTAAGATCTTTGTTTTAATAAAACTGCATAACAAAATATAGCTTTTACTAGTTGTAAAATATTAACTGGGAAATACAGTGTAGGGAAATAAGAAGCACATTGAAAAGGGGCGGTGTGTTTTTTTTAATAAAACTTCCATACATTCATAAAGCACTGGAAGAGTTTGATCCTTTCCCCTTTATGTATGCACATACTCTCTGATGCAGGGGAGAATGTTAAGTTTAATTACTTCTGCGAACCCTGCAGGAATGTCTTGTACGTAAGAGAAAAATCACTTTAAATACGTGAGCTAGAAAGATTTCATGCGTATATAGTTAGCCATATAGTTAAGTGTTTGCAAGATCACCCCGGAGATTGAAGCCACTCCAGGACAAGGACCTCATCTTCATACTGGCGTCTAATGCACCTAGCACACTGTTAGTGCTATAATAAATAATAATAATATGTTAGCATTAGGTGAGCATCTCTCACATGATCAATTTCCTGCTGTTGCAGAAGGGTGAATGTTGGTGGACTTTGATCCTTCCAAGATTTTATGTTTCTATCATAAGAGAATCATAGCACATAAGCACATTTTTTACTAATGCAGTAAGTAAGGTGGCAATATATATTGCACTGACATTAAATGAATATTAAAAGGGATTGAAACCATTTCCACATCATGAGGGAAAAAACCTCCAAGAATTAGATATACAGTAGCTATTCAACAAAGATACCATTTTTAACCTTCTTCATAGATTAAAAAAGTCAAACCCATAAGAAAGAAAACCTAGCGTTAAAGGTATACAGTGAAGTATTTTTAAATACAATTGTTTCTGTTTTGCCTACTGTCAAATCTCCCTCTTTGCCTCTCATACACAAACACCCCTGCACCCCCCCGCCCCATTGCTTTTCTGTTCCCCACGCTCTCATCTCATTGGAACATCTCAATAATGTATTACAGTACAAATCTTAAATGCACAAGGACTTATTTTGAAGGAAAAAAGTGAGACCCAGCACTTCTGTTTATAAATAATAAAGGCAGATGTTTCAAAAAGGAATATACATGGCAAAACGTCTTATTTGTTGGAGGGCATCAGTTTTGTGTACAGCACACACTTGTAATTTACATTAGTATCTTATTTTTGTAATATCTCGGCACAGACATATATTAAATTAGAGATTTCAAACCAGGCTGAACAGTCCTCTTTTTACCCCTGTTTTGTTGCGTCTTGCCAAATCAATGTTTTATTATGTTTTCTGTCATAATATTACTCTTGTCCTTAGGAAACATGTATTTATTCCCTCTTGGAATATAGTGTAACTACTGTAAAGCACTGCTCAAAAGATGACTACAAATTCTGTCTGAGAATAGAAAACTTGAACTCTTCTATTATCCAAATATTTTTCAAAGATTTTGGTTTTCTATGCATGTCTATTGCTGACACACATAATGAGATCATGGGAAAAGCCACACAGCTGACCTGAACTTTTGAGTATAGAAGTATAAAACTATGAGATCCAATAAACCCAGTGCATGACCCTGAGCAGTTTTTGGACTTACAGAACTAACTGCTATTGTGAGAGGAATGCAAGCCTACATATTTTTTCCTGTAGCATGGCAGAGTTCAGATGTATTATGTTTACAGTCATCTATAAATGTAACTATACAGCATGAAGCATATAGACATCTTCAGCCCCACCAAGAGAATATCCCGACACCTTCTTGTCACACACAAGGCTGATATTATTTTTATGCACCAAACAGTAGGCAGGATGCAGCAACAGACTGATTCTGTGCTACCACAGTGTGTCTGAGAGGCTGTCAGCATGTACTTTTCCTACTTAATGTAGCTCTTTCAAATAATATAAAAATATGTTTGGCTTTGATTTTTCACCTAGCTCTTGATATGCCTGGCTAGTAAACAGGAAGCCAAAGTTTGGTGTATGATTTGAAAAACAGATTATAAATAGAAATGTTGCTCTAGGATATAGTGGTTACGTATATCAGCTGCTGAGCTCCTCATACAAGACCAGTTATTATACATATAAGGGAAAATTTAAGATCTCCTAAAAATTATAAACTACCCTTAATTAACCCCAACGGATATCATCAGCTCTGGAATGGGCATGCCTAAATGAAAGGCATCACTGTAGGCAAGCTGGAAGCTGTGGAAATCAGAACTTTAGCATGAGTATATAGAACTAACACTGTCCTCTGAGACTCAAGGATTATTTTTTTATTTAGGATTTAGGTGAGCACTTCAGAAGAGCACTAAATTCTGAGGCAAATGCAGAAATCTATTACTGTCTGAAAGCAAGACTCTTTCAAACACACAGAGACAGAAAAAAATCCTTTTCCCCAATGGTACAAGTGATGCTAACTTAGAAAGGATGCATTCTCATCGTAAGAATAAAATCAAGCACCGCAACTTAGTATAAATAGCAACAGTCTAATGCATGACTACTCCAGTATGACTAAAAGGGATTTTTTATTATGCTAATTCTTAAAGATTTTTGGCAATGTTTTTGTTCATCTTTCATTTTTTATATTCCATTAGTTTCCTATTTAACTATAAATAAAGAGTGAGTTAATGGTTGGTAATATAAACATGTTACAGTATAATCAAAGTGTTTATTTCTTTTAAAGTCTTACCCTGTATACCTGGCTTCAATTAAATAAATTTTGGAGTGTGAGATAACAAAATATAAATACCTGCCTAAATTCTAAGTTAAATATTCATTTTAAATCATGGAAAAATTCTTCTCAGCCCTGCGTTAGCTGGTAGCTGTACTCAACATTTGAACATTGTTTATTCTTTACTAACTAATCATCCTTCATGGTCTTTCAAAAGTTCCTGGCATTTCACTAGTTTACACATTGATTGAATACAGTTCCCAGAACTGCTTGTGGCACTGTGCCAAATGCTGTGATAATCAGCTGGAAGATTTATTCCAGTGGAGGAGTGTTATAAACATAAGGATTCATAAGGCTCAGGGTCGAAAATGAATACTGATGCTTTGTTTGAGATGGCTGAAAACTTTCTGTGAGCCTTCAATAAGACGCAATGATAGTCTTTACAATCTACTTCTATATACAGGCTTTGATTTGAAAAGCATATTCATTTAACTTGATTTGATATAAATATTAATAACTATCAGAGGTTTTAACAAATTAAAATATAATTTTACAGTGGCATGTGCAGAGCAAATTGTACATGAAAAAACCTTAAGGAAATGCATGGATTAACTACTGTGCACACGATCAGACACATTTGCTGCAACAGGATATATTATTATGTTGGTAGATGGGTGGAGAAAGAATACAAAGGAAGCTGAAAAAAATCAAAGGGAAGCAGCTGGCAGGTAAATGCACTGAGCCAGAAAGAAATAATAAGGAGAAAGGCAGTGAGTGGAAAATGGAAAGGATAGTAATTTCTTAAATAAAGAAACAAGAAGTAGAGAGAAATGTAAGCTAGAGACTGGAACACTAAAAAAACAGAACTGCAAACACTCCTAGTTAGAAAGAGGGAAATGCAGTTTGCTTACTGGACTGACTGTAACAGTAAACTAAGACTAGAGAGATTGAAAAGACTCTACTGGAAGAATATTGGCTTAATTAAGCAGCACTGAAACCATACAGCATGACTCAATAGTGTGCCCACTATCTAAAAGGCTAAAAAGAGCTTATACAGAAATTAAAAGAAGTAGTAAAATGTATGAAAACTTCATTGGTCTCTGTGGCTGCTACAGTCAGTGAAATGATGCTCATGTCAGCTTAGGTCACTGCTAAACTAAGACATTCAAAACTTGCAGGTATTGGCATCCAGTTTGATGTACGAGAGGCATGTTATGGTCTTCCAAATTTTTTTGTTGAATAAAAGGATGTCACTTTTCTTAGTGCATGCAGCTGTGATAAACTACACCTTGATGAACAATCCCTCAACATAATGTTCAAAACTCTTTTGAGATGCACTCATTTGAGCAACAGGGTGTCCCCCTGCACCTTATGAAAACGTCATCTCTTTCATGTGCGTTCACAGATACCCGTAAGCTGAACATTCAAAATAAGAGTGCACTGAATTAAACATGCAAGCAGTCATAAGGGCCTTCTGCACTACAAGCATCTTTAAATATTTGGTCATACAAAGTTTGTTGGTTTTACTCAAGGATAACAATTACCTAATAAGGACTTCAGGGTCTTAGATGATCTTTCCATGATAATGCTTTCAGAAATGTGATGAATTAATAATTCTAAAACCTACTTTCCATTAAATATGGCAAAAGCAATAGACTGAACTCCACAAATACTATCCTTATTCCAGAAAAAAAAAAAAAGACAGTACGCAAGATTTCAGGAATGTCAGCTTTTGAAAAGGTTAATATTATTTTTTATGTCTTGTCTTAGAAACAGGTAACAATTAAATATTTCATAGATTGGTAGAATGGAGATGCTACTAATACCTAAAAAAAATTCTAAGCAGCATACCTTAGCACAAATTTAATCTCCAAAGCTTTTGACATATACTGTACATCTTCACTCACACGAAACCAAGGTACAATTGTATTGAAGATGAATAACTAAAAACCAGTCTCTCTTCATTGGAGTCACCACAAATAGGCCAAAAAATATGAGGGAAATCAGACATGTCTATGTGTCCAGAAGAATTATGCTTGTCTATCTGCTTTCAGCTGCATTAATGAAGATGCCTTCTAGTTTGAAAGCCCTGTAGACATACAATAGTGGCCAAAACCATCAGCTAAGATAGTTGAATAATTTCTTGTGTCTCCCCATTCTCTCTAAATTAAGGATCCCAGAACAGGAAGTATCTGATCTTATCACTGCCAAGAGGGAAAGGACACTTCTCTTCTATTACATTTCTTATCCCTCTTTTTCTACTTTGCATTGGTGCTTTTTTCCCCCCTCCACTTTGTCTTTTGTGTTCTTTATGGAAAATACTGCTGAAGACTTGCACCTGGGCTGCTATGGTAGTATATATGTTAAAATAGAAAAGGGTGAATATGATTTCTATTCTTGCAAAACACAGATGAAGTACTCATCTTACCATTATTAGGGTAATTAGGGGCCAGTTGAGGAGGAAGAAGAGAAGAAAGAAATCTCTTGCATGGTGACTTCCTCTGCTTGAAGGAGAAATTATCAAGAACATGATTGAAATCACTCCTAGTTAAAAAATGCACAGAGTCGTTACGCTACAAATTAAAAATCTGCTCATGCTTTAGGCAGTGCTGTGGTGGTTTGTTTGAATGGAAAGAGCTTCAACAGCAGCTTCAAGTCATGTTAACAGTTAGCCTCTTGGTAGAGGAAAGCTTGTGATCCCCAGAGCCTGCTACCTGTCATTTGCAATCAGAGACTGCAGAGACACAAGAGAGACTAAAGTTATTACTACACAATGATTTTTAACCTTCAAGTAAGCATATCTAGCATTAGCATATTTGACAACTGTACTGATTCTCAGTTATTGATTACATAAAGCTATACTGTTACCAGTCAAAGAGCCTTCAAACTGAAGGGAATAACATCCAATCATTACAAAAAAAATATGACAAAGTTATGTCTAGAACTCCCAGTCTGCATTTGGTTTCACATTTAAAACATTGATTATATCAAAGAGAGAGGAACTGTCAATGTTAACAAGAAGATCGTTCAAGCAAATGAGATCTCCGGAAGGGAACAATACAAACAGATTTATGGTTTTTGATGCCAGAGAAGGGGTATCAGATTCTATTTGCATTGCTAACCAATCAATTTAACTTATTAATCTAATTTTGCTGCAGCACAGCACAGTGCATATATTGATACTGTTCAGTGTTTTGTTAGGAAACAGATCAGAAAGTATCTGATGATCCTTAGCAAATGTTCACGGGTCATTATACTTGATGAAGATAGATATTTTTTAAATACTCTTTATTTGAAGTACAGTAAACTAGGAGTGGCAAGTTTATCAATATGCCCTTAGGCTAAAAGGTAAGGTGTGACAAAACATGCTGTGAAGAAAGTATCATGGATGTAGTAAAATTAATACTCTCCAGTTTTTCCTCTACAATTGCAGTTGAAGATAGCTGAAAGGGTTATCAGATTCATAAAAATTTTTTTTCTTTATCAAATGTTTCAGTACAGATTATTAAAAAGCTTTCTTGCCAACATCTACGAATTCATGAATTACAACATTCTAAATTAAAGACTAAAACTTGCCTATTTCTAAACTAGAGACTGCGAATATCTATCACAATGGCTCCAACACATCACACTGCATCTCAAGATCCTAATTTTGCCTCTTCAGTAGCAGAAAAAGGAGCTGGGGAGGTGTTTTTTTCCCACTTCCCCATCCTTCTCCATTTTATCTCTGCAGAGATTACCACAGAAGGGGGAACAGTCTGATTTCTGTGTTTTATTCAGTCTTATCCTCAATTTAGATTCTGGGGAAAAAAGCCATATATTAAAAGGAAGTGGTATCAGATAAGGCAAGTTTCTATTTTGAAAAAAAGTAGAGTTTTTTTGGTTTTAAGCAAACCAAGTCTATCTGGCATGTATTTTTGATTTCTGAACAGTAACGGTTCCTGTTCCAAAACCATCCTTAACAGGATGAAATAGCCTGTTATTTTGCTATCTATAGTCAAAGTAGAGATCAGCAAGATTTTTTTGGCTTTATAGCATTTTGAAAGAGAGAAGATGGGACCTCCATCAAAACCAAAACCATGACGATGCAGAGGACAATGTTGGCCATATCCAAAAGGTCCTGTCCTTCTCCTCTAGCAGTACTCCTGTATTTTCCAAATGGATTTTCAGCTAAATAATCCTGTCCATGCACTGAGCAGCATCCACAAGAGGCAAAGGACACGAATTACCGAGAGCAACTGTGAGGTGCTAGCCTATAAGGACCGTGCATCTGACAATCAATCCATAAACATTGGTTAGAGAGAGCAAAAATGGACCCTTCATTTCCCCCACATTTCAAATCTACTTGACAACAAATCTGAAAGTCAGCTGTAATTTTAATCATCTAGTAATGTTTTATGTTAGCCAATTACAGTGCTCTGAGAGATTAGCTGAATGTTTCATGTCTGATAAATATGTGACTAGGACTAATTCACTGGACCCTTCTCTAACCTGTGTTAGGTATAAATGAGTAGAGCATCACTAAAATCAATCGAGCTGTATCCAGTTATGCTGTCACAGAAATTGGTGCTATAGACTTCAGATAATTTTCCTAATAAAAATAAATTTTAACCAGTAGATTTTTGACTCACACTTGTAATCTAATATTTCAGGCAATATACAGGCCTACTAAATCATCCGCTTTCCCTGCATGCATTCCAGATGAGCTTTGCTTTTTACATCTCTACCTACTAGCAAGAATGCTCATGAAACACCCCGTAATTCAATTATAAGTACCTCTAGGAGCCTTCTAATTATATGTTAGGCAGGTCAGAAATGAAATAGCCATGCTACCCTTTAGTCTTGGATAACAGACTTGAAACAGTGAAAAGAAAAGTTCATCTGTTCATTAAGAGGCCAATTGTAATACAGTTAAGGGCTTCAGCATGCTGTTTTGTTGAGATCTGAATATCTGTGAAGCAAGCCCCTCCAAAGCTGGAAGTTGAGTGAGTCTTGCCTTTCAGTCACTGCATCAGCAAAGAATGGGTAGCTAGTCTGGAGAGTAGGTGCCGTTCATTAGTCATTTGTTTTCTCTTACACTAAATTCGGTTGTGGGAGTTCACAGGATCTGAACGAAAAACAACTACAGGTACTTAAAGGTGCTATTCTTTTCTTAGAGATTTCTGCAGTGGCCTTAATTAAATCTCCCAGAGGACTGCGGGGCTTTCGTGGGGAAAAAAAAAAGCTACAAAACAAGAATATGTCCATCAGGCAGGTTTTTCTAAGCTTTGACAGCTCTAAATGCAGGCAGCTGCAATACAAGCTTGTCCTCAAATCCTTGACAATGACCTTAACCTCAGGGTGAAAGATAATGTAGTTGCTATGCTCATTCTGTGCAGAGTGTCTACTGATCAGAGGCTTGTAGTAAAATATGTATATTTTTTCCTTATGGTATAGAGTATTGTTCACCGGCAACTCAAGTGCTACTGCAACACTATCTCTATGACCATATATTTTTTAAATTTATTTTTAAATGTGAAGAATAGCACAAATTCAGGCAGATTTCTACTTCAACTGCTAGGCAAATGACACTGTAATGTCTTCCAAATTAACCCCTTCACAGCCACATGGTTGAAGGTGAAAAGAAAAATTAAGCAAATAAATAATCTAATCTCAGGTACTTCTACAAGGTACTTCACACAGACACTTACACCAATGACAGGGAGATTTCCTGTATATGGTAGTTCCTATTATACCTAGCACAATGTTATTTGAGAGCAGTATCCTTCATTGGTGAAAATTGCCACTTAACTTACTTCCTTGGAATAATGACAATGTACATCCTCAGGCTCTGCCTCAAACTGAGAATCTGCCTTCGCTATTTAAAGGTAGATAATTTTTGAACTAAGAAAAGAGACAGCCATGTAGGAACATTGTAATCCAAGGTGGCTACCTTATACTTTAATGACAAAGGAAAATTCCTACAGTAAAACTTCAGTATTAACAATAATAACATAAAATCAATGATAATAATGTTTTAGAATTATTATTGAGATTGTAATAATAAATTAAATAAACTCAGGAACAGCTGTGGGAATATATTCGGATGTAATCTGGGGGTACAGCCACCCCAGTGCTGCTGGCAATGGGAGCTGCTGTAGAAAAGGATGTGTTCAGCTGCTTGGCAAGGGGGCAGCTGCACCGCCTGCTCTGCAGAGAGGCTCGTCTTTACTCCGCAATGACAGAACATATGGAAATTCTAGCAGCTAAATATCGAAGCCTTTGTCTGTCAAGTGCAACCCTCAGTTTCTGTCAGTGTATAACCTGGCTAGATTTTGATGGTTTTCACAATAAAAGGCACATTACAACACCCCCACCAACCTTCAAGTCCCTGTTCAGAAGTCGGGGCATAGCAGACTGATACAAACAGTGCAGCACAACTGCAATAGTTGCAAATATTTCTCACAGGAGCATTCAAAAATAGTAATTTCAAGTGACACTTGTTAAACAGGGTATTTTTTCACAAAGACGAAAATCTTTTTCCAAAGGCACTCTGAACAAAAACAAGAGGAGACGTGGATAGCACAGAATGCACTTACACTACACACATACCTTTTGGTGGGTGTGCACTTTGTGAACATGTCTCTTCTTATTCACAGAGCTGAGGTTTTTTATAGTCAACTATATTAAGGAAGAAAAAGCCCAAAACACCACCATTTTCATGTGGGAGCCAAAATCAAATAATTTACTGCTTACATGAAAATATGAAAAGAAATTTCTTTTGGTTTTAATTTTTTTTTTACCTTAGGAATGTTTGATTTAGACATGAGATTCTTAAAAAGCATTAAAATGATAGTAAGTTAAATTTGGCCTTGGAGAACTATGTAAGTTTTTTAAAAAAAATACTAAATAAATATTTTTGTATATCAAGAACCTAAGATGTTATTAAAATGGTCAAAATCACCAATGTATATAGAGATTTTAATAACAGAAGAATATTGTGGCCAAAATCAGCCCAACCTGACTTCTGTACCAGTGGGGTTCTGGTAATTAACCAGATGTTACCATAATCTCTGAACTGATTTCACAAATGAGTGCTAGCCTACAAATTGTTTGATCAAACCCAAGAAAATGAGCTTGGTTTTGCATACAACAGGTGTTAAAAGATGTTGTTGCTTCTTTTCTTTTGAGAAAACAGCGGCAGAGATGTTGTTAGTGCATGCACTGGAAAACTGCATACAAGTATTCACTTATTTGAAAATCTGGTCCAATAACAAAATCATCACCCGTGACTACAAGCACTACCAATTCCCTTCTCTTGGCAACTGGTACCTACTGAAAAGGCAACTCACCTTCCCAACCCAAATGGAAAAAAACTAGAGAGTCCTGGTCTTTCCCCATTTTCTGCCCACACCTATCCTAGGTGAACAATGTCTCACAAATCAGCAATCCTTGTCTCTTGGATCTGATCCTAAGATTAAAATAGTCTTACAGAAACGCGTAGCTTCTCTTTTCTCCAATCACTTCTGTGTCTGCATGCCGTTTTTCCACTTCAGGAATGTGTTTTGTATTTTTCCAAGATGCTATTTGCACACGGTTGTTATTTTGTTCATTTTTAATGATTTCTTGAGAACATGGTTCACTAAATCTACCAAAATTTTTTACAAGTTCCATTAAATCCTCTGTCAATCAATTCAAGATTTTACTTTTTAATTTTATCATTTTTTCATATTAATTTTAAATCTCATATTAAAATGACAGGAAAAATAGAATAAAAGCTGATACCAACTTATAACCAGAAAGGTATATTGAGAGTGTGTTAAGATGAGGTTGTCAGACATTTATAAACTTCTTCCAATGAACTTTGAATTACCCTGGTCCTTTCATATTTTCCAGTTAACATACATACATCTGCTCTGCCATGTAATCAACTGATTGTTACACAAGCATTTGCTAAAGCTATGACAAACTCAGATTTATGAGGTCAAAAAGTTCAAACTTAATCCATTCAATAGCTGCAATTTATTGTCTGATGATAATTGTATACACAAACATTGTAATGATTTAGATGACATAGTGTAAAGATGAAATCCGTTTATTTTAAAAGGGTTTCTAACCTCTAAAATATGTTGCCACGAACACCTTTCTAGGTCTGCTTTTAACAACATAGTTATTATTGTTTTATTGATCAGGATTTTATTACTGATTTGACACCTACATTTCATGCTAATCGAAAAAGGTATAATTTTTCTACAAGAATAAGATTAATGAATTATATCATTATTGTGTTTTCAATTCCTTCCATTTAAGGGGGTCTAGAAAAGAGTACTTAATTTGTCATACACGTATTATAAGGAATATGTAAACCTCTTTAACCGGAGAGCATGATCCTTTCATAGATGATGGGATATGACATAGGCATTATATTTATAGACAGTTACCTTTATAGTGACCTGATTTTATAGTGACAGCTATTGTGGAATGGGATGGTAAATTAGCAACTTAGAAAGCCTGGGTATCTAAAACTGTTACTATTCATTATTTTTATGACACTTATTAGCGATCGCTCCTTAATACTTTCGATAGATAAGAAAACAACCTGCAGAGAGCAGAGGATGGTACAGCAGAACAACAGTGTTACGTATATCATATCATATGTGTAATTTTATCTATGTATTATACACACACTCTCAGTTCACAGATTTAGGAAACAATTACTACAAATGGACAGCAGCTGTATTCATTTATTTCTTCTAAACATAAAACATGTTAGCGATCATAAATTTCAGAGAGACTCTAAAACAAGTAGCTAAATGTGAAATTTAAATTGATCTTTGGTTTATTGCCATTGATTTTGTCAATTTTCTAAATGTAACAGTGTTCACCACTGGGAACAGAAACCTGTGTATCTATCAGCAAAATTTATGCTTTCAACCAACATAAACTTCACAGGAGGAATGGCTGTCCTTGCTGTATAAAATAAAATGCATGTGAAGTGAAGGATATTCTTCTCTAATTAGATAACATATATTTTTTTATGTCATGTTAGTAAATTTACCACATAAATTTAAATGCTATTAGCAATATTACTTGCTCATATTCTGTTCAGTTTTCTTGCTATAGATATTCAAAGTACCTTGTGATAATGGTGTTAACCCATATGCCTAATTCACACGTACAAAAAACAATATCAGTACTCATTGAAACATGCCTCTAAAGTGTTTTATAAAAATGTCAGTATAAGCATAATCTAAACTGGCAGACACTTGTATAACTCTAACACTAATTGTTTTCCCAATCAAAATATGGGAGATTTACTTTTTCATAGAGCAGTACCCACTCAAGCTATGAGTCCCCAAACACTAAGCCCATAAGTAACTTTCACTTGCCAGAGGATGTTGCTGAAACTGATACTAGAGTAAATACCCTGCATTTTCCAGGCTGCTTCTCTCAGTGACAGCATGGGATTTTTCTCACTGATGTCGCTGAAGTACTGTTTCAGTTAACATCAGGAACCCATCCTCATCAAACCCAGCTTAATCAGATAGGGAAAACAGCACAACTGCCACAGAATGGCATCCCGAATGTATTTATTTTCTTAGGTTTCAAACTGAACCACTTGCAAACCTGTTCATGAACATTAAGGCGGAGGGGGGTGGGGAGGAGAAAACATACAACCAATTTTAAACCACTAAGTGAAATAAAACCAATGGCTGAGTTCATTTTGTGTTAATAATCTTCAAATGCCTTCAATTATTTTACTGTTTTTAAGCAACAGTCAAGATAGATGCATATATAAGGCTTTATATCACCAATCTCAAAAAAAAAGGAACTTTTTTTTTTTTTGCCAGTAAGATGTCTGATAAGATATTGGTACACAAAAACATTTGCCTTAAAAGATAATGTCACTTATCTCAGTATGGTAGTTCACTGGCTGGTGAAAGGATGCCCCTCATTAACGTATCTGCTACATATGAACATTCAGTCAGTTCACAGGAATTTATGCTTTTTTCCACGAAAAGTGATTTTTTAAGAGTATTATGAACCTTACACTGTTTTAAGAGCACTATATGCCAATCTGCAATATGAGTTCAAAAAGGAAGCAAAGAACCAGCCATACTTTCTACTGTTCTTATAAACAATAATATGATCATCTTCCAACAAGGGGGCAGCAGCCAGAGCTGCTGCTCTCCATTACCATTCTCCAAAATAGCTCCAGGGGCATAGACTGAGCACCTCCTGCTGGGCATCAGCAGCACTCCTCCCAGACCTTCACTAGAAGTTACACCAGTGTCTCCTGAGAATAGAGCAGCATGTGTATTTCCCTAAAAAAAACAAGGCAAGGTGAAGAGATGCTGGTGTTGCTTCTCTACACGGTGGGAGGGAGAGGGATGTGCGATGGCTGGGAAATATGCCCCAGCTCTCCCTGAGTGTGACCTGTCCATGTGTCTCACCTCCCTCAACACTCGCCAGCCACCATGCTGAGAACTGACAGGCTTTAATGTGGCTTTTAAGGACACGTTTTAGTGATGGACTTGGCAGTGTTACATTTGCCATTGGAATCAATCTCAAAGGTCTTTTCCAACCTGAACGATTCTGTGATTCTGTGAGGGTGATTGGGGTACAACGCCCCCAGGCAAAAAAAAGACATTTCCTGGGTGTAGCTCATTAGCAGAGAGGGGTTTTGCCAGTGCCAGCTTGCCGCATGACTCACTGCTCTTCTTTCCTGCAGACTGAAGCACTGACTATAAAATGATTTGCAAACAAATGTTTACAGGTATGATATTAAATCAAATGCAATTCCAAACTATACCTAATAAGGAGATACTTTTCTAACTGCACTGCTGAAGAGTGCCATCCTCGTGGCATTCACCCTGGGAGTACACAAGGAAATGGTTAGTACCATCAGGCTAAGCCAGCTCTTAACATCTACACAGGCAAAACTTGCTCTTCACAGCCACCGTCTTTCTATGCTTCCTGCATTTGGCAGAAGGTGAGTAGGGTTTTGGGGGTTATAACACTTTAAACTCCTTCTTGCTTTACATATAAGTGCTCAAGTCCGTTACTGGATGCAACTCACAGATTAATCCAGATGCTTTCCCCACCTCTGGCCATGCATCAAAAGCATGCAGCGCAGCTCCCTCCAACTCAGCCTTTGGGTAAGGGTTGCTTTTGCAGACACTCTTAAAAACAAAACTGATTTCAAAGTGCTCAAAGTAGAAACTGCCTTATGATGCAACTAGGCACAGAACATCCTTTTGGGCCCATTAAAGGGGCAGAGAACAGAATCCCTCAGATAAAGACACTTGTGTTTGGAAAGACCAGCAGACCGTACTGTTACCTCTGATTCCTCCCGTGTGGGCTACTGCCACTTCTCCTGAACCTCTTGATACCCACCATGTCCCTTAAACACAAACTCACCCACTAGCATGGTTTACACAGTAGCTGCTAACACAGAATGTCTTACTCAAGCTCTTTCGATCTCTGTGTTTCAGAAAGAACAGTTGTGATGCAATGAGAAGATAAACAAGCTATAATATCTTGGTTACTGAACTCACATTATCAGTAGTGACTTTGACATTTGGTTGGAGCTTTCATTTTCATATCCTCTAGTTCTATTGTGCTTTCTCAGATAAGAAACCCCAGTAACAGGAGTGTACATCTGAGAGTGACAAGAAAAAAAACTCCTACTTCTGCAGCAGTCTGACTGTGTTCCCACATCCACCAGTGCTACAGCAACTTGGGAATGGCTTCCAGTTGCATCAGAAACTGGGAGGATCAGGGTCAGTCTCCCAACATCTAAATAAAGTCAGTTTGAAAAATTTGGCAGAAATATCAATGATAAAGTTTGGGGGGTTTTACTAAAGCAAAAAGAATCTACCTGACTTATTTTCTAAAAAAAAAAGAATTTATCAGATTGGATAAAATCTCACCTTCTCTGCAGCACATGTGATCAACTTGGACTTCAAAAGCACCTTGTTTATCCTAACAGCAAAATGCTGCCAATTTTAAGTACATATAACTAATCTCTCCACTTTGAGTAAGCGTGAGGTAGTGCAGACCCAGGTCCTGATTTCTGCAGCAGTGGGACCAGTCAGATGGATGTCACACCTTCAGTGGGAAGAACATTCGCTTGTTCTGTTTTTTTCCTCTCTCACCCTCCAGCTTTATCAAGAACTCATTTTCTAAAATTTGCTAGCAAACTACTGTCTCACTTCCTAGATCCCACACTGCCATGGGTGTTTCCACCTTTCCTATCTTGGGTAGCATTCTGAGGACTCAACTAGAGCATCAAGCACTTACCACCAAAGTAGACAAGGATCCCAAAGCCTTGGCTGCCTGCAGAACAACAGTGAAGGAGTTTTCTTTCTGCCAACTTTCTTCCTTGAGGCAGTTGGGAAGGCCTCATCCTAGAGGCAAGGTTTGTTTAGAAACTGGGTACAAGCCCAGCTAGGCAGCTGTGGGAGGGATGCAGTGCTACCTCAGGCCACCGAAGTGTTAATATAAAGTCTGTGTTGAGATAAGGTCAGAATTCTTATCAGATGCTTGGTGTGCTTGGTGGCACACAGGCAGGAGTTGGCCTGGCCCATCTGCTGAAGTGTGGCTTGTCCACTTTCAACTGTCAGGTGACAGCAGATAAAGGATTGGAGGTGGTGGCAGGGCTGAGGTGCTCCCTATACCTGTCAGGGCAGGCAGGGTGCTAAACTCTGTTTTCTCCTTGTTCACAGGTGTGTGGCCCTTTTATTTCACCCCCTCCTCCCTGGAGGGTTGTGTGATGAGGTCAATTTGAGCTGTGCTTACCTTGAACTTATGTTAGCAGAAGGGAAAATGCCAATTACTTATATTTAAAAATAGACTGCGAGAACATGCTTTTCTATCCTCTTTTTTTTTCCCTACTGATTGCCTGGTGGTACTTATGGCTGAGAGAAAAATCAAAACACCATCTCTGATTAGGCATTCAAGGCTTGTTTTTTGTTTGGGAATCAATCTAGACGGCAATGAGATGCTATCTGGTGACAAAGAGAAAGTACACCCTACCTCACATCCCAGGCACAAGGAATGCTGCTCCCTTCCAACAGCAACATTTTTAAAAGCAACAGGTTGAGTTTTAAAAATTTTAACATTTCACTATAAAGGTTCCATGCACTCTAGCTCACAGATTTCCCCTGTGCCAATGAAGACTGGAGCCCTCAGTGCAATAAACCGGAGTGAAATAGATTCCACATCATCGCAGATGCCTCTTCGTGGTGAAGAGACCAAATGCCTTAAAGATACTTTAAAAAACATGGAAGTGATCATGTCATTTGCTAAGGAGTGGGAGCCGGAGGTGGGGGGGGGCAGGGGAAACAGGGAAAGTTTAGAAACATCCAACAGTTCATCTCAAACTTTAACTCTGATCAGAAAAGAATCCTTTAATCATGGGAAGTATGGTGCATCTGCCTGTAGAACAGGCACCTGGAGAATGCATGTGAGCTCCCTGGTTCGTATTCATTGGAAACCCTTTGGACTTCAAACACTTCAGCTATCAGAAGTGGGTGTCTCTAAGACAAATCCAGCTTCCTTTTCATTTTGTTTCAGCTTCTGAAGCACTTTTGAATAGTTTAGTTTTACAGCAGAGAGGAGTGTTCGGACAGAGCCTTGCTCGCTATGTTATTTCCATCTCTTCAGATATATTTTAAGGCAACAGGAATTTGGGGAAGAAATTCATAACTGTGTGAAAGAAAATAAGACTTATGGGCTTCGCAGCCAGTGTGTTAGTGTTATTAGAATATGCTTCATCTTCGTGTATGATAGGAGATTTATCATTTATTCTCATGGACATGATCCCCTGTTTCAGTGTCTGAAAAGCCCTAAAGTTAGACATCACTTTGTTGCTTTCACTGGATAAGTATTGACAATATCTCCGCTTCTCAGGGAAATTAATATTCCCATATTTTCCCCAAACCAACAATTGCAGACAAGATTTTGAAAAACTTGCCCAAACCAGAAGAGAAATACTATACAAAGCTGATGAATGATACTGTACAGAAGACTCAGAAAATAAATCTTTTACAATGTAAAGATACCTTCTGGGTATTTTTATGCTTTGTCTGTTACCCAGTCTGTTCAGGGCATGGAAGAAGAGGAGGAAAGGATGCATCCCTGTCCTTCTGTCTCAGGAAAAGTATAAAAGCTTAGTTATTAAGGACTGAACTGTCAATTTGCAGCATTTCTTGAGATCTGAGGAGAATCTATAGTGCATGTGACCCAGCAACTATGGATGGAAAACACACACCTTGGGTCATTACACATTATTATTAGGAAAACTGTGCTTCACTTGTTGCAGAGACACTAGCTCAACTGTATGGAGGGTAAGAAGAAATAGAAATAAGGGACTTCCCCTCCCCAGGGACTACACCAATGTGTCACGCACAGCAGGGTGGGACTGAAAGTGGCATGTCCATCACTGTTGCCAGTGGCTCCCATGGCATCTGCAGGGCATGGGGACATTTGTGCCTCCTGGGTCAGAATCACAATGCACCCAACCTCAAACCCAACAGCCTTGTCTGATCTGAATGGATTTTAAAAAAAAGAGGGAAGTTGGGTTTTGCTTCCCCTACCAAGTCTTTTTTTCCTTAAAGTGCAATAAGAACATCAGTATATACATACAGACACATGGATCATAGGTCATATTTCCAAGCCTGTTTTGAATGTTTGTGTGTCACAGTGACTATTTGATGCTTCTGTTGACTCTTCTGGAAATTCTGGCCATTCATTAAAAAAAGATGTAAAGCTTTTGGAAGACAGAACTACAAGTGTGTCAGTATCTATAAGACACCCTGAAGAATTCAGTACATCAAAAATCAGGTATAAGACTTCGGACATATGGTGGATTTTTAATACATAGAATATGTTATTTCTTAGAGTTATAGGAGCAAATGACATTGTTATAAAGTTGTTTGTTGAAATTGTAAAGTGGCTGATATGAGTACTTCATCTGTACTCATACAGGACGCTAGTAAAGTCATATTTTATTTTTGCAGATGCTTGCAGAGGAAATGTAAATTTAAACAATAAGCTATTCTATAATACATTATGAAGTACCTAGCCACTGGACAGAGCTGACAGATGCATGTGTACATTGGATGATTTCAAGAGATAAAAGCACATATTTGGGGGTTTGGTTTGAGGCATACTTTCCACCGGATGAGATCTCTGATACTCGTTATTTGCTTTGCTCTTGCCAAGTTAGAGAGGTTTCAAGCATGATAATAATTGTTAGAGTTTACTCTGTTAAAACATCCACTTAACATTAGCAATACAGGGTGCTAGTTTGTAGATTGTTTCTAACACAAAAGTCTATGACATTTCCTATAACAATTATAAGTCTCGTTGGCTTTCTAGACAAACATAATTAAAGAAGATATTTAGCTGATCATTTATGCATCAGTCAGTATCACTAACACAGAACACTGTATTTAGATCCAACCTACACCAGGACCAGAGCAGGTCCTGATACATGAAGCCCCCTTCAGCATTCCATGAGCTTGGGTTTTGGCTGCACCATGCAGCTTTTCATTACAAAACGCGTTGAAACCATCCACAAACAGTGCACTGACACTGACTTACTGATTTCTATGTTACTGTTTTTCCAGTTATGACTGACATATGGCTCCACCAAGCAGCATCAGAATACACAGTGGTGATGTTTCTGGGGGGGGGTTGCTTGTTTGTTTTGTGGGTTTGTTTGGTTGTTGGTTTGGGGTTTTTTTCCCATTAACTAGCTGCCTCTTATAAAAAATTATATATGGAATTTATTAGGATATATTTATCCAAGTTGTTATGGCAATGGTACATTAGAAAGCAAATGAAATACCTGTTGGCATGACAAAATTAATTGTTGCCTAGGGTCTGAAACAAACACAACAGTAGAGATAACACGCTACTAATATGGCTTGTCTGAAGTAACAATACTCCACCAATTAAATTGGGGCTAAGATACACAGCCTTCCTAAGCTACTTATCTGATGCTTGGGGATATGAAACTTTGCAGTCTCTGTCAGGGGAAAATGGTTGGACTTACTGTGCTAATGAGTAGCTGGAGTTTACCATTTTCTCTAATACACACTCACTTTCTTGTCCAGTGTTTTGTACTGTTGCATCCTTCTTGAACCAGAAATGTTAATTGTATTTCTGTGCTTCCTGTATCAACAGCATTATGGAAGTCTATTTTTCTTTCCTCCCTCAAGTAGATTGTGGAGTAAATAAAATTTTGACTGAACTTAAGATAAGCTTAAGTCAAAGTGTTCAAACATCCAGGCACCATATTCAAAGGAAAGGCTGGATGTACAGAGTTGCAGGCCATTTATGAAGTACTTTCTTTAAGATGGTGCTGCTTTCTATAACTAATTCATTCCTGGCTGATTTCCTGACTAAAGGATACAGAAAGACTGAAATTCAACTTTGCAAAGAGAAAACAAAGGCCAGTACAGCCCTCTTTTGGAAGGACTTAGTCAGTGTATTAGTCTTGGCACAGATATTTGGAGAGGAATCAGCTTCAGCCCTAGTATAGGACATAAATTTCTCTGTAAGGACCATCACAAACACAACTCTTGCGTGCTATGGAAGCTTTTAACCCTTCAAACTCAACATAGTCAATGTACAAACTCAAGCTCATCCCCTTCATGACTATGTGTTACAGAACTGAGGCTTGAGATAAAGTCACCAAGGCCTGTAAGGCTTCACACAGCTTTCAAATTCAGTGAATCATCACAGAGACTCCACAATCACCACAGGAGAGGGGAAAAAAAAAAAGTGGATAGGAATGTAATGCGCAGAGATTCCTCTTATCTACTGCCTCTTTTCTCCAACCATGTTGCAAAGACTTTATCTGTACTTTTGCTTCATGTGATAGAACGGTCTGGCAGTTTAAGTCACACCTACAGGAGAGCACATTTCAGTGAAAGCCCCAGTTTCCCTGAGTTTTAATCCTTGGTCTTGTGGACTAAGGGTATATACGTGACCAACATACTTGTTAGTGTGTTATCTTAGATGACTCTGATATGTCAATGAGATACGTTTTGATATGAAAGCACCAAGGCTCTTATCTGTTGCCCAGAGAAAACACCTTTTACTTGTTAAATGCTTCTTTTTATTGATGATAACAGAGTACAGGTGAATCTCATAAGGGGACAGACCTTATGAAACCTAGGCATTCAAAACCAGAAATTAGCTGTTAGGAAAAAGACCAGCATATATATTTTAAATGACTCTGGCCCCACCAGTACGGCTAAAAAACAAACAAAAAAAATAGTAGAGTTGCTGACTGCAATTGTATTTAATCCAGTCCAAGGAAAATACATGTTCCATCTAGATTATGTTGTATGCAGCCAATTTTACATTTAGCTGTATTTACAGCATAATGCAGTCACTGGATGCAGCACCGATACCGTATAGAAACCTTTAATAAGACACCATAACTTTTGCGTCCATCCACCAGGAATGTGCTGCCAGGAGATATCATATTTACAATATAAAAGGGGACTTATTTTAGATTTGTCCCAATTAACCTTGTAACGAGATGTATTGGAGTGCTTATTAATGACAGTAATGAGATGCAGACAAGACAATGTATAAAACATCATTGGCATATAAATTAAATTCATATACACAGATACCTTTCTGCACTGGATATGAAGGGATATTATTAAGAGGCAATTTTGTAGGAAAAAAGGCTAATTAGAAAAAATTCAATACTTTTCCTAGCTTGTATCCATCGATGTTAGAAAACCTGTTTGCCCATTGACTGAGGAATTGTTCCCACTGCTTTTACTGTGCAAGTTATGAAACTAATTTTATGATGGTTCTCATGGAAGTATTTTCTACAAATTGCTACATATCCATCATCCTTTGATTATGTATTGTCCTTTTTAATTCACTTTGGTATGGATGCATGATTTAAAAATAAAACATCTTTACTATGTTTTGAAAGCTACTCTAGATACAATTTTATTTCTCAATGATACAGATTTATTTCTTGATGATACAAGTAACAATCACCTTCTCTGCAAAGATCCCACAAGTCTTAGATTTTATAAGGCAGCATAAATGTCCCAACAGACAGCATAAAAACTAAGATATGTGCTTAAATAGGTAAGTGGGAATAGTCCAGTTGAAATTTGTAGATCTGCTCATGGGAGTGAAGTTATTCAGGCATTGAAGTGCTTTGCTGAACTATGGCCTAGTTTTGCTGTTCTGCCATCACATACCTTCATTAAAGTCATGGCTAAACCCCATCTAACTTGGAAAAATTTAAGAAGAGCCATTAGCAAAATGGAGACTTTAAAATTATTGTCATGACCAGCTATAACAACAAATCGATTACCATGCTGAGCTTTATAATAGCATTTCACTTTCTTTTCATTATTAGAATTATAATAAACAGATAAATTACATCCACACACACACAAACAGCTATGTAAGCATGGCTGAAAAAGTCAGAAAATCACTTTATCAAAGGAGTGATTGGATCTCAAAGGATACTAGAAATTATGTACAGTAGAAGTAATAGCTCATGCATGACTTATAGTGATCAGAAGAGGCAGGAGGCAAAGGAATAAAGCTTCAGATACCTCAGAGTTGTTCATGTTATTACAATCGTATCCTGCCGTGTTACTTATTACTTCTTTAATACTAAATGAAATACTAAATGAAGAGAAAGTACTTTTATTCAGCGTTGTTTAACTCTAAAAGCCACCACACCCCCCAAATAACTTTATTGTTCCATATTTCTTTAAAAATGAGCTGGAGAAAGAGGAGGAATGAAACCAAAGGGAACAAAGAATAAGTAGGTAGGGGAGAGGGTATGTTTGAAGTCAGGATTGCTTAGCACTCCAGAGTCAGTTCCTAGAGGAGGTTTCCCCTGGGATCTGTACAATGTCTAACAGAAAGAGACCCCAGACACTGATGTGAAACAGCCATTGTCTCAAGGACTTTATAATCCAAATAGACAAACTATGAAAGGGGCCACCCTCGAGTTCCACTGAAGGCAAAAATTGAAGTCTTTGGGGTCGATGTTCTATAGTAAGTTAAAGATCTATGCGTGTACCAAGACAGAGTTAAGCTAAATTCTTCATGCAAAATCAGTATTTTTCCCCTAATGCAACAACTCCTGATAAGCACAGATGTGGAAATTGGTGCTGTGACAGAAGATGAGGTGGTTCCCAGAAACTCATCTTGGGCTGGTTCCTCTTTTCTAAACTGCTATGGAGTTTAATTTAAAGCCTACAAAACTTAGCACATGATTACAAAAGGTTCAGTATTACACCATGCACTGCTTTTTTCAAGTTCACCCTCTGAGTTGACACAAACAGGTTTAGTGAAAGCTGCGCAAGTTTTACACTCCTAGAAGATTTTACTGCTCATTCACTTAGGGCTTTAAACATGAGCTGGTGTCTACCATGCACAAGATCTCAACTCCTCCAATTTATTATAAAGTATTGCACTGGTGAAGTGATAAAGGCAAAGGAAGAAATGGCTGAATGACCTGAGCGCTGGGTTGGGACTACCTAAACTGCCAGGAACCACAGGATTGAGACTCAGCAGGTCAAGCCAGCTCTTCTCCTCAATTTAAATAAATTAAATTCCACATAAGCTGCAGTGTGGGACCTTTCACAGAAGTCTTTAAAAAGAGCTTGTGCAGAGGGTCAAGGCTCCTACCACATTTTTTTTTTTAAGAGAAAAATTTATTTTAGTTCTTGCTTTAAGTGTCACAGCCATAACTCATTTTGCAGGAAGTTGTGGGTTTCCTTTTATTTGGACTACTACACAGTGGCACATGGCACCTTGATATACAGCAGGCAACATGCTAGCCTCGTGCTGAGAATAGAGTGGACACCAACGTCTACTGATATTTTACCTACCTATATACTTTGGGTTTGTAAAAGTTTCACTCAGTTTCAACTCATTTAGTAAAAGAGAAAGCTCTGACTAACGTCACCAGCTCCCCTTAGGATGCAGCTGTGACTGAAAACGAGATACAGTAAAACAATTAACAGGCAATCTACTTGTAAATGATACATTAAATGCCAGGAGGTGGGCAGCATCAAGAATAAAAATATATGTTTAATAAATTCTATTCTATAATTCAGAGGATTTTTATTCTTAGCTTTTGAAAATCACAGCTACTCAGCAAACTAAGCACAAAAATCTTGCTAGCGAACAACAAAACACCCTAAATTAGTTATTGAGTATCCATTGCCAAGAGCAACATGTTCAACAGAGGATAAGAGGATATGATATTGACAGACAAATCCTCACTAAATTCTCTCTCTACACAGTAAGTGCACAATGTCTTCGATATTTTCACTCATGCTCGAGTCACCTCCCTTCCACAGCAGCTGTTTGCATCTCTGTCAGTGAAAGGCAACAGAGGTTTGGTTTCCTGTCATTATTATGATGGAATCACCCCAATTTTCAGCTGACAGCACTAGATTTTTTTGGTTGCTCATGCCTTTTTCTTTCCTGCTCTTCCTTTGTATTTATTTTTTTCCCTGGGAATTTGGGTTTTGTCCTTTCTCTGTTTCCCCTACTATGTCGCCTGAGCCAGCACATATTCCTATACCTTCTACATTCCCTTTTCACCTTTCATAGAGGTTGCTTTTTGTTCCAGACAACAAGAGGAATGAAGCGATGACAGCACAAGGTGACTTCATGTAGTCAGTGAGTTTGAGTCTTTCAAACAGATCCAAAACAGAGTCTGGTGATGGGCAAGACAATCTTAGCACTAAGTGACAGGAAAAGATTGGTCTGGTATGTGTAGGACTGATGTCTGAGTATTTAAAAGCCCAGCAGGGTGGTAAGTTTGTGAACCATACATTAGTGGGTCCTCTGGGAAGAGGAAATCTTCCACAAAAGGAGAAGCCTAGGTAATCCATAACCACACTAACTGCACCCACAAAAGAAGATTCCTGCTGTCAACCCCTGTTGACATTGATTCAGCCTGGTCCCACGATCAGCCAAAAATTGTTACCCATTATGTACACTAGGGAACAAAAAATTTAACACGTGTCCATAATTTTGCTTAGGATGGAGAAATCCTGAAGCTGGTCATTAGCCTGGCATGGGGACTTGCTAGACCCACACAAAATCAACACTCTTACTCATGACAGCACAAATCTTTTTGCCTTTCTCACAGTACAGCCCCAACTGCAGCCATATCTGCATGCAGCAATTACTCACCATACTCCAGGATGCAAATCAAACTTTCCCTTTAAGTTAGGTGAGCACAGTCTTAACAAAGCCATCAAACCCATTAAAATAACTATTCATTTTTAGAAAATAAAACTATGGCTCATGCTTCCACGTTTCTGAAATTACCAGGGGCCAACAACAATACCTAGCAAGAAGCACATGAAATGTGATTTTTAATATTCTTTTTATTCCTTCATCAAATTCACTTTTGTTTAGAAAGAATATTTCTCCTTATTTTCTTTTGCCAGATAAGCCCCGAACTGGGGAGCTTTTGTAATATGGGCTAGCAAACAATGTAGAGTGCTGGAAAGAAACCATGTTTAGACAGGCAAACCATGGATAACAGTGATATTGTGTGTGTCAGGCAAGAGAAAGGAGGGACTGCAAACTAATAATGACAGGGCTATTTATTACTGAATAACCAGCCTCTAATTTTAGAAACATAAGATCTCCTATTTTCTATTGTTCATTTTAATTAGTATTTTCCCTAAATAGTCTCCTTCCTCCTATATGCTATTTATACAATTCCAAAGAAAATGTAAAGTACATGCAATGTTAGCAGAACAGCAACAAAATGTGCTGTAAGCAGTATGTTAGCTATGCATTGTCTGGAGCAGGGACAATCTAGGGAATGATTTTGTCTTTTGCAACAGAACATTCTTTTTTCCTTTTAGAGAAAACACTTTGCCTGTAGCATCTCACTGTATCAGCACATCCTATAGACAAAGAGTGGTAGAGGTACATTAAACCCTGTAAATAGGTAAATATTCCAGTGAAGAGCAGCCTTAACCATCTGGGAGAATCAAGTCCTGAATTGGGTCCTCTCTCTTTAAAATGTTTTTTTTTTTTCCCTCTTACGAAGCCAACAAAATGCTTGGCATTGGCTCAGAAGCTGGTGCACTGCAAGATACCCTGTCTTGCTGTTTCCTTGCACTTCTCTCATCTGCTGTAACCACTTGTTTCTTGACATAACTAGGCGAGAAACCTGTGATTTAGTATGCAGGGCCCCCCAGCTACGCCCTTGAGTGTGCACTACAAAGGGCATTTGGGAAAGGGATATTTTCATCATGGGCAAACAGCGTTTGCTTACCCTCTGAGTGACTAAAAAACATTGTTCAGAATTATTTTTCTCCTTCCTTTTCCTGTAAGACTGCACAAAACCTTCTGTCTGATAGCAAGAAAGGGATCTGGGCAAAGGTCCTTCTCACCATGGGCCCTGCCTTCACCACCAGACACAAGCAGATACCTGGGCAGGACTGCAATAACAGGTCAAACTTATATAAAGTTTCCTCCTTTAAATACTTCTTAGATCTATTTCTTTCTTAGACACATGATTTCTTCGTCTTTAATAACATTCTGGTGATTCCCCTTCCAAGAATTTGTCAAGTCTCCTCCTGGATTCATGGAAATCCATAGCATTAAGAATGTTCAGAAAGGAGCTTCTTGTATATAAAAAAAAAATTTGTGTGCTTGAACTCAGCTTTTAGTAAATTTGATATTTGATACACTTGCATTCAGGGGGTTGAGAGCAGAATTTCTTTTGACTACAGCAACATATTTTCTATTCCTTCTCCAAAAGTACCAGTGTCCTCAGTATTAATAGCATTAACTTCAAGCCAATATAAAGGGAAATAGAGGAAACCGAGCTGACAAATCTGAAGGTGAACACGAATATGTGCAATCTGGACTCCCCTCCTTTCCTTTTGAGATTGTCCTGTACTAATGCATTTTTAGAAGAAATACATAAATGACCCTGCAGGATTTAGATGCCTCTGTGCATTTGTGTGAGCACAGCTCCCCACCTCACACAACACTTCCATAGAGAGTGGACGGGTAAGAGTTTTGACAGTATTCACTCCTACAAATAGGTATGGGAAAGATGAATTTGGATCCCAACAGGGGCACTGAAAAGAGGGTTCACCAAAGAAGAAGTTACACGGTTCAATATAAAATGCTGCCTGTTTCTGAAAAGAATCCAAGCTCAGGTATTTAAACTTAATGCATGTCTAAGACTTATAAATGCATGTGTCAGAAGGGAAAAATAAACAAACAAATGAAAATCTTTAAGAACAGTGTAGATTTCAGCATAAACCAGTCCCTGGGCTGCTCTGACCCACAAGAAGCCCCTGTCTGCCTGCACTCCTGAGTGTTTACAGGAGAGCATTTCCCACCGCCAGGACCAACTGCAGTTGGCTGCTTGTCCCAAAGTGGCAAGGAAGAAGAGAAAGACAGTATATGGTGGGATGTTTTCCCCTTGGGCAGGACTGGAACTCATGTAAGGACTCAAGTGTCTTCCTTCATTGACAGACTTGCTTCAGCAGTCGCCAAAACTGCACTGCTTCTCTCTGAGAGCTGGCAAAAAACAGCTGAATATTCCATTTCTGTTGTATGGAGCCATGATCCTCTACAAACTCTTGGTGCCAAGTTTTAAGCAGCTCCATGTGCGGTGTTTTGTAAATCACTTCCAGATATGCAAATAGCATCATTAAAACATTTGCATATACCCTTAAGTTTCTGCTTCAGGTCCATATGCCCAGGCTGTAGAAGGGGGCAGAAAATAATGCTGCAGCATGGCATGAGGCAGGTATGTGTGTGGAAGGTCAGGAGCAATGGGAGCAGGGGGGTGAAGACTGTCTCTGGCTGCCCTGTAGCAGACACTGCAGGAGCCCCTGGGAGCTTAAACCTATTTTCCAAAGGAACAAAGTGCAAAACATGCCCTCTCTGCTTTAGGCAAGGAGCAACCATCACAAGTGAGTGGTATGTGACATCTCCAGTGATGGCGAGTACCTGTCCACAGACATGTACAAAGGTGTATTTTTTTACCCACATGTTCCACTGACTTTAACCCTCTCTTGCACTGCAAGACTTCATAGTGTCAAGATTTCCTCAACTACCACATGGAAACCCGAGAAACATGTTTGGAGAAAGATGCGAATGACCCATTTGCAATCTGAAGAGTCATTGCAGGGGTAGAGACCATGAGGAACTCTAAGGAAATGAACAAACTGGTGGTGACAGCTTTAAGAAAACAAGCCAGGCAGGGCATAGGTGAGCAGCCTTCAAACACAAAAAGCTGCTGCAAAGAACAAGGGAGGAACCTATTTTCCATGCCCATGGCAGATAGGAGAAGCAGTAATGGGATTAAATTGCAGCAAGAAAGATTAAGGTTAAACATTAGAGAAAATTACTGAACAATGAGGCTAGCGAAGCACTAGAATAGATTGCTTGGGGAAGATAGAGAGTCTCTGTCATTGGAGGTCTTAAAGAATCTGTTAGACAACCGTCCATCAGATATGACAGATACAGGTGGCCTTGCCTTAAGGTGGAGAGAAGGGGAAGATAGCCTCTAGGGACCACTCCCTGTCCTGCAGCCTCAGGAAACAAGCAACATAATATGAATCACATCTATGCATGCTCACAATCTGCAAAGATTTTTGAATAACGTTTTAAAACTACTAAAAAAGATTGTAAAAATTGTAGAAACTGTGTACACTTTTAGTTGTAATGTTCTACTAATTGTTTCACAGCCTTGATTTGAAGTATTTGTATTATCAATTGTGCTCTGACAAAATTCTTGGGATTGCTTGAAGCTCTAAAGAGCATGTATATTTGATAAAATATAATGGCCAAAGGCACTACCGAGAAAAGGGGGGAAACTGCATCACAGATGTTAACAGAAAAAATAAATTAAATCTTTTTTTCAGCTTCTTACTCTCCCAGGGTCCGGGGCTGTTACAGAACTATTACTAGCCATATTTTTGAATGATAAACCAAGCCTGTGTAGCTCACCCTGACCCACACAAGGAACCTGAGTCTGGAGAAGAAGCTGTCAGAGATTTTTGGATGTGTTTAATTCAATGAGAATTTTCCTTCCACTCCCATGAAGCCAAGTTTTCTCCCCAGATCTGCTGTTGCTCCAACAAGTGAGGCGTGCTGTCATGTGGCTTCCCTTACTCAGACATACAGACCTAGCACAGATGAGTCTATTTATGGATGATTAGAAATAAGTCTACAGAACAGAGTCCTAGAAAGAAGTAGCAGAGAGATTTGCCAGTGCAATTAGATGTAGATTGTAAACTGGACGGGGACTCGTACTGCAAAACTAAGCACTTTGGAGGATGGCATTTGAGAGAACAGTGCAAAACAATTTCAGACCAGTGATCAAAGAAACCTAAACAGGGTAGTAGAGCTAATTTGTGGCTTGGACATTCATGTGGAAAAGACTGTCAAGTTCACTGCAATGCTCTTAAACAAGAGTAGTGACTAGCATGGCTTCTGCTGACCACTTCTTTTCCCTGTGTAGAGTGGATGGGATGTATATTGGCTCCTTTACACAAACCTAAGTACTTTTTTTGTCCTATCATAGCACCTGAACTAATAAGATATAACAGACCCAAAATTTGTACTGCCAACTTCATAAACAAATCTTTAAACCTCAGCCACAAAACACCCACAAAAGAAACACTCCTGCATGGCATTAACTACTTCACATCAGGCCATTGAAGAAAATTACCTTTCTACTAACTTGCAGTAAAGAACAGCTACTTCAACAACTCAGCTCAAAAACAAACCACTGCTCTCAATTATAAAACCACAACTGCCAGGACGAAGATATCAATCCCTCTACCTCATGGCAGTATTTCTACCCAAAAAGCACACTTTGTAGACATGCACGTTTTTCTTGCCTTGAGTATCTTAGACAAGAGGATGGTGCAAAACTGATAACAAGCCGAAAAAGATGAGGCTGAATTCTATAAGAAGGAATTTCAGAGAAGTGAGCACCTCTCTTCTCTCCATCCCTGCAAGAACAGGGAAATGTGCAAAACCCCCCAGATGACCTGGCATAGTTTTCCTCTTTAACCAGAGTAAAATATTTAAATAAGTCCACAGAAGAAAATGGTATCATAAAAAAGTAGGGCACACTAATTCTGGAGTAAAAACATACAATTCAGAATGAAAGTTACTAGTTTGTCAGAGACTTTAAATTCCTAATGCCCCAAATTCTTTGAGAGCCATGTCCTATATCACAGGTTTAACACGACACATCCCGGCAGGCCAGCACAATGTTCTGCCTGCACTAACAGGTCTAGAGATAGCAAAAGGGATACAGGATTGGCCTTTCAAAAGGAAACATGGTTCAGATTAGTCATATAAGAGCAGTAGTTATGCAAGTTTCCATGTCAAAAGAGTTTCTGGAGAAACAGTGATCTGTGAAAACAACATTATAATTTGTTCTTCAACTAAAGTAGCTGTAGGAGTAAGCAAATTCTCTAAGTATTGAACTTTAGTAGGAAACCTGGTCAACTATCAGAAGGTTTGGTGGTGGAGTTCTGACCATGCCATTCCAGAGCTTGTGTATGTATGCAAATGGATCAAGAAAAACTGACCAACAACTGATTCCTTTACCAAGAAGTCAACTTTCAAAGCCTGAGATATTTGCTAGCACGTATCATGGAGAAACATCAGTGTCATGTGACTGTTAAAAAACTGTGGTTTTGTTGTGTGACAAACAGAACCACTACCGCCTCTGAGAGGATCTGGGATGGCTGGACCTCTGTGGTGGGACAGAAGGGAAAGCAAGAGGTATGTGCCTTGTATCTGGTGACAACATAGACCAGCTTTGGTGTTGAGCTTACCTTTGCTTGGAAGGGCTTGGAGAAAAACAACAAAAATGGGCCTTTGAGAATGATAAAGAAAATGGTGATAAAAATGAAATGGAATGAATCACTGAAGACTACACAGAAAAAGGCAGCAGAAGATGTGGCTGTCCAAAGCCATGGAAAGATGAATTTCCAGCACGGTAAAAAGTACTAAAAGGAAGCATATCTAGAGCAGGAAGAACATCTATCAGTAACAGATATCTTAAACCAACACTGATTTTAAAACAGTTTTCAACAGTGCTGCAAATATCTCAAAAGTTTAAAAGGATGATCTCTCTCTTATTATCCATATCCATGCATTACCATATAATTTAGCAGAGAATAAAGACCCATCAGTTAAATTATACAGCTACAGACAGGTGGTTGTTGTTGTTTTCTTTGATGATGATGCACAGCAACAATAAACAGGCCTGTTATTTTTAAATTAGCATATGGATTCTTTCTTTGATGATACAACACCTGTGGTTAGAGTGTATGTTGAACCAGAGAAAATACCTCCTGGAAACATCTCCACAGATTTCAAATTTAGAACAACAAAAGCTCCACTTGAATCCCCTGTTGTTGGAAGGAACTGCAATCAATTATTAAAAAAGGAACCAAAATGTTACCATCAATCCTGCTGACAAGAGGTGCTGGTGGTTACAGTGGACAGGGACAATTATGCACATATCACAGGGCTACAGACAACTTCTGAATTACAATTACATCAAGAAACTCACTTCAGATATCACAGATGAATACCACTGACAAACATTATCAGAATTGGCTTGAAACATATGTTGCATTAGTGCTGGGGGAAAATAAAGCGTACACAAACTTCAGAAGAGGTAGCTGTCCAGGCAAATTCTTATTTGTTAAAAAAAAATCTGCAATTCCAGAGTCTGTGCAAAGAAGTTCCCAAGAAAAGAAAAAATGAAAATCGTGCACTGCATTAACTATTTTTACAACTGCAAGAAAGTGTCCAGTTAGGAATTTTTCAAGTGCGAGTTGAAGAAATGCACACTTGGGGTTTTTTTTCTGTTGATGATAGTCATGACCATCATCAAAAGAAGATGACCAAAGAGTCCTTGCAAGATGTGTTGCCGCCTGAACAAGCATTACTACTACAGATAAACTGTCTTGGCCTGCCCGTCATCTGCATCATTCTTAAACTCATGACAGTGTCATTTGCAGAGGATTAAATTTATTCAAGTCTATTGCAAGATGGGGAAATAGAAGAACAAAGGACAAACAAAAAAATCCAAAGCAGAGAAACTACAAACCAGCTGGGAAAAAAACCCTCATCCTTTGAGGCAGATTCTGAAATGATACACTCCGTATTATTTTAATATCAGTATTTTAATATCAAGAAGAATAAAGGTCCTGCGTATTTGCTAAAATGGGTTAAGTCGTCTTCAGTAAGAGGTAGAACAGATAGCAAACAAATTGAGCATACCTGTAAGGCCAATTGAAATGACCTTGCCCTTCTTTGTGTTAGAAAAACATTGGGTGAACAGAAAAATGACTGAAGTACCATATGCACACAGAAAATGGGGAAGATAGAGAAATAAAAATGGAAGGCAATAATTAAAGAGACACGAAGAAATCCTATAAATATAGATTCAAAGACAGAAAATTCAGCAAACTTCAATAGTTGGCATTTTATATTCTCAGTCCAGGTTTCCTTCCATCAGTGGATCTCAGAGCAGTTTACAAATATTAGCTGATGAAATTTGTTCTTCTGCCAAGTTCCCATTGACAAAAATCACATCTGTTAATGCAACCAAGTACTAGAATAGAGTTTAGTCATGAAGATTTGAAAAGCTTTTGCATATTCAGTTTCAAAATATTGTCTCCAAAGTTCCCTGAAGTAGTTCGCTTGGGAAAGGAAGACTTGCAGGCTGCTCTTAAAAAGTAAAAGTTTCATCTGCAGGGAGTTTGCATCAATGCTCCAGTGTCCCAGTAAAATAGGAAAGTACTGATCATTGAACATACCTCACATATGATAGCCTAAGCCCAGCGGTCCTTTGAGTCAGTCCTTACTAATTAGACATGAAACAGCTCAGCTTACAGTTATGGAATGCTTTACGTTAGCTTGTCAGATACTCATCTGCTGTAAATCTCTATCCTCATACCGATTTCAATCGAGTGTTAATGCTTTATTCCAATTGAATATCAGGACAAATATCACTTACGAATATTTCCAACTACAGAATTTTGGTCTCACAGCACACAAAATTTAAAAGTCTCTCTTTCACCAAACTATTTTAGACAGCCACTGTTGAAGCAAAAAAAGATAAAATATAGCCTGGCATGGCATAATTGCATTCTGAGATCATTCTATCTTGACATCGTTTACCACTTTCACTACAACCTCTTTTTTTTGCCATGCTCCCATTCTTCCAGAAAATAAAATCTATAATATGTAATAATTTAGAATTAATATCTTGATTCCCTAGATCCTTTAATGAATTCAAATGCACCCAGGGAATCTAACCAAAGACATCTGTTCATGAATAGTGAGAATTATTACCAAGTCCTGGTGGAGACGGCAAGATGCCATCTCTTCCCAAAGTACCTCCCAGCTGAGAAATCAACTGTCTCCTGGCTGAATTTTTTTGTGTCAAGGTTTTACCGTGTTATGTCACTTGGGATTACTTACTAACAAGAACTCCCTCCCAAACTTTTTCCGCTCCCAGAAATAAGATGAGCATAGTGGTTTTTTGTTGTCCAAATACACGTGCATACTTCCTTTATCATATAAAATAATGATGGCCTCAGTTAATACTAATTACTACTCCTAAGTTCCACAAATCCCTTTTTAATCATCTTTGAGTTTAACTGATTTACCCTAAAACCCTTTGACTGCCAAAAAATTAACATTTCATTAGACGAATCATAAGCTACTCCCTATTCTCCAAAATCCAACCCATCTGGAAATATTCTACCTCATCAAATGTCAGACTTGCACAGTATAATAGAAAACTATTTTTATTTTGAAACCACACATACATACACATAGTCAGTGTGATATATCTATACTTATAGATGCAGACATAGAAATATCACCACACCCACATCCCACCCACCACTCACTACACTCCAGAAGATGTCCAGTGCCTTCATCAGTTACCATTTTACTTCTTCCTTGCTCTTTGCAAATCTTCTCTCTCCCTTCCAAACATCCATCACAGATTAATTTACCTCCACTGTCAGAAATGTAAACCATCAGCAGCTTGTTATATTGAAGAGGTTAAATGAAACTTTTGACATGACTTGTGTTTAAAATCCATCTTTAGCTGATGGCATGTCATCAGCTAGAAAATGTGTAATCAGGAGAGGCAGACCTAAAAGTCTGAAAAGTCAGAGAATGCAAAGTTCTGCTGGAGGTTTTTCTTTCCCCTCTTATTTTATTTTTTTTTTAATTTAACAAGTTCTAAAATATATTTTCTATTTTTGGCTTCGAGTGTGGCTATGGTCTGAACAGTGACTATGTAAAAATGGCACCTTCCTACTCAAAAGATCTGCTCCCTATGTGGATTCTGAGGGGAAAAAAAAAATGAACCTACTTCAGAAAAACTATGGACTTGGTCTCTAGCTGCTTAATCAAGGTGTGGGGATTCAACACCAGTTCAAGACCCGTCCTGTGGTTTTCCTGCTTTGTAACTTGCTAGTCCCACATAAATAATACAAATATAGCTACATACACTTTAATCTTTCTCTAAATTGTGTTTTTGTTGTTTGGTTTTTAATTTTTGCAAGTTCCTGTTGTGCAGCTGTCAACAACATGTCTGGTTGCATATGGCAGGATGGGACAGTTACAACACAGGTCCACATCTGGCTCACACACACATTCAGTGTTGCAGCCAGTGTAAGGAGTATCTGTGTCTTCTAGTGTCCAAAGTACTTGCACTAGAGGGATTTTACCAGAATTCTGCTTGAGATCTTACCTGAACATGCACCTTGGCTGTGCCTTTACATCCCAAATGCTTACATCTGATCAGTCTTATCGACAAAAGGTTCAAGTACAAATTGCAGTGAGCTTCTCTTTCCCTTCAGGTTGTGGTCCAAGCAGTAGAACATGACCAACTAATTCACTCTGCCCTTCTGCAGGAACTTGCAGCACCCTTTTGCCTCTCTCAGACTCATGATAATATATGAGAGAAAAGATGATTTATCCAGGGCACTGCAGGTCCACAGAAGCTAATATATCTGCTTTACCTTCAGCCCGTAAAGCCCACGATGGTTCTTAATAAGATACTGAAGACCCTATATCAGCCTCCACATCCAGCAATACTGTAAGTATATAGGCTCTCACTTACAAGACACCAGCTCCACACACCTTCCTGTTTTGTGACCTCTCCCTGCAAGCTTGCTAATGAAACAGTAAGACACAAACACTACAGAATCCCAAAAGACCTATTCCCTTCAATTCCCAAACTACGGCCACAGCTTCACTCTTGTACTATTTCCTCTCTGACCCCACAGATACACAGCTGAATCAGCTCTAATTCATCCCTTTACCTGTGAAGGATAGATTAAGGATGTTCAAGCCTTGTTTCATATTATACACATGTTCTGATGTATTTGGTGTTTTTCATGCTTTCTCACTCACTTTTATCCATAGTACTTTCATTCCCCACTAAATTATCCCAGCGCATTTCATTAAAATATCTCATCATCAGGCATATTATTCTCCACTTTCTACCTTTTTTACCTCGTGAGGATTGATTAAATCAGCATGATGGTAGCTGAGCAGTGTTTAGGACTCAGTGTGACCACATCTGATTTGTTCGTAAAGGATTTTCCTTTCTCTGGATGCCAGAGGGGTGCAACTTGATGTTCACTTATTAGTGCCTTTTCTATTTAAAAAATCAGCTACTGAAATTGTTCCAGATTAGTTTGTTTAATCAAAAGCATCAGACAAAATTAACACAATATTGACAGAAAGGCAACTTTAAACTCTGCAGCTGTGCCAGTGTGAGGTGCTCCAAGGTAATTCTTACAGTCTTGTTGCAACTTGCAGCAAACTTACGATAATAATACCTTAATAATAATAATACCTTAAATTTATACCGCAGTTGTTCTCCAGAACTATCCAAAGGCACTTTAGTGACTATATATAGTCAGTACTTCACCTACCACCAAACTGCAGCTACCTTAGGGATGGAACAAAACACTTGCTTTCAGCTCTCTGCATCTTTTAAAATGTGATTAGAAAGGAAAAAGAAATTCTCCACTGTTTCAGGTGTGCAGCTACTTACACAGAGGACTGATCTCCAGGAAAACATTCACCAACCAGCAAGCCCTGGACCTGGTCAGAGTTTCCCTACTTAGTTAGGTGTCCCAAGTGCCTGGGATTATTATGGGTTTTTTTATGTACATAAAATACCTGTTGTGTCTGTTAGTGGAGACGTCTCAACCTGCAGCAAATCCACAAAGTGAGGAGTGCCCAGAGCGCTAAATTACAAGAAAAAAACCTTAGAATTATTGTTTTTTCCATCTTGTCAGCCCACAAAGCCGTGGCTTCCTGATACTTGCTATTACAAATGTTGTGTGTTTAGCTATTTTCATGATAATTTGCACCAGAATTTGAGCCTTTCACCACGCTTGTCACTAACTGCCTCAATGATAATAGTGGGAAGATTTCATGTTGTTCCTAAGTCCCTACTTGCAAAAATACCTCTTCTTCTGCATGCAAAGAGCAGAATTTGTTGAGCGAGAAGCCTTATTTCTACATGTGCTCTCTCTCTCTCCCACCCGCCACAGTCCCTCCATGGCTACTCTGTTTCTTGGCTACAGCAGCCACCAGCAAGTTAACAACATGTCCCCCTACATGCTTGGCAAAGATCCATAAAGTATCTGCTGGCCCATTCTCTTGCTTGAGAAATGCTAAATAGCTTTGCTGGCATTTACATGTCTCTCATCACTGCTCTGCCATCGGCCCAAACACTCCTCCTTCCCATCGGTTACTGAAGTGGCAGCAGCAGCAAGCAAGAATTGTCATGCCCCCAGTTCAGGTGGTAATTCAAGCCTCAGGCTTGAATGACCGTGCTTGCTGGAAGCTTGTTTTGGGAGACTGTGATATGCAGAGAAGAGTGGCCTTTGGTGGAGAGACCCATCAAAAAAATGTTGGACACACTGTGATTTACAGCACTCATAACTGCTAATCTGCCACAAGAAACTGCTTCAGCTCTGTGGTCTCTCTCCAGAAATAAATGCATCACACTAACTAAATGCTGTTTCTGTGCATAGTGGAAGCTTTTACCCTCTGGAGAGATGCAAAGTGCTCCAGGATACGGCAAGAAGCCTGGGATCAGATGACACAGCTGTTCCTACCAGGTGCTGTGGCGTCACCCTGAGCAGGTCCTTGTAAAATCTCCATCTCTCTTTGTCTCCCCACAACCAAAAGGTCTTGCTGACCGTGCCTTAATCAAACTGGGATGTGTGCAAGCAATGGAGTCGTAGCAAGGCCGCATTTAGCCTTTTATGGTTAGACTGAACCAGAGAATAGCACACTCAAGGCATCTTTCCCCACAGTGGAGGCACATGCAATTAGATGACGGCAACAATATTACAGCATTGGGAAAACGCTTGCTTCAGAGCTATTGTACTTGTTGGAGCAAAGTCCCTGTGGGATGTTTACAAGCGGTTTGTCAAAACAGAGCCCTAACCACGTACAAGGTACCCTTCGGAGGCACCGGTCACACCAGTTAGGGAGACAGCTGCATTTGTGATGCACTGCATGCACCCTACGTGTTCTGTGGAGGCACCAGACACTGGTGGCGTGTGGTCCCATGGAGGTGCTACAAATGTGCTGGGGCATCTTACATTGGTGCTCAATGAGCAGTAAAGTGCAAGTATCAGGGGAGGACTAGCTCTGCCTCCGAGCAGAGCGAGACCTGTATGATTAACTCTTAAAGGAAGGCTGCATTGTGCTTGAAGGTAATTTTACTCTGGCATTGATTTGAGGTGAAATTTGAAATTCATGACAATCTATGTAAATGTGCTTGTGACACTGAAGAGACACACAGTGCAGATTATGCGTGACATCTTAAGAGCACACAGATTTTTTCATAAATACTCATATAGTGTCTGCCTTTTAGACATCCTGGATGTACTCTGCTCTCAGGTTACATCCATCACATTTAAAATAACTCCCATGATTATTTCAATACAAAAGATTTTAGTTTGGCCTCTAATGCTATCTGCAGATGTAATAATATGCTCTGTGTTAATGTAACAGAGAATAAGAAATCTAAGGGTTGCCGGTGCTGATCATCCTTCTTTCAAACAGGGAAATAAGGAGGGAAGAAGGGCTTGCTCTTCACCACTGCTTGATTTTCCCTATGTGTTGGTAAGACTGCTTGACCACAAACAGGACAGTGGTGACATTCTGCTGCTTCTTGTTGAATTTATATTTATTCCTTAACACAGTATGGCCTTCCAAATGTCAATAAAACACCCCAAAAAAGACACTGATGTTCCAAAGCAGACAGTGTGCTGACACTGTAGATAACCTTAAAGGGGTTAAATCCAATGTGAGTTACAGAAAGAAGCTCTTTCATGAGTGAGAGAAATATGACTAATGTACTTTTACTAGACACAGTTAAAAATAAAACCTTAAAGAAGAAACACATGCATTCATTTTACATGACAGACACTATTATTTCTATATATTTCGATTCATTTGCAAGTTAGGAAAATTGTGATGAAAAAAACGTTAGCAATCACATTTACAAGCAGAAATTCTACTGTGTTGAGTCATAAGCTGCCCCCTTGCCTCAGCTATATTACGCTTCAGAGTTAAATCTATTGCTTGAGCTTTTCCTTCATCTCATTTAGCAGTGGGTATATCTTTTGGATTAATTAGAGCAATCCTCTCATTCAATAATAGCCAATTGTTTTCTGTCCAACCATCACGCGTAATTGTTTTCTTTGGTCCATAGGAACGCCGGCTCGTTTTCACGCTTAATTAAAGGCGGGTGCGCAGCCCTGCGCGGAGCCGGCAGAGGGCAGCCGAGCAGGAATAATCCCTCCCGAGCAGGGATGCTTCGCCGCCCAGATCCAACAATCGGCCTCCAAAGCTGCATTTTTTCCTCCTCCCTCCCTCCCGTGTCACTCCTTCCCTCGGCCGGCCAGATCGCCCCTTAACCAGCTCTTCTCTCCGCTGCGCTGCCCAGGTAACTGGTTAGATACTTAAAAAGACACAACTCCAGGACAGGGGCGGTAGGGAAAGGGGAACAGAAAAGGCAAAGGGGGTGGGAACTGGTGTTTGCACGAGATTCCAAGTCTTAGTGCATGGCCCAGTTCTAATAAACAGCAGAAATAAAGTCACGCTTTTCGATCTCCAACACCAGAAGAAGATGGAGCTGTTAGAACAGGTCCAGAGGAGAGCTACGAAGACGATCAGAAGGCTGGAGCACCTTCCATATGAGGACAGGCTGAGAGAGTTGGGGTGGTTCAGCTTGGAGAAAAGAAGGCTCCGAGGAGACCTTATACCAGCCTTCCAGTACCTGAAGGGGCTACAAGAAAGCTGGGGAGAGACTGTTGACAAGGGCACGGAGTGACAGGACGAGGTGGAATGGCTTAAATCAGAGGGGAAAGATTTAGATTAGACATTAGGAAGAAATTCTTCACAATAAGGGTGGGGAGGCACTGGCACAGGTTGCCCAGGAAGTTGTGGATGCCCCATCCCTGGAGCTGCCTGCTCTGGTGGGAGGTGTCCCTGCCCAGGGCAGGGGGGAGTTGGAAGTAGATGATTCTTAAGGTCCCTTCCAACTCAAACCGTTCTATGATTCTGTGATCTCCAGATTATAACAGCAAACAAAGTGGAATGTATTTTTGTGGTGGAAGACCTGAATCCTCACAGGAGGGCTGACAGCTAAGGCTCAATCTTAAAAACACTCATCCACATGAAGACTGATGCTTCTATAACTAGTCTTCCTAAGGTATGCTGTATACATGTATACTTTTCTATACATACAAGGTCTGACACAAAAGAAAATGAGACTAACCCTATAGCCTGGGAACCAAGAGCAAGAGAGGAGAGAAAGAGACAGTTATAGAACCTGTTCTAGCTTGTCACAGTGAGGCAAGGCTCAACTTGATGACTTCACTCTATACAAGTGGACATGTATTCAAATGGAGACATTTTATTACCCTGAGTTGGAAAATCTCAGTGTGCAAGGGTGAACAGTGAGTTAACATCAATTTTCTTGTGAAACAATAAGTCAGTGATGGAAACTTTTTATTTATTGACTGAGGCTTATGGTGAAGAGATCCCAAAGATCAAGTCAGTGTGCAAAGGAACCCATTTTTCATCAGCAGAAGACAAAAGCAAAACCAGTGGAGATCCTCAACAGCCTTTCGGAAAATGATCTGTGAAATTGCTTTCAATGTTGCCTGCATCATATACAACGGTGTGTCTTAATTTGTTAAATAAAAATTTATAGGCACAGTCTTGGGGGTTTTTTTTACCTTGTCTTTGTAAGTACAAAGATACTTATAAAAATGTACAAGATTCTAAATCCTAAATATACATACGTGTACAAGATTTCTAAATCCAAGATTTAGAAAATTCTAATTCCTTCTACTTTGTGCATGCTTATACATACTCATGTAGATCTTTTTGGGGAAAAAATACTTCTAAATTAGGATGTCAGCCATCAGAAATTAATGGGATGTGCCAAACACCAAAATAGCACTAAAGCATCATCTTAGGGAAAAGCATTCAGACAAACCCCAGCAAGTCATAAGGATCAAACTTCAAGGCTCTCTCTGAACTACTGTGATTGTTCAGCATAGCTAGGAGCAGTAGTACATCTTCCAGTCTATTTTACTTCAATGGGATGATTGCTTATAGAAGTTTCTTACTCCACCATATGCAACTAAAAAGCAAGCTTGATTTGAGCAATATCACTGATTAAGAGTGCAAACGTTGACCAAAGTGATTGCTTTAAGATGCACATTGTACTCTACTCCCCACTGTGGTTTCCACCTGCTGACAGCCCCAAAAAGCATGGAAGTGATAACAGGGGTGATCTGCCCATTCTGTGAGGTTGGCTTCTGCTCCCCTCAGCTGGGGAAGCAGATCAGGGCCAGGATACGTCCTATGTCCAGCAGCCCTGGTTTGTGCGCAGCCTCAGCAGAGAACCTCCACCTCATCCCCAAGCTTTCCACTCCCCAAGTTTCTGCCCTTCAGTTTTACCACAACATTTTTTCTTTAAACTACCAAGCCTGGTTCTTGGCTCTGCTCAGGCTGTGTTTAACTGCCTGATTCAGTATTCTCTGATTACAGCAAGAAGAGCTCACCTCTAGCCCCCCTTTAAAGCTTTGGCTATGGGGGCAAATTGAGGCAATTCACAACCTCCCCAAGATCTAGCACCATCTCACTGCAACCCTGGAATACTAGCCATAGACATAGCCCTGTTTTCACAATACCATGAAGTTATTTCAGATTTTGGCCAATTTTGGAGTGGAAACCTGCCAGCATCAGATTATTTTATGGTTCCAACACTGGATGCATCCCTTTTTATGGACTTGCAGAGAATGGTTGTTGCTTTCTTCTTTCCTTCTCAGAGAAACCTCTATGTAGCAGACAAAGCTACTGTTGAAAGAATGTTTTTACAGCAGTGGAAATAATCAGTGCTAGGCTAGTTTTTAAAACCTGCTCCTAAAGTGCTTGGAACATTAAACAATTATTTATGAACACTTGAAACATTAGCTGTTCCACTTGAAACCATTGGCAAGGCTTTAATAACAGCCCAAGCAATGCTCTGGAAGCAACACCAAGGACTCTCACTAGTTACAAACCCTTTATTTCATTTTTAAAGCCACTGTTGCTGTGCACCAAAATTAAAAGGTTTATCACTATGATTAAAACAAAATCTCATTGGCAGCATGAGCATCTATTCCCTTCAATGCTCCACTGAGACATCCCCTTCACTTTTTGACTGTTTGGCATGCCTTTGCTTTTACTCTGCTTCTTCCTAAAACAAGTTATTCTTGCAGAAAGCTTGACTGGGGCACTGCCTGCCCTCTCTCCCAGGATTCCGGCGGATTTTCACATCAAGGAGGCCAATTGACACCAGGTTAAATAGATTTCCTAATCAGGATTGCAAACTCTTTGATAATGCAAGTGCCCTAAACTTGTGCTATTTTTTTTTTTTAAATATCTTTCTGGTGAGAGAGGGAAAGGAGAATTCAATGACAGAGATTGCTTAATGACAGGGAAGACCACATATACTGAAGTCTGCCGGTGTGCTTTTTCCTGCAGTTCCCAGGGAACCAGAAATGTTCAACCTTTTTGCTTTATTTTAATTTATTAACATCAAGATATTTCAACCCAAAGCAGAAACCCATGTATTACGTGGGGTGTAGTAGAGGCACCAGTCCTGTCTATGCTGGGATGTTTGGAGAGAAAGGAAAGGATGAGGCTTTGCAGTGAGGAAACATGGTATGAAGAGGGTAAGACCAAGGTACAGAGGTGGGTGCCAGTTCTTTGGAAGGGAAACCAAATCCCTCAGCAGCCTACCTCACTTCTGATCTAGTACTTCCAAGCAAAATGCAATCCAAAATCCAACCCTTATTGCATCAGCAGCATAAACCCATCCTACACAAAGACCTGAGGAGGGAGATGTTTCACAATCTCTGTTTAAAGTTAAACAAGTTTTAGCCAGGATGTTAGAAAACACTGACCCTGCTCCTAGTTTGTGAAGACACAAGCTGACATCATGCAGACATAGCCAGCTACCAAGCAAGGCTCATTTGCCATTCTTCATCTTATGGTTATGATGTTGCTCAAACATGTTTTTTTGCACAGAGAGGGACAGAGGCAGGTGGAGGGAAGAAAGATGTTCCCCACCTTGACAGTATGTGCTGCTCACCCAGCTGTTCAGGAGCCAAGCAGTGCTCCCTTGGCCACGTGTGCTAAAATCCAGGCTAACAAAAATGGCCATATTCCACCAGGTCTAAGGAAAAGCAGGCAACATGCCGTTGAGAAATAACTAAGGCAGAAAAAGCAGCATAAAGAATCTGAAAGACATGAATGCCTGAGGAAATGCAGATTTGGGGGAATCTGTGAGTAAACAGGCATATGACTGACTGAGCCAAAATATATACAGGATTTCACAATATTTAAATCATGTATCTTTGTGTTCTTAAAAATAAATTAAAACTATACCAAGGCTTACACACGGGGAACTGACGCATGCTGGGTGCTACTAAACCTGCAGCAAATGTCCTCATCCTGCAGCCTCCGCATAAGCAGACCTGGAAACCTGCAAACAAGCCCCCAGGATGCTTAACCACTGACACCAGTGGGAGCAAAGGCAAGCCAGCTCTGAGTGGTTTTAAACTCCCACATGAAGGGCCCTAACAGTGCCTGAGAATCACACAACAGAACATGCATTATCTGTTGTGAACCCTGTGCCCTCTTTTTAAGATGGCTGTTAACTCGCAAAAGTTATTGTGGCAAAGCAGTGGAAAAATGATTTGATCGTATTCAGTGATATTGCTAAGAGCAACAGGGAAAGACATTTGAAAAAGTGGCTTGCAGTCATTTATATACCTCTTTCCACATGTTAACCATTTTTACTTTCAATAACCATGCATCAGTGCTCTTGCTGCATTACCTTATAACTCCTTTCCTTCTTTATGGTCCTTTGTGGACACATTTTTACCTGCTTAAAGCTCTGCATATCTACTAGGAAAAAAAATGTGAGAGACACACACAAGTACTCTGTCCTAAGTTATAAATATATTAGGCACAACCCTCAAATGTACCTTCACTGGTTCCTGCTACAGAGACACATTTTGGCTTGCTAGAAGTGCACCAGCCAGTATCTGGGAAGGCTTCTACAACTGGTGCTCCTCTCTCATCCAGGTAATTTGTTACTCAGAGTGTGCTGATCTTATTAAAAGAGCTGTTCTTTTCTTTACGACTGTTTGCTGCTAGGCTAGTTTTCCCTAAAGAGATGTAAAGTCCACTTTGCTTATATTGTCAAAATGAGAGAGTAATTTTCTTGTTGCAACTCTGGGGCTGAAACCCTGGACTTACAAGGCTGCCAACAACTGCATAAAGCAAATTCTGAAAATTTACCAGAATAAGTCTGACCACCTAGGTCAGGGGTAATTTTCATGCAAATAATGAATTTGCAACCACAAGACAAATAGCTGCTAATATTTCCTCTCCCTTCCAAGCTTAGGTCCTTTCACTTCTCCTCTGTTATGTCCTAAAGGTGTCGGCCCCATCTCATCTAGCTCTTCCTCGACATAGTTGTACAAACAAGAGACGTCTCTGCGACAATTCTCAGGCTCCAAACTCACCTGCCATGATTGTTGCCGACTTGGAAGAGATTTTTGAATCCTTCCTGAACAATATTTTCAAAAGATATCGGCCCTTCTCTAGAAACCTGTGATCACCACGTGTTCAGGAGGGCTCAAGCATCTGGAAAGGCAGGCGCTTTAGGACTCTTGCTATAACTGCCACACCTGGAGACCCTGGCCTCAATTCTCATGCAAAACCTCAGCCCAGCTTTAGACACAGAAAATTGATAAATCTGAAGTAAATTTATATTGAAAAGACAGCTTACAGCTTGTACGCTAGTACTCTTCTTGGGTACCTCTAAGCTCCCTAGATCTTACACCAGGTGCTTCCGAGTTTAAAGGTACTCCTTTTAGCATGGCAAACAGCACGCACACTCCTTTTCATGTTGTCTCTCTTATGCTGTTGGTTACATACCCTCGCACTGGGTAGAAAAATAGCTTCAAATTTCACCAAGATTTTGGTGAAAACACACAGCAGCAAGGGGTTGGATCCGTTATTGCTTCCTCTACCCTTTCTGATGCAACTCTTGCAAGCAGATGGAGCTGGGAAATCCTTGCACCTATGAACAGTCCAGTAAGGAGAGCCGAGATCTGTGCAGATATGGCTGAAAATATTGGGTAAATCTTTGGTAAAGCAGCTACACAGCAGCCAGAAATTCCTTCTGTCTCCTCATATTGTGCGTTCTTAATGACTGCCTTCAGTAGAGTTTCCTAAAGGGATGGACTGAAAAATGCATACAAATGGCTGTGCAGCAAATAGCTTTCTCAACAACTTCATTTGCAGTCCAGAAATACCAAAGGGCTTCATGACTAAAAATGTTATGATGCAATCTTATACCCAGGGAACTTACACTTGGAACTGAAAGCATATGGAAAACAAAGGGAACAGATAAGATGTGTAGGGTGAAGATGTATAGAATAAATTAAAATTCATAAATCATTTTTAGGATACTAAGCTTTAGCTATGGTTCATCTCTTTCCCAGTTATCGATCAAGTTGTAAATTATCAATTCTTTATGAAGAAGAAAAGACCATAATATTACTACGTATGTTTGAGAAAAGTATCACCAGCATATGAAGTAGTTGGATTTCCAGTTATGAAACAAGCATTTGATTCTTAAGAGTGCTGGAGGCTGAATAAAGGTTAAAAACTCAGAAATAATATTGTTCCTGCAACTTTCGCAAAAATCTTTGAGAGATGAATTTAGCAATATGTGGCTTTTAATGGTGTTACATTAAACAGCAGGATTTCCATATGGCGTGAATCTGCTGAATTGTATTGAAGATGGGGATTTTGTTCCAAATTTCTATGGCATTCTGTGATTGTGTCATTAGATACCCGCAAGCCTTTGCTACAATGAAGAGTACAGAATGTGCCAAGTAAAACAATCTTGAGTGTTCCTTCCAAGGGAAAATACTAATGTTTAAATTTTTCTAGCCCTGTTTTCTTTGAAATACAGTGCGTTCTTTTTGTTAGAAAAGGGTTAAATGGAAATGTGTCATTTTCATAATAACAATGTGTTTTATATTGAAATTTGTTCTTCGTGTCTTTTCTTTTCAGTGTAAGTGTTAGTGTGTATGAGTGATATGAGGATAAGTTTGTGAGGGCAATTACCCATTATTGTTGAGTAGCTGAGTAGTCCCCTGAGCAAACTCATGCATAATTTGTTTGTTCATAAGATACTGTAGAGCTGAGGCTGCAGTATCTTCTATGCCCCAGCTTATGGGAAAATCGAAGCTTTTTCCCACTACTCTGCATTTCTTACCCTATTGTTTGAACTCTGATCATCCTTCTCGCCCCTCTATTATGGACACCTTCACTGAATAGGAATCGCATATCGAGTGGGATAAGGTCAGAAATACATCATATGAAAGGGGAAACAGTAAATTCCTTTTACAAGATTCATTATGATAATCATGGGCAAATACATTATTAGAAGCATTAAAGAAATCCTTTTCTAATTTATTTTTGTGCTTCTTACTATCTGCATATCCTTGTTATCTAGGAGAGACAGTGCGGTCTGCAAAGTTGAGGTTACAAATGTGCAGTGGTCTTAGGATAGACAGGACTAGCTTGAGATAGAACTTCAATGTTAAATAATATTCCACTTTTTTAAAAAAACTAATCTTTCCTTACATGGTTTTCTCCCCTTACAACTCGCTCTTCCCTTATCTTTAAGAGGACTTGCCCTTTTCCTCAGGTAGCAGCATCCCTATTACCTCTTTCCCTTACACGTGCTAAAGCAGTGATTTCTTGCTTTACTGATCAGCTCTTCTATAGCTTTACCCTGGAGAAGCCCCACTATTTAAATGGTGCTTTCTGCAGCCCTTCTCCTCCAAAGAGCTGCACACATTTAACATCTTGCTGTATGGGCAATGTATTTTGTTATTAAAATCCTTGTATTAGGAACATGCACATTTCAAAATGATTCATTTGCACCAAGACAACTGTATGCCTAGATTTGTAAGGATTTTCCTCCCACCTTTTTTGTGTTTAAGCCAAGGCATTTCTATACTACACCACAAGGAGGGAGGCAGCCTGATAAGAAAAGCAAACCCTACTTTTATCCTTCCATCGGAGCAGTACTAGGCCACAGAACATTAGACAATCCCAGTGTAACATTTCCATATCTGGACAAAGCATTACTACCAGGAATGAATTAATTTATGCCTGTACCCAGCATATCTTTTATAATGACAAACTGCTTCTTTCTGAAAAGTAATGGTACAAATAGGAGGATGAAGCATTAATTGATACCCAGATGTCAAAATTTTTTTTTTTTATTATGATAACTATTTGGGGATAATCCTTATTTCTCCTTTAAGATCTTCTCCATACATTCCGTCCTTCTGGTGCAGTAGGTAAGAATTTAGTTGAAGCATGATCATAGGATAACATAATTTGCATCAAGTCTTAATGCTTCAGTTTGTAAGAAATGCTAGACCAACATGTGCCTCTGTCTTTATCTTGCTCTCCTTCAAGAACTCTAGCATAAGGCATTTGTCAAAGCAGCCCACACGCTCACTCATACCTGAACAGAATGAGCTGTTCATAACTGTTCATAACAATGTAGGTCCACACAAGAAACAAAGAAAGAAAAATACCCCAAGGTGCCCAATTTCAGTTATAACTTTCTGCTTATATCTTGTGGAGATACGCTAAATATCTTCACTCTAGCATCATACAAACTAAATACTAAGAAGTTTTAACACAGGATTTCAGAGTAGCTTTTTCCTAACAAAGTTTCAGAATGAATATGTTAGGATTTCAGAGCAATTTAAATGAAAAACGCAGTTATTAAATTATGGTACAAACTTTGGATGAGCCTTCCAAGACTTTATGACACCTTCCTTCACACGTGGAACTCTGCCACCAGTGCTTTTATCTCCTCTTTTGCTCTGGCTGACGTTATTAGTATCAGAAATGCTGCTTGGATGGAAAGAGGAAATGGAGATATAGCTAATTTCTTAAAAGGTGGGTCCATTAATTCTGTCAGAGTATTTGGATCCTGCAGAAGTAGATACTCCCAAGCTGGTAACTGTCAGTTATAGATGAGCCTGAACACACTGTTTCCAAAAGCCAGTGCTGGCCCTGCAAAGCCCTCAGGTGCAAGGCGAAGTCACACTCTTTATGGAAAAGAAAAAATATCCTGGGAATACGTGGCACTGGTGTAAGAACAGCCTAAGCTGGAGAAGCCTTTCACCACCATAAAGGAGGACAGATCCGAATAAGAAAATAATAAGTTCTAGAGCCTGATATATTTGAAGAAAGATGTCTGGGCAGTATGACATCCTGGGGCAAGGACAGTCTGTCAGCACCCCAGTATCCTGGGACTTCTTGTGAAGAGCTGCATCTCTTCAAGGTCTGCTTCACCACCTGACAATGAACTGCCAATATCCAATGTAAACATATCTATGGGTAAGCTAAGTTCTATAAAATGCATTAGTTACTTATAACAAGGCAGCTTCTGTCAAACCCTAAGAGATACCTTAAGATTGCAAGCAAGGAACGTGAAAGTGATGGGACAAATGGGTCTTAAATGGAAAATTAGAGGAAAATCAGGTTCATGACTACCTGAGGAACCTGGACATATATGAGTCTATGGGAGCTGATGAGATGCATCCCAGAGTCCAGGGGGAATTGGCTGATGTGGTCACCAAGCCATTCTCCACAATATTTGAAAAGTCATGGCAGTCATGAGAAGTCCCTGGTGACTGGAAGAAGGGCAACGGTGTGCCCATTTTTTAAAAAGGGTAGAAAAGATGACCCTGGGAACTACTGACCTGTCAGCCTCACCTCTGTGCTTGGGAAGATTACAGAACAGATGCTCCTAGAAGATATGCTAGAAGACAGGAAGGTGATCTGAGACAGCCAGCATGGCTTCACCAAGGGCAAGTTCCATCTGACCAACCCAGTGGCTTTCTATGATGGGATGACCACATCAGTGGACACAGGAAAAGTAATGGATGTAATTTATCCAGAATTCTGTAAAGCCTTTGACATGGTCCCCCACAACATCCTTCTCTCTAAACTGGAGAGATATGGATTTGATGGGTGGACTGCCTAGTGGATAAGGAATTGGTTGGATGGTCACATTCAGAGAGTAGTGGTCAATGTCTCCATGTCCAGATGAAGATCTGTGACAAGTGGTATCCCTCAGGGGTTCGTACTGGGACCCAGTGCTGCTTAATATTTTCATTGATGATATAGACAGTGAGATTGAGTACACCCTCAGCAAGTTTGCAGATGACACCAAGCTGAATGGTGCAGTTGTCACACCGAAAGAACGGGATGTCATCCAGAGGGACCTAAACAAGCTGGAAAAGTGGACCTGTATGAACCTCATGAGGTTCAACAGGGCCAAGCGCAAGGTCCTACACCTGGGTCAGGGCAATCCACAGTTTCTATACAGGCTAGAGGAAAATGTCACTGAAAGCAGCCTTGAGGAGGAAGACTTGCTAGTGCCAATGGATAAGAATCATAGAATCACCAGGTTGGAAGAGACCCACCGGATCATCGAGTCCAACCATTCCTATCAAACACTAAACCATGCAAGAAGCTCAACATGAGCTTGCAACATATCCTCGCAGCCCAGAAATCCAACTGTATCCTGGGCTGCATCAAAAAAACCAAGGCCAGCAGGCTGAGGGAGGTGATTCCCCTCTACTCTGCACTTGTGAGACCCCACCTGAAGTATTGTATCCAGTTCTGGAATTGCCAACATAAGAAGGATATGGAAGTGTTGGTACAGATCGAGAGGAGGGCCACAAAGATGTTCCAAGGGTTGAAGCACGTCTACTATGAGGACAGGCTAAGAGAGCTGGGGTTGTTCAGCTGAGAGGAGACCTTAGAGCAGTCTTCCAGTACCTGAGGATGTCCAAGAAAGCTGGGGAAGGACTTTTTACAAGGGCATGTAGTGATAGGACTACGGGGAATGGCTTTAATTGGAAGAGGGAAGATTTAGATTAGACATTAGGAAGAAATTCTTCATGATGAAGGTGGGGAGGCGCTGGCACAGGTTGCCCAGGGAAGCTGTGGATGCCCCTTTCCTGGAGGTGTTCAAGGCCAGGTTGGGTGGGGCTTTGAGCTGCCTGGTCTGGTGGGAAGCATCCCTGCCCATGGCAGGGGATTGGAACAATATGATCTTTAATGTCCCTTCCAACCCAAACCATTCTAACATTCTACGATTCTATTAATTAAATATGGAGACAACAGCCATTTTTGCCCAGCATCTTCTGGTGACCTTAAAAATGCTTCTGGGAAAAGACTGGCATGTTCCTAAAAAGACAATGAGTCTGAAAGAACTGTGCTGCACTTCACATTTACTGTGCCCATGGCTCTCTAGGGCAGATTTGTATTGCTTGCAATAGCCAAAATTTAGTGGCAATAAGAACAAAACCTGAGGTGCCTGAGACTTTTCTGCTCCTGTTCACTGTCCTATCATCTTTTCTTTTCACTCTCACAGGGTTTTAATTTTAACAAATATGATGTCCAATAGCCTGAAAACAGATACGGTACTAATTACAATAGTCCTAAGGTCTCTGTAGATGATTTTTTTCGTGCTTAGAACACAACATATGACCACTCTCTCTTCTACAGATGGGGAAAATACGATTTGCCCAGATCACTCACCATTGACTTGGCAGAACAAGGAAATGATTTTGTATTTTTTAAGTCCTTAGCTGGCAGTTGGTACTTGCAATACTACATCTTAGCACTAAATCACTAGAGTAATTTATTAAATTACACTAAAAACTCAAGTATCTTTATTGCTGTACATCCCAGAGAGTAAAACGAACATGCTCCAAAAGACAGGTCAGGAAGACTTGCTTTTGGGGGAAAGAAAAGTAGTTAGATCACATCATACAAAAATCATACCTAAAGACTAGAAATTTCTGTGCTGTAGTTACATGAGCTAAACAGCAACAGGAACTCCCTGACATCTAAGGTACTCTATCTGAAAACTTAAAAGTAGTTCTTGATGTCCAAGACAGTTCTGTTCCTCAGCAAGAACTCATAAGAGCTGAGAGGACACTGGGGAATCACTTGGAAAATATGACTTGCAGTTAGGCCCTTGATCAATCCATGTAGTGAAAGGAGCGGTATCACTCTTCGGAAGTTAATTAGACACTAAGAGTAATACTCTAGAAAGCTTTGAGAGCAGATTGTGTAAAGACAGCTCCCCATATAAATCATTACTATACCTCAACTCTGAATTTCCATTAATTATTAAAACTTTCTAGGCAAGCTAAGCAGATATTCTAAGACGCGTATTTTAGAAATTTCCATATGTTAAAAATTAAGTACTGTCGAACAAGCTGGGCCAGGTAATGAGAGCCTTTGGAGGCCCCCATCATAATGTACTCACGTACATCATCATCTCCAAGGGCTGCATCAAGCTCCCTGCTGATGCACAGCGCAGCCCCAGAGCTGGCCAGCTCCCTCCATGCATTCACCACCTTATCCCACCGATGAGTCTGAGTTTCGTTTCTTTTCTAGGACAGACTTGAAGATACAGGTATATCTGAGGATGTTCAGAAGTGTTCCTGGGTTCTTCAGTGTACTTTGTGTCAGCAAGGTTTTAGATCATGACACAAACTAAAGGGAATGGGAGCGTGAAATAAAGGATTGGGCTTGGGAAGGCTATGGAGAGCATCTTGTGTGAAGAACCAAGCTGGATGGTAGGAATGAGGCTCTTCCCCTCATTCTTCAAGTTTCCCTGTAATGTTTTCCTTAGTTTTGTGATCAGACACTGAAAGAAACAGATCTGGACCAAAGACACAATATGAACAATCCCTCCTGGCATTCTCAGATGTTGAGAAATGTCAGCTTTCACCAACCCTTGGCTTTGTTTTGGAGTTTAATTAGAAACAGGAGCCCACTAAAGTGCTCTTGTTTGGGATGACTGCATTAAGCCCCCTTCCCTCCCCCAAGTTCAACTTCCCAATAAAGCACTGAGAGCAGGGGTCTTGTTGCTGTTTTTAATTAGATTATTTTCAACATTTCCAGCTAAGACTAAGAAAAGTGCAGCTTAAAATATTCTGAAAGATATCTACATCAGAGAAAGATATTTCTCATAATCCTGCAGTAAAACAAAAGGAAAAAAAAATCAAGGGATCTTATTTAGACATTGGGAAAATGTGGAAAGATAACCCCCCAATTCTATTCTGTGGGTCATTTTTCTACATTAAATACAAGAGTTAAATTTGTTTGTAAATAACATGTAAGCTTCTCATTTTGTCAGAACAGACAAAATAGAAAAAGACTGGCAATGAAAGTGTTCAAAGGAATCGGAGAGAACAACAGACTTAAGATTTGCATGCAAAGCTTTCCATGTGATGAAATGTACCCAAATAAAGTGTCTCAATTTTCGATTATTCAAATCAAGATACTGCAATATTTTTGGACACTCAAGTCTTGGAGCTGTTTATTTATTCATTTTCTTTCTTTACTGCCTTCGTCCCCTGAGAAACCTAACAACTGAAATACAGCAACAGTGCAGAATATTTATCGGAGAAAACAAGCACTTAACAGGATTGCAAAATTCCAGGTTCTCAAGAAGAAAAAGCAATAGGCATTAAAACAACAGCTGCTGACTCTCTACTACTTTTCATTGTTACTTATAGGAGACATCTTTTGCTTTCAAGAAGAAAACTAAGCAAAGTTTAATAAGAGTGTTAGACTGTTCTTTATCCAAACAGCACAACAGAAGGAGACCTTGCAAAAATAAACAAATCCTATATTTTACCACATAAGTAATATTTGAAAACCAGTCACTATTGGATTAGTAAGAACTAACGATGATTTAGGTAGAAAACCAGTTGAGAAAATAGAACAGCCATGGTGACCACTTTGCAACATTTTAGACAATGACATCAATAGTATTTTCAATTACAGTTTTGACAGGAATAGAAAATGGTTTACAATTAAACCAAGAGAAAGATTAAAAGTTGAACACTCTGGTCAGAGAGATGCTGTTCAATGTGAAAATCACAGCTAAAGAAGTTAGTATGTGGGGCCACGGGTATAGAGGCTTGGCTGCCTGGGTAACCCTTGCAAGGGTGAGACAGCAGAGGATGAAGGGTTGTCTCAAGAAGGCAGATGGCCTCCATTCTGGGACCTCACAGATGAGCAGTTCTCCTCAATCGAGATTTCACTCATATTTGTCAGAGTTTTCAGGTATGGCCACATACCTCCTGCTCCTTGAATTTTCTACAAGGCACACCCAATGTTTGAAAAGCACTCCAAAATCCTGTCCCCTGGCTTTCCATGGTAGGTCAAGCTGGCTTGCACAAATCCTTGTCTAAACCCAAGATATGGCCTGAACTAAAAATTAGTAGCTTCAATTATAAGATCACCTATTATATGTTAATGAATAAGGGAATAGAAATAAGGTTGCCTGAGCAACCTCAGTTCTGGCATAACTTAATATCAGAGTCCTAGGCTAAGCAAGCAGAATAATTTTCTTTTACTATCAAATGGGTTTCTTAAACAGACCTAGTGAGCACATTGCCTTTATACGCTACCACAAGCAAATCTGGTACAAATCTGTGCGTTTCACTTGCACTAGCCCAGCAAACTTGGTAAGGATCATCCCATCTTAGGGTCTGAGGTTGCCCACAGTGCAAAGCAGCACATCCAAAGTGCTGCCTGAGCTTACACCAGGGCAAGTTGCTCCCCAGAACAGCACATTTCCACTCTGCCCTTGTGCTTCCTTGGGTTGTCTCACCACAAGCCAACCAAACCTTTTAGAGCAGGCTTGGCTTAAGCGTGATGAGTTGAAACTCTGGGACAAGCTCTAGTCTCCTTTGTATCACTTACTGTTAGGACTGATCACCATTTATTATCTATGTTCAAATCTAGCATTGATTGCAGATATAGCTTTGTTCTGTTCTCATCTGCATGCTTTCTATATATAGCACTAGTATTTTTTATTTTCCCTTTCAGCAATTTTGACAAATTCTTTTCAAGCTCAGGATGGAAAGAAATGCTGTCTTCAAAACAAAACAGGTAAAAAGAGCCTGTTTCAAATAAAAATATGAATTTGATACTGTTTTCACCTGTAACACACCTTCCCTTTCCTCCTCCAGCCTGCTACATATTTGAAAGAATTTGATACTTAAAAATACAATGAATACATACAAATAATTTTAAACTCTATGATTGTTTCTGAAGTATCACGCTACATTGAATCAGACAATTCTCCTCTTTCATCTGCACTCCAGAGAACTGCACTTTTTTCCCTGAAATTCTATAGCTTTTGAAAAGAAATGGTCCTAGTTCAGAGTGATAGCGCTCCAAACAGTTCTTGTGTTTTCCATTAATTTTTGGTTCTATTGGTATTCTGTTCCAATTAGTCTCTGTTAGTGCTTCAAAGCTCTATGTTATCTGCAGATAACATCAAAGATGAGAGCTTCAAGTTTTAAATTTGGTTTGTAGTTATTTTAAAGATACAAAGGCATCAGTTGTGAATAGCTGATCAAATAGAATAAATACTTTTTTTGTTTTGGCTCAAAAAGGACCAGAAAACTACTTTTCTTTTTAAGTTCAATTTCTTCTAGACATCAGGCCTTATTTTTGGGGTGCTGAACTCCCAGAGCTCTAGTTGGCTTCAGCTGTAAATCTTTCAGAAAATTGAGACCTTTTTTATTCCTCATTTTACTAGTCCAAACCACAGACCTTTACAAAACATCTCACAGAAGTATCAGCAAGAAAGATCCCAAGTAAGTCCTGTAACAACCAACCTATTTGTTCCTTTAGGACAAGTTCTTAATCTCTCCTATTAGAGCTGTTTCACTGCAGCTAGAAACTAACAATCATTCAGAAGGATCTTGACCTGAGGTTTCTTGTACTCCAGGGTGACCCTACCTGTGTTCAAAGTTGTCGTTTTTTCTCTACTGCTCCCTTTCTCTCTGGTCAGATAAGGATTTAAGCAAAGACAAACAAACAAGAAACTTGTTTTGACAGAGGTTAGCTGAGAAATAGTAGTGCTGAGTTCCAGGCAGCTACAAGCTCCCTTGACATCTTCCTGAAATAAGGTAGAGGTCTAATTTTGTCTTTTTCTTATAAGAGCAATTTAGACATAACCCCTCCTTCTTAACTCTACTCAGCACCTCCGAGAAGGTGACCACACTTCAAACACTGTTGGGAAGCAGCTTACTTAAAAGCATGAAGTGAAAACACTTCTCCGTTTTCTGTTTGAAAAGCACAATGCTTTCATTGACATAGTGGGATGGTGCTGCTCAGGGAGCTGCTGTCAAGCTTCACCAGTCAGCAAAGAAGTCCATAAGTTCTCAGATTCCTCCTCATTAAAAAATATACTTGCGCTGGCTTTATGTATGATTGAAGATATAGCAAATCATTATCTTACTTATCTGGCTTACAAAATAACGTTAAATACACTGTGATCTCGCTGTCAACAGCCCCAACGTGCACCCTGCATTTGCTGAAAATAAGAGGGATCTTTACCTATTGCCCCACATATGTACTGGTGCACATAGTGATACTCAAGAAGCTGCCTCTGTAGTTCATCAAACCACAAAGAGTCAGAGATTAAAGCTATTAGTGGATTCCTGTAAAGGAACAAACTGTGGGGGAACACATGCCATAAATGAAAGTGCAGTTTGGGAAACTTAAGTCTTCGTTTCTGATCTACTCCAAATGCCTTTATAGCAGAGGAAAGCGATTTCCGTAGGAATTCTGCAAACAGCCACCAGCCCAACCACAACAGGTTGGGGCTAAGAAACACTTTGGAGGAGAAGATGCAAGTTCAAAATAATCTTCACAAGCTAGGGAATACAGTAGTATGAAGAAGACTAGGATGAAGTTCAGGAAACAGCTGCACAATCGTATGCCTTGTTAGGGATAATCAGTTGCATAAAAAAAAAAACCTGGTTATGTTGCTATGCTGCAGAACAGAATCTTGGGAACAGGATGGATTATAAACCAAACATAAGTCAACAATGTCATGCTGTCTTGAAAAAGACAAATTTCATAGTGGGATGCATAAACAGAAAGAAAGCTTGTAAAACACACCAGTAGCTTCACTGCTCTATCCCATGTAGGCCAAGTCTTAAGAAGAACATGATCACTTTTGGACACCACATTACCAGAATGGCGAAGCTCCAAACGTCACAAGATTGACCACAGTCTAATAAGCTTGATCTAAATCGAAGTATTAAAAAAGCCAAGGGAACATACAGTAATATCCTTTATCTGTTGAAAGAGACAGGAAACTCAGCTTTGCACAAGCAGAAAGGAAAGGATGAGAGGTTGATAACAGGTTGAAGAGTTAGTTTAGATATCAACTTTTTTTTTTTATTTGTTCTCAGGATAGAAAAGTGCCGGAGTAAACTGCCTAGAAAAGGCATGTACCTGAGTGTCTTTACTGGACTTCAAGAACAGGTTTTCTGAGTATTAGCAAGGAGACAAGTCATCAAGCATTGACTAAACAGAATAAATGGTTTCCTGAGGTTCTTCAAAATTCCTGTAAAAATATTCAACTAGAGGCCTTGCAATAATCTGAGATAGCCTGTTCCTAGACAATAGTAGTGAGTTATTTCAACGAATGTACAACCTTCATCTTCTGCAGCTGTTACATAAACTCCTGTAAACTCCCATGAAAGCCTCGGAACTACTGTTGGTTGCACCCATCTGGCAAAGGATATATTCAATAGGGCAGCAATTATACCATTCAGTTTATTTCCCACCTCATCTTATGAAGTCTTCCTTAATTGGGCTGTAATGCCCATAAAGCTTTCAAGCTCCACAAAAGTCTCCTGTGGCAGCTGTCCCTCAGCCTGGAGGGGTCAACCCAAGGGGCCCGTTTCACACACTTTTCCAAATGCACCAAACTGAGCCTGTAAAAGGGCAAATCATCCAATAGCACTCCATATAATTTTTTTTTAAAAGCTCTTGCATTTAAGGCACTTCCACCCAAATGCACCCACCTAAATGCCAGGGCAATGCAGAAACATCTATAAAGACAACACACACTGAGGTAATGGAGAACTTGGCTGGTGATTGATAAAATATGAAACAGCACAGGAGGATTTTCTGCTTGAAGCCAGGATATACAAAGGACACACATAGCTCATATTTTACTATAGAACCGTTATAAAGCTTGGGCTTTAATTTTGACTGGGGCCTCCAATTGTTTGCTGCTGGTGGGAGGGAAAATGGCTAAAGCATACTGCTGCATTCAGTGGCCTTTCCCCAGCTTGGATAGAGCTTTTGAGGCTTCAGGGTTAGAAGCTGGGTCGTTCTGCCTTCCCCACTCCAACACTATTATCCTCTCAACTTCATTTCACACTTGCTCTTCATCATCTCCTAACATTGTCACCATCACAACTTTTTAGAGCAGACACCAAGTAACCTCCCTCCTGCCCTCTTGGAAGATGAAAGACATGCAGTCTTTCCCTTTCCTTTAATGTTGAGTGGAAATACAGAGCATTCTTATTCTGACTGGTTTGTGCTTCCTCTATGCTATTAGCAACCTCTATGCTAACCTGATTATGCAACCCTTTTCAACCTTCTATTCCTTCCTCTAGTCTAAACATATTCCCAGACATTCACTGACCTACAGTGGCACTGCATGGAAAAACAAAATAAGGCCCCACGTCTCCCCTTGCAGGACAATGAGTAACTGAAAAATTATCTATAGTGTCTATGAGGCAGAGTGATGGGGAGTAAAATCCTGTTCTCTTTGTACTACTCGGAGCCTCTGCAGCATATAGATCATTTGTCAGTGCCAGTTTGAGGTAGTCTCTATAAACAGGCTGTTTTGCATTTGAAGCACTCACAGGACATGATGGTTCGGCTAAAAAACTATGCATTTTACATGTAATCACCAGGATAATTTGGCTGTATATCGTGTTCCCAGAACTTAATATTCGACCTACAGATGCATGATCAAGAAGAGATTCCTTAACTTTGACAGGGCACATCACATTATACTCACTTTATTATTGGAAATGATCACCCCAGGGTGCAAAAGGGAGCAAAGGCATAGTTTCATCATACTTTTTTTTTTAACCACATTTACTTCAGCATTAGGTATTCCAAAGCTACAGAGCGCCACTTGCCAGTGGACAAGTGGCTAAATTTTACCTAGATTTTGCAAGAAAGAAATAATTGCTTAGTCTAATGCTGTGCTATGAAAAACTCACATTGGAAAATTCAACTTCTAGCAACGTGGTTCATATCCTCAAGTTAAAAAAAAAACCTTCAGGTAGTGAAATATAATGTAAACATTGCACCCATGGATGTAACAAAAAACTCTCCTGGCTACCAGTACACTTCCTAAATTAGGCTCAGGACAGCTTCTGATTCTGAACTTCTGACATAACATTATGAGCACAAGGAAACCTTGACAATTTTGATGCTTGCTAGGTCCAACAATGGGCTTTTTTCCTTTGCTTTGATGGTTATTACAATCTATTAAAGTTTCCTATTCTCCAACTCTGCAAAGACTTGAATGTTCTCCCATTTGAGCAGACAAGAAAAATAAACTCTAAAATCCCAACAAGCATTCGATACAGTACATTTATCTGGCAACTTATTGATATCACATCTATTTTGGCATTATGATGTTTTTTTTTAATCCTCCATATAATCCTCCATATAAATGCCCTATTTGAGAGTCCAGAAGGAAAAGGAACAAGTGATGGTCCATAGCTACTTAATAGCTATAAAATGAAACCTATAAAATAAAAGTGAATGAATTATCAAACCATAAACTAAAGTTTGGTGTTTAAAATCGGCCATGGCTTTAAAAATTCAATTATAGCTTTAATAGAAACAAGTTTACTCAATATTTTAATGACTTTCTCTCATAATGTTTTTTTCCTCCTTGTGGAGCCTAGCATTACCGAGGATGCATGGCAAGCCTGCCTTTCCTCTAATTACTATAAGATTGATTAGGAAACAAATATTGATGCATTTATCTAAAATAACTTAATTACATAAGGCAAAAATAACACACAAACATGTTTCAGTAGAAAACTGGAGTTGATCGAGATTGAGAAAGGTTACATTTAATGTTCCTGGATTGAAAACATTAGGACCATTAAATGAATGTCAACAATGCAGAATACTCTTAATAGGAAACTCATTTAATGTTTTCTTAACTTGCTGAAGGGCTATGTCCTGAGGTTCAGGTTAGGTAACTGCAGCAGATTTGCATGGTGTCAACATGCAGAGCATCTCAGCTGAGAATAGCAGATGAATAGATCATCTCAGAACAGGAATTGGCATTATCTTTGTTGAAGCACAGATGTAAAGTCAGGTTCGTGTTTACTTGGTTTTGTTAAATGGGTGTTGTCATTGTTTGGGTTTCTTGCACTCCTGCAGATTGAGTCTATACTCAGTCCTAGCTCCTGCTGGTTTCAAGGGGAGCTTAAGTGAGAAACCCCTCAAGGGGAAGACTTTAGGGGCTGTTATTTCAAGCAACAACAGCTTTCAGGGTTATGGTTTAGGAGGGGCCTTTCTTGTCTGTTTTACTTTCTTTGGGAGACGTTAGGATTGTGACAAAAACTCTAGAGAAACAGAGAGGGGTTGCTGAATGAACTAGAAAAAAAAATTGCTCTCCAGCTAGTTTTGGAAGCAACACGTGTCATTTTTTTAAACAGTGCTTCTGAAACACACAGTAGCATCAGGTCCAAGTTGCAATCATATAGGTCAAGGGTGATCTGTGTGGAGACTAGCTATTTAATTAGGATACAGCCAGGAGGTCTATAGCCTGTCCTGACAAATCCAGCTGAAGAATCAGCACCACTGATAAATTTCAAGCATTGCAGGTGCAAAAACATGGGGGGAAAAAAAAAAAGGTGTTTCTGGGAAAAAGAGGGGAACTGCAATTGAAAATACATTATTCTCAAGGCTGTATCCAAGGGGAATGGAACAAAGATCTTAAAATATTACCCCTAGATGTTTCCCCACTGTGGCTGCAGTTACTCCCAAAGTACCCTCCTTAAAATAGGTTTTCAAACCATGCAAGACTAATCATCACAACTTGGAGATGTAAGTAAGCACTTACCATGCAATTCACAATTAGCTAAAGATGGCAGAAGAATCTCAGTCTATGTTGGCACAGGAGATTTAATAAAAAAACAACATTTTTTTTTCTTGTAAGAATGACATGTGATGGGAGAGTAGAGGAAGATAATTGTCATAACAAAGGGAATATGTTATTATTTATTGGCCACACTTAAGCACTGGGATCTTGGATTATAGTATCTGGTGACAAATGCTGCTTGAAATTTTGTAAACATTGCTTAAAAGGTAAGCTGAGTAATTCTGAATGTGCTCTTCAACCAACATTTTCAAAACTCAGTTCGGAGAAGCAGAGTGATATTTTCTTTTTGTCCTATAGAAAAAGTAACATGTAGCATCTGAGGACCCTAAAAACCATTTTCTATTTAGGCTTCGCCCTACTCCTACTGCCAATAGAGCAGTATTGCTGGTAACTATAGAAAGAGAAAATTTTAAAGCCAGCTAATAACCTCAGGTTTTCAGTGCCTTCAAGGTATGGAGTAGCCCAGACTGTTTCTCTGCCCTCTGTCCTACTGATTGTCAAGCCCACCCAGCAGAAGGGCTGTCCACTTTCTGGAGGCCATTCAGCCTCGTTGCAATGGAGGCAATGACTGTTATCTCTGCAGACCTGCCCTCCTGGGTGATAACAGATTTCACCCTCCTGAGCTCAAGAGGGTCATAGCACTCAGCTCCCCACAGGATTATACCAGTTTTCTTGCCAAAGTCACAGCTGTAAATAGACATTCATGGTCTAACTTCTACGTTCTTCATATTTTAACTTACACTTCACCAAAACATTGACACATCTATCTGATTTGTCGCTGTTAATTTCCTGGTTCTGTTTTTATTTTCTTCCTCCCATTACAGATTCACTGGGTTATGAACTGCAGTAATAACCCTTCCAAAACAATTTTTCTTTTTGCAAAGCTTTTGATTTTTTTAATCACTCCACTAGTGCTGGGATGCTGATTACCCTCCTCCTTCCCTACTCTACCCAGCTCTAGAAGTGCATGCAAACAAAAAAGGGAAGAGAAAAAAAAAAAACCTCAGCAATAAGTTGGCTGATTCTGGCAGCAAGACAAATCTAGCACCACACAGCAGGCAGGCAGAGAGTGCACTGCTCATCCTTTCAGTTTTGTCAGTGTATGGGAATGCTGGACATCAACACACAGCGAGGGATTTGGCCAAAAGCACTCCTCCTCGGCATCTGAACCCTGCTGCTTTCATCCCCGGTTGGAAGATACAGGTAAAAAATACAGAAATGCTTTAGCTAACTAGATTCAGTGAAAATATATAGCCGTTAGAAGAAGCCTGGACAGCCTAATCTTATTCCTAGCAGGCAGTGGAAGTAAACCACAGTGTACAGGCTGATACGTCCTGTATACACAATAACCTCAGGTACTGCAACTTGCATGTGATTCTTTGCATTACAGCAAATAAATTGTTGCAAGTGGTGGGAGAGGTTTTCTTGTATACGCTTTGTTCAATTACCTTTATTAATATTTATTATTGTTTACATAATTATACCTCTCTGACAGCAGGCTTTACAACAACTTCGAATCACAGTAAATAGGCAGACTGGATGCCTCCTTTTTAGCTAGACCGTATGTATTCTGTGTGTTATATGTACATCTAGTACCAGCATGCTATAAGCATATCACTTATTTCATAATGTAATTTATAGTTATATTACAAAAGAATCCATCTACAAATAGAAGCTATGTAATATTGATAAAGCATTTAGGAACAGAACATAAATTTAACGACTGAGGTATTACATAGTATCAATAAACTGCAGAAAAAAAATGTGTCTGTGTAAATAAGTACAATTTATTATAGCAGAAACCTAAACAGAGAACATATTTCTTTGTCAGAAACTTTCTTTAAAAAAACTTGACATGCCAAAATTCTTTTCTCCCTCATAGATGTCAGAAGCCAAGACAGACAAGGCAAAAATCAAACCAGCAGAAAGTTTTGAACATGACAAGCAAAATATTTCTTGGCTGAAGAAAGGTAAGTTACATTGCTGTGCTATTAGTTACTGGCTTGTATTCAGAGATATTTCTCACTTCTTAAAATGTTTTTCTTAATAAAAAGATATAAGAATACTTTGTACACTTAAATATGGTCAGGAAAATCTACCACAGGAATTCTATAGCTTAACTTCCATGAAACATGCATGTGAACTTGCTTCTGGTACAGAAAGGCCTAAATAACCAAATTTTAAAGTAACCTGAAAGCTCATATCTTCTAATATCCTTACATTCCTAGAGAAGTTTTATTCTATCTGAACTATAATCCACTAAGAAGTATGGACCGTCATCTTAATTCTGATTAAATATTTTCATCAACTCAAGCTATTATTGAATTGGATTAATATTTGTTTGGCTTTCTCAAACACAAGTAAAGATCAGCCCTGAATCTTTGGATTTGGCAGTGCATTATCTTAAAATTAAGTAGCATCTGTTAACAACGGTTTATGAAATATATACTCTCAGAAGTAGAGAAGATATTAAAAAAAAAAAAAAGATACGTTTTCCAGCTTTAAAGGTTGAAAAATTAGCAGTATGAAGTAAATCAGTTGCGTCAAATACTGGTATGTCAAATACTACATTCTATTAGAAGAGAGACATCCAATTTTAAGGGTTTTCTTATCGCATATGCCCGTATGCAAAAGGAGAAATTTTCTTAGGATATATTTCAGGCTGGAAAAGTTGATTTGGTAAGTTGGTACATAGCTTATTATATCTTTATGCATGTTTGTTGGTCATAGAGTTGATTTATCAGCTTTCATACACAAACAAGAACCTAATGAATTAAGTATACACTTAAAGCAGAGACTTTCAAAATGCACAAGATACTAATTAAATATCTGTGGTTGGGTGCAAATTATGTTCTCTAATGAGAGCAGTAATATTCTAGTCCTAACAAAAGCATTTTGGGAAGACTTAACGAGTGACCTCACATTTTGAAAACATTACTTTGGAGGGTATTGAAGGGTATATTATGTCATCTGTAAAACGTGCATCACTATTTTAAGCTCCTGTAGTTAATTGTACATTAGATTGCTTAGCTGCAAGAGGGGCTGAAATAAAGTAGGCCTAAATTAATGTCTCTGCCTTGTAGTCCTCATGCAGCACTCCCACAGGATGAAAATGATATGCTTGAGCAGAAGGGACTGGCCAGCACGAAGACTTTGTTTGGCTGGACAACCAAAATCCGCTGCTTGCAGGGTATCAGCTAACTTCACTAAAAACCGTGCAAGCAGGAGATTTGCAGGTTAAGCATCAGAGACAGACAAGTGAGATTTGGGTCTGAACCTACAAGATAGTATTGCTATTTAGCTTGTAAACAGCAACTGAAAATCTATTTCATCAGAAAAGATTAGATCACGAGATTTGCAGCTTTATAAACGGGGTACAAAAGGTACAGAGGACTTTTCTGAGCGGGATATGATCAATGGAATGGAACCTCAGAGTCCCAGATGGTTTTTTATCCCTTGGTCCAGACCAACTCCAGTAGCCAGGTGGCACCTCTTACATCTATATGTTCCTCAGTTCATTCCACTTTAGTGGTGCTAATCCACAATGTTTTATGTCTTGTCTTCCTAAGGAGAGACACCATTCAGAGTTTCTAGATCATTAGTAATTTTTTTGTTGTTTTTTATTTGGAGAGGCTGATCTCTTTCAGAAAGGGCCAAATGCTGTTTCTTGGCATCGTTTCTCTCTAAAGCACCACAGAGCAGAACTGTACCTTGAAGGTCTTGTGTTGCAGCTAAAGCAATAGATACCTGAAATGTGTCTCATAGGGAAAGGAGGTTTTCCTTGAGATAAGAACATGAACATTATCTTTTCTTATATTGAAGTTTGCTTTTTAAAAAATTTGTCATTGTTTCTTTGCTTTAAGCACTTCTGTGGTACATGGTGGATTTTCAGAATATGGTGAACCAAGCTGTCTGTAGCAGAAACTTAACTTCTGTGTTTAAATGTTTTAAAAATACTTCACGTATAGATTTCAGGCATTCCAATAAACAATGAATTGTGGAAAACAGACTTGTACTGTTTCCATCAGGCACAATAAGAAGACTATATGTTCTTTTTGCATCTAGTTTTAAAGAAAAGTTATTTTTACTCATGGTTTTGTATTGATTATTTGTTCCTTCTAAAAGAAACAATCATGAACCACATAGTATCAGAAATAAAAAATACAGACCAGGCTGTGGCTTTAGTATCTTTCCTAGACTTCAGCTTTTTCCTAATGCTTTGCAAAGTAATAGCTCATGGGCTGGTAGTGCTGTGGGTCAACATCAAAATAAGGTACCTATAAACTTTGTTAGCTTCCAATATTAGAAGCTGTTTCATCAGATAAAGGAGGAGGGGGATTTTAATCTGGCCGCTAGTTATTTATCATCTACTTTTTTTTGGAAGAAGAAATTTTTCTTCTGTCTAAGCCTTTAAAAGCAGAAATCCAAGCCTTATTCCAAGGGTAAAGTTCCACAAAGCAAAATAGAACCCAAACCAGTCTTGTAAAGAAAAACATTAGGCCAATTTGGTTGTATCTTATATCAGCAGGAAAAGGCTCTACTCATGCCTTTACCTCCAAGTTATGCCTCTACTCAGTAAGTTACTCACACCCACCACTGTGCTCCCACACCCCTGCCATGAGCGTACAAAAAAAAAAAAACATTGCACAAGCCAGCACAGTCTTGGCCTATATAATCATGGCCCTTGGACACTGCCGAATTTTCCCTCTCCTTTTATTTCTTGCTTATCCTCCATACCATTTTTTTTGGTGGAAAGCCATGAGCATATGCATTATCCCCACTCACACATTTTGCCCTGACATGCACAAAGTTACATAGACTCATAGAATCATAAAGTTGGAAAAGACCTTAGAGATCATCAACTTCATCCATACCTGTCTACTACGAAATAATGACCCCAAGCACCTCATCTACCCACCTTTTAAACACCTCTAGGGATGGTGACTCAACCACCTCCCTGGGGCAGCCTGTTTCAGTGCCTGACAACCCTTTCTGTGAAGAAATTTTTCCTAATGTCCAATCTAAACGTCGCCTGGCACAGCTTGACACCACTCTCTCTTGTCTATCACCTATCACTTGGGAGAAGAGATGAACACCCATCTCTCTGCAACCTCCTTTTAGGTAGTTGTAGACAGCAATAAGGTCTCCCCCTCAGCATTCTCTTCTCCAGGCTAAACAACCCCATTTCCCTCAGCCACTCCTCACAAGACTTGTTTTCCAGCCCCTTCATCAGTTCTGTCACTCTTCTCTGGTCATGCTCCAGGACCTCAATGCCTTGCTTCCAGTCAGGGTCCCAAAACTGAACACAGGATTTGAGGTGCAGCCTCACCAGTGCAGAGTACAGGCGGAGAATCTTTCCCTAGTCCTGCTGGCCACACCATTTCTGATACAAGCCAAGATGCTGTTGGCCTTCTTGGCCACCTGATCACACTGCTGACTCACGTTCAGTCAGCTGTCAACCAACACTTCTAGGTCTTTCTCTGCCAGGCAGCTTTCAAGCCATTTTTCCCCAAGCCTGTAATGCTGCATAGGGTTTGTGTGTCCCACTTGGCCTTGTTAAACCTCATCCCATTGGCCTCAGCACATTGATCCAGCCTGGTCAGATGCCTCTGTAGAGCCTCCCTACGCTCCAACAGATTGACGCTTCCTCCCAGTTTAGTCTTGTCCACAAACTTGCTAATAAACAAATGACAAAGTGCATAAAAAATTAATATGTATGTATAAGGGAAGCATTACCAATGTGACTTGAAGGTAATAAAAAAAAATGTCCTCTGCATGGTGCTGTGTCCTCACCCATTTCATGCACCCACAACATTTGCAACAAGCAGACCATCCCAAGCAAGAAACATCCCTGAGGGCTCTTAATCAAGCACAGTTATTACAGTGTCCTGTGAAATCTGGAAGCTTTACAAGACATGACTTTAGAAATGCAGTACCAACGGAAGAGTAACACTCCCAGTGGCTGACTCGGGATGCTCTTACCCTACACATCACAGTCACAACCGCAGAGCGGCCTCTTCCATGTGGACCTGGGCTCTTTCCACCATGGTAGTGATTTATTGCCAGATTAGCAGCCATCTGGTGGGAAGGGAGGTCAAAGCAGAGCTAAATTCACACCAGCCTCAGCATGTGGCTTTTGGAGTTCCTTACAAACATTTAATCTCTCAGTATCACTTGATGATTATAGCCATATGGATACGTGGGAGCAGGCAGGAGCTTATCTGCCTGACATAAAACCATAAAAGGTGACACTGATTTTGCACAGGGGCCAAGAGCAGTCTGTTCACCATTTCTGCATCCCTTGCAAATGCAAGGGGAAAACGTGTGAGGGCCTAATGCTGCCCTCCAATGGTTCCATCCAAAACTGACCACGGCAGCTTAGGAACATAGATCCAAATTGCACAGAAATGAAATTTTATTTCAGGATATTTTCACACAAAGCCCTCCTGTTTTATGCTGCCCAGCTGTGTACACAAAAGCCCTCCATATATAACTTCCAGTGAAAAGTTAATGAAATGGCTTCCTTGCTCTCCTGCCAAAAATATAACTGAAATGCTAATCTCAAGACTTTCTCCAAAATAACCTCTTTCTGCACTAAAATTCCCATAAATCAGAAACATTTTTGTCCAAAATAAGCCTTTTTTTCATTGTCTCACAAATAGTAAAAAAGTCTAGCCCCAATTTCTTTAATCAGCTGCTCTAGACAGCAGATTTTCACTATAGGGTGAAACTCAGCCCTGGACTGAGGGTCAGTACAAGGTCAGCACTTAAACCATAAAATAGGGCTTAAGTGGTAAATAGAGCCTCTGTTCAGAATTATATTTCACCCCTCTGAGGGCTGTAGTTCATATGGAAAGAGAGATTTACTCATATCATAGACCTGGCTGTAGTGACATTATTCATATTATTCAAATAATGCCTTATTCCAGAATTAATCTCCCATTGGGTGAGATTGTGACACAGTTCTTAGTGGTACATACCAAAAATCCAGTACAGGAGCAGACTATTCCTAATTGCACCCCAACAAAACATTCTACAGCCTGGCCCTGGTGTTATATTACTGGGCATAACAGCAAAACTTTCCTATATTACAGCACTCAAATGCCTTTTCTCCCCATCACACCCATCTCTCTGGTTACCTAAGGCCTCTAAGAGACTTCAACAAGAAGTAATAATGCAGCAAGGACATAATACCATGAAAGTGGTTATGCAGAAGAAAAGTTGTCCTGGAGACACCTAAAGACTTTTCAGGTTCTTTCACAGCCTTACAGATTTTTACCTAGTTTTGAGGGGCTGGAGTAAACTTATGAAGCATTTACTTTGGTTTCAGAAAGATTATCCTCTGAAGAGTGTTCTGATCCAACATGCATCCTGCATTTAGGAAGCTAAATAATATTTTTAGAATTTCTTCTTAAAAACTCAGAAGTCAGTGAACACACTTTTACATACACACTTGTTCCCTGAATTTTTCTGACTTGGGTCCAGAAGATTTTTTCACTGTCTTCTTCCAACCAGAACTAAGTCATTGGCTTGAAAAGCTTTATAAAAGACTGATAGCAAAGAAATACCTCCCAGTTTCATGTAACAGAAAATGCCAAATGCTTAAAAGATGGATGTTGTAATCCAAGCAGACTGTTTCCAGATAAGAATACCACACACAAAAAAATGCACATTTAAAAACTGATGACAAGGATCTAAGGGGACTCAAATTCCTGGAAGATGCCTTGTCAGCTTCATGAATATGACCAAATGAATTAATGAAGACAACTCTTCCTTTAAGTTGTAAAACAGCAGATTTAAAGACTCTCTTCCAATGGAGAGGGAGTATATGAAAAATCTCAATGGTCCCAGCTCACCACTACTAATTATAGTTTTATAAACTGAGTAGTCCTTGACCTTTGAACTGGAGGGTCCTTGGAGATGCAAGACTTTGAATACTGCCACAAAAGCACAATGAATGTACAGTAAAGGAAGTGGTACTTCTCTGGGTGATACGGTCAAGTTTAGAGTCGCAATCCTATATTTTTACAGTCAATATCCAGCATAAGTAGAGTTTTATTTTGGTTTGATTGCTTTAAGTGAATTTGTTCCACAAGGGAAGAGAAAACTATTTCATTCAGCTGCCAATGATGAGGAAGAACCTAAAGATGTTGTTTCATTCACCCCTGGATGTTTTCCAGATCGATTCTATTCTTTGCTGTATTTGGGCAAATTATTCAGATTTGTACTCTCAGTCGTGTCAGTGGAGCAAAACATAGAATAACAATATAGACACTCATTAGCTCTTGGTTTTCTCTGCAGTTTACACTTCAGCAGAATTCACATGCTCAAAGGCCTCCATAGTCCTTCCTTCTTAAGACGGCAAAGCACTGTGCACAGAAAATCATAGCCCAAGAACCAGGGTCAAAGTGACGAGTGATGACATTACAGGAAAAGAGCTGTATTTGCTTACAAAAGATTTAATTTATCCCAGTATGTTTGAGATAGATACCTGTAATCATCTTGGGTGATCAGTGATGCAAGGAGGATGAAGCATCACGTCTCATTTTTAGCACTCCAGTTCATAAAGGGAATGGTCAAATGTTAAATTGGTCTCCTAGATTTAAAATAACACAGTCCAGAAAGATGCCTGTACCAGATAGAATAAGTAACCTGAATAGTAAAGAAAACTCAGTACTAACAAAAGCAATAAGTATTTAATAACTTCATTATTTATAGTGTTTGATCATATACATGCTCCCTGTTAGGGATGTTGTTGGCGTTAGATTCCAGTTAGTGTACCGCTTCCACAGCATCGTTTCTTTCTCTTCAGGATGGAAGTGGAGTCAAATGTTGGTTTTGTTAGTTAACTTTACCCTATGTTTCTGAAAGTTTAAAACCAATAATTATTTGTATTTCTGGAGTAATGCAAATGTCCTTGAGGACAAATTCACACCTTCTACAAGAAAAATCTGGTCCCCAGTTATCAGACACTCTATGAAATATCATGGTTTGGAGATTCTTAAGTGTCTATGTCTGGATGGACTACTTAAAGCTTATAGCTCCAGAGAGAGAGGAAAAGACACTACAGCACAGAGGGTAGAAAACCTGAATGAAGGGCAGATTGGCTTTAGTCCCTGCTAGATAGAGTATTCAGCTATCCAGTAAAAAGCAGAAAGTCTTTGACAGGTAAACTCAACACACCACTGAGAGCAGGCAGAGAGGGATTTGAGCCTCGGCCATGTCTGATCCACCAGCTGCTCTCACTAGCAGGGATCTCATTCACATGGGTGGGAAGGGACTAGAGCATATATTCCAGCCCTGCCTCAGGAGCAGTGGCTGCCAGAGGTGCTCAATGAAGGCAAAGAAACACCAACTACATTGGAGTGGTCCTTCTCCCCATTCCTTCCAAGAGTTTCCTCACCATTCCCATCAGCTTATTGCTCCCAGTTACTCGATCCTCTGCACGTGCTATACAGAAGGTTGAATCTGGGGTACTGGTGCCTGCTGGCCAAAGGGCCTATGTAAAAATTAGGTGTTGAAGCCCTCAGTTTCAGCCAAGTTTCTTAACACGTCTTATTACAACCAAGATTCATCTCTTTGATGAGAATTGCACTAGGTCTTTTTGCCACCTAAATGATACTTAAATATTATGAACATCTTTGCTATACTTCTAAACTAATTTTTATTTTAGAGGAGTCACGCAGTCTTAGGGTCTCCTGATTATATAGTCTCATTCTAATTTCAGTCTTTAATCTGAATAACCATGTTAGAAAAACACAGAACCAATTAACTTAATCATAAATTCAGATGGATTGTTTATTATCTGTCTACTTAATGTGCTTATGATTGCAGCAGTTAAACATGATAATGTTTTCTCTCACATAAATGAATATACACAGTACAGAAATACATGCAGGAAGAAAAACTTCTGCTTGAATATATCAGTAGACTCCAGAGAGAGAAGTAGATGCACTGCGCACTGTTGTGCTCCACAGAAAAACATAAACATTACCATGATAGTGTTGAGACATCTGAGAGCTGATTACTGACAAATTACGTTCTTCTTGCTGAAATATGCCCACATACAGTTTCAAAAGAAAGAAAATACTATTGCAGCAAAGATGCAGATAGGAACACTACTTGGCTAGACCACTGCACTTATTATTTAAAAGCAGAGGTGCAGATTTTGGGTAAATAAGATCACTAGGGTTCTTTAGAGTAAATTATGGGTCCAATCAACTTCCTACTGAAGCAAAGCCATCAAACATCAGATTTAGAGTTTTCTGCTGCGTGATCTTCTTAAAGATAGTTGTCTTAAGAAGAGGTTAACACCAAATTGCCTGTTTTGTTACATGCTAAAATGCTATCACATATACTCAAATGCCAATATTAAAGTTGAAATATGATTCTTCCTATTCCCACAGCAAACTGAGACTAAATAACTATTTCAAGTATGCGTTCAGTTAAAATAGCGGTTATCACCCAGATAGACTTTTCTCTGCCATTAGACTAATTCTTTAATGGCCACATAGTATACCATAATGAAGTTATGAAGCTTTGATATTCAAGTTTTAGCTAAGTTTAAAAACATACTTCACTTTTCCTCCCCAAACAAGAATCATTTGTCATCTTTGTCACCTCACTCTTGGTTCTCTGATAAAGCAGCACCAACCACATATACTTATTATGCATTACTAAAGGTAAATTCAGACTGGTATTTCCTGTCTCTAGTCTTTCTAGGGTTTCTGACTTGTGTATTGAGAGTTAGAAAAGGGTTTTCAAGGTTAACTTAACTCTCTTAACCCACCCTTCAAGCTGTCTGTCTGCATGACATTCACTTCACTATTGTTAAATAGACTTTAGAAATATGTTGATAGGTGTCTTGGAAAAAGAGAGTGCATCCTCAGGTAATTACAATTTTGTAGAGCTCCTTAGTATAAAACACTTCTGTCGAATGCTGTTCTTTCAGCTTTCCACCTCGTGAGGAGCTGCGTTCACTCTGCATGCTCATTGAATACCAAAGCAGTCAATATTAAACTAAAGCACAAGTTCTCTCTTGTTGGTTAACAGAAGCCCAGTTCCATGCTGTCACTGAATAACATTCTGAATTTGTCTCAAACCAAGTTGAAGTTTAATAGCTTTTAAGACTGTCATGTAGACATATCGCTTATGTTGACTACTGGTCCTAAACTTACATCATGACTGACAAATCAGTCAGTATTCCTGACAAAAAAAGTACACTATTATACCACATCAGCAAAAAGAAGATAAAAGAATGAAAACTAAAAAGTCAGTTTAAGCCTCTTCACTTTCACATTTCAGCCTCTCAACAATTTCTTTCATATACAAATACTATAAAACCAAATAAAATTCTATGATTTTTTTTTTTGTCCTGAATAAAATAAAAAAGAGAAGCTTTGTGTTACTGGCATTTTAAATCTCTGAAATCCATGTGCGTATGGAGATGGTGAGAAGCAGGAAAAGAAAGTCAAAAGAATTATAAGGAAAAACAATTATGGCACTTGACAGTCATTCTGGTTAGATGAATTTATGACCAGATATATTGCTTCAGACACTTTAAATGTTTAATATTTTAAGAAATACTATTGCTTTTATAAAACAAGACATACGAAAAAATCTAGCATAAAGTATTTGAAGTATATTCATTTAAATATAGCTAATTCAGCTAAGTAATGGGTTTGTTGTTGGTTATTTTTTTTTAGTTCATTTATGATTTAAATAAGTAAATAGCTAGTAAGCTTAAGGTAGATACTCACTTGACTAACATTCTTGTTCCCTAACTTTATGATCAGCCCTGTTCCATCAGAGATGGTAATCACTAGGCTATGACAGTCCAAGTCACAGAGGAAGATTCCCCACCTCTTGCTTGGAGAGAATCACTAACAGTTGTAGAAGGATAGTACAGTCTCCATGCCTTAAAAATTTTTCATAAAAAAATAAATAAAATCTAAAACTAAGCAGCAGTTTTTACAGTATGACACAGCAGTATTACTTGCATTAGGCCAATTTACCACTTATGATAGCAGTAATAGCACTAAAAGCCAATAAAAGCGGTCTGTTCGTTCAGAGATTGGCTTTTATGGCTTATTCTAAATATTATCAAGTGAATCAAAAGCTGTCATTATGGTGTCTAAAAAGCCTTCGTACCTTGTAAGCAAACAGTGTGACTTTGACAAATAATCATTAATATGCCTGTGTGAGACCAGGGCTGAAAGAGAATTGAAAAAGAAAACCCAGTATTTCACTTACATAAATCATTAAGATCATTTCAGTTAAATTTCACATAAAATATAGCAGTTTTGTATGTAAAATGCTATAGTTTTCCCAAGGTTTTTTGAATCTGTGAACATACTTTTTCGTAAAACAAAAACTTTTCAGATAACTGAGCAACGAATGATTGAGCTGTAATAATATATTCTCATCAGCTTTGGGAAAACAAATGATGCACGTGCCTCGGTAGTGCCTTTTGGGACAGCAGCTCATCTAACCTTCCCTTGACTCCTACATTGCCAGAAGGCCTGAACAAACGCAGCATCGCTCCCCCTCTTGTGTTCCTGTAGAGATAGAAAGGTGCTGTTACCTTCTATCTCATATCTGGCTGGTTACTCTTGCAATAACTTAGGGGAGAAGAGCAAGGCCCTGGAATCTTTCAGCTGCACTCTACCTGCCTCCTGCCTACATGAACAGGAGCGTCCAGAGAACTGTGGACTCTTGTGTGCAGGGCAGATGTTTGATACATCGGGCTTCCTCTTTACAGTATTCCTTGCTGCTGCTTGGCAATCCTAGGGGAAGTCGTCTTCCAAGCTGCACAGCCAAAGTTACCACCATCTGCCATTTCTAGTCTTTGAACTTCTTGAACAGCACTGCCCAGTGTGCAGTCACCAGCAACAGCTCAGGATGGAAATTTGGGCTTGCCACTGGCTGCCTAAGACAGCTATTACTGGCAATAACACAGCGATTCACATATAACTTTCTGAAGCACTTGAGAAAAGGTGGAGGCAAGGAGAAAGCATCTTTATTACTCCCCTTGTACTGTCACATCAGTGTCCAACATTGCTGCTGCTTCTTCCCCTCCTGCTGCATAATCTAATAGGCCTCACAGATGAGTTACTCAAGGTCACACATATCCCACTAGGCAGCCCCGCTTGCTTTATAGAACTGCCCTCATCTGTCTCGTATTCCTGTGGGATAGCATTACCTAGGCTACGTAGAGACAGGGTAAGAGAGACAAGTTGGAAACACAGCGCTATCTTCAGTGCATCATCTGATGCTGGGCTGACTCCAGTCTGAGCAGGGTGAACATACCACCATGTAAAGAGAGTAGGTACTGGAAAGGTTAGATGTGGATTACGTATATAATCAAGACTTCTCTCAATTAAAGAATTTGTACGGAACTAACAGTAAAATCTTAACTACACACACACTTTGTGCCCATGAAAAGATTTTTCAGTGCAATGTCAGCTAGAGGATTTGGGAGCCCCAATTATTTTCTGCACCTGGAAGAAGTCTGGCCTTGGGTCTGTGGGCCACAGCACTTTCTCAGGCCCCAAGCAAGCCATAGAAACTTTGTAGCCATGCTGGCAGCCATCCAGGCTCCCGACTCAAGACCACAGCAGGCAACCATGGCAAGAGTCTGGTACAAACAGAGCACCTTGGGCCAGGCAGGGCCAACTCTCAAGCCTTGTGCATTGAGTACAAGCCTTGGGCAGTTGGCTCAAGCATTCATGCTCCCACAGTGAATGCTGTGCCTCTGAGTTTTCTTGCCTATTGCTATTTACAGTTTTGGGGGCCTCCCTGGAACGGTAAGCAAGCATGCTTGCAGTTGATGGCGTTATGTGATATGTTGTGCAGCTGCACAGAGTGCATGGGGTAGCAGAAACATGTGGTGCTGCACTACCAGGGGAATTATTCTCAACACTGCCCTTCAAGGGCTACGTGTGTTTTGCAGGCAATTTATGTGAGCAGAAAACTAACAGACCTCCCATTGGAAACTCTTAATTTCTTTGGTTATTTTCTCTATAGATTAAAGAGCTTTCCAGAAACGCTACACTAACAGTGAGGTAGAAAGATCACAAATAGAAACCAACACACCAGGTTTTGCCCACAGTACCCTAAAACATGGGAGGAAACCTGTTAGAATCCTGTATGGGCTTGTATTTATTCAAGAAACTACACGTACAGTTCTCCAAGTCTATACCAAATAGAGTTGCTTCCCTAAAAATGTTACCACTGAATTATGGGTTCAGTCATTTCAACCCAAGGAGCATAAGGGTAGGTAGAAACTGTTTATTTACTCAAGAATGAAAGGCTTTAGTCTATTTGAATCTCCTTTTTCTGGCAGAGTATCTAGCAACTACTGAGTTGACCCAGTACACAAACTGAAGATCTCCTCTCCTATGCCCAGGCATAAGCTCATTTAACAAAGATTCAACAACTGAGACAGAGGACATAAGCTGCTCACTGAAGTTAATAATGCCAGAGCTCCTCTTCCATTTCCACCAACAGTATTTTGTAGTACTGATTTCAGTCCTGATTTTCAGTTTAAGCATTCCCTTAAAATGGTAAGAAAAGCTTTTATCACACAAAGATTCAAGTGGTTTGGCTCGCTCGCTTTTCATGTCATGGGTCTGCAATGTGTGTATTCTTCATATACAGCTTTATTGTACTATTTCCCCTGAAGGTTCAGTCCCCCCCATACTTCAGCCCTACCTTCAGCACTTTGTGTCACACAAGTTATTTATTTTCACTGAAGAAAATCAGAACACTGGATGCTATAGGCTGCTGTGCAGCCTGAAACAACCAATGACACTAACAAAAGCAAGCATCACATATGATTCTTTTGACGAAGATTTCAAGAGCAAAGTCACTGGAATTACTCATATGCTTGAAGTCAGGCCTGTTCTTAGGCCTCCTGCTGAATCTGCTTCTCATAGAAGAGGAAGATGAAGAACGCCTTGGCCTAGATTATATCTTGCATATAGTGTTGCCTTGTTTCCAATTGCTTGTGTGGCCAAGAAATTGTATCCTTCCCTCCACTTGAGAGACCACCTGGAAAAATATATTTCCCCCCCCCCCCTCAGACCTCGCACAAAGAACCAAAACTTGGGTTTAATATAATACCTGTTTTCCATTCCTCCCCCCTACCCCCTCTAGTGAGGGGCAAAACTTTTAAAACTTCAACTTTACCTGCATGCACTGTGTTGTGTTAGTGGGAAATGTTTCAAACACTGTGTGGTAATGGACTGTGGAATATGGGATTATGTATTTATTACTCTCAAGAGAACTGTGTAAACTGTACCAGTAAGTTACAAGCAAACTGGCAGAACAGGGTTTGAATTCTGGCTGGAGATCTCTTCCAGGCCTGCCTGTTAGGCTACATTTGGCTCTGCTTTAAAAGTTTTAATACTGAGCTATGGTTGCTTTAGTCAACTGTGCTACAAGCATACTGCACTGAGCCTTCTGCTCTGTGTCAGTTGTGTTAAAACTAGGATGACCTTGTGACCAAAGAGATGCACTTTGTGCAGCTGACCATTATGGTTTGTTGCATAATATAGAAAATGCTGCAATATGCAGAGATAAAAAAACAGTTATGGTGTGCTTCCATTGATAGAAAAATGCTCTCTGTCCACAGAGATTATATTTATACCGTTATGTCTATATCTATCCATATGCAGGTTTGCACAAGCACCCTGCACTCTCACCTTCCCTGCTGCCACAATAGGTCAGCCTAGATTTTTGAATGTGATGACTTTTACAGAAATGAAAGGCATTCTTTTGCACAACTGAAAGACTGTCATTTTAAGATGAAAAGGCCTGGTTTTACCCTCAAGGGAAAGTTGTAGGAAGTTTCATGGATTTGTCCTTTGTAATATTCCAGTTTGTCTGCAGCAAGAGGAAGTAGTAAAAAACTAATGGAAAGAGGCATTTCTTCTTGAATCAAAAATGAATATTCCAAGAATGCATTCTCAGATTTTACTCATAAATACCTAGAAAAAACAATTGCTAGGTCAAACTATTTGTGATGTCCAGCTTCACTCAGTCACTTTATATTTATTTTTCCTAATAAGGTAAAAAGTTATGATAAACTCCCACTTTTCATTTGAGTTTCCGCCATTAACCACTAACACAACCTATTTGCTCCTTGAAGGTGATTAATAGGAGTGGAGATAAAGCAATTACTTAGAAATGTGAAATTAATCCTTTCCTAAAATCAGACATGGAGGCAGGAACATACTGTACAGCAAGACAAGCAAATGCTCAGCCCAGAGCCTTTTAAAACTGTTTGCATCCCAACTTTTCAGGCTTATTTCATCTTTCCCATGCCACCTCTTATCTTGAGGAACTGAGGAATGCTACAGATAAACACAGTAATCTTATACAGCCAGTGCTAAATTAGATATACATAAGATATACGTAGTGCTTAGATATTTTAAGTATCCAGCTTTCTGGGTAGCTAAGGCCCTTGACTGTGGGTGCCAGTGCCCAGCAATTCTAAATGAAGATGAAGCAAACTTTGCATGTTTCCAAGAAACAAACAGAAATAACTGTATCTCCCAGAATTAGTAGCAGTTGATGAGGTAAAGGTCACAAAGGACTGCCATTGATTTTAATGGCACAAAGGTTGAGTCTCTAATAAGAATGCCAGTCCTGAGTTATTAGAATCTGGCTTTTCCTAATTCTCAGTATGATTTTCTGGTATTTATTACTCCTTCAGTTCTTTTTCAAAAAAAACCCAAGTGGCCACACCTTTTCTTTTTGGCCTGTGATAACTTGGTTTGTGCAATGCCAGTCTATTCAAAATCTTCCATTTAGTTTTAAGAGCTCTGGACTATGGCCCTAGAATTGGTTTTAAAAAGTTTAAGTTTTCTTCAGAACACACAACAATTTTGAAACAGCAGACACCAAAACCCTTGCACATAAGTTTCAAGATATCTCTTTCAAGGACTGGCCACACTGACCACATCTCTTCCTATCAGAGATCCATTGGAATGCAGGTTGTGCATAAAATTAGAACATAGTCCTGGAAGCACCCCTAAATCCTCAATTCCCTTTCACTGTCAGGAAAGTAACAGTAGCACCTGGCTGATGACAACATCAAACATGGAACTTGCCTTGGAATGTATGTAAATTTACCCTAAAGTTATTTAGATAGCTGATTTTCAACTACTTTCTTCATCTATATCATCCATAATGCAAATCATAAAATTCTGATTTGTCCTACAGTGAAGGCTGCCGTAACTATGGCTGAATAAGACTTTTTGCTTTGTCTAAATAATGCAAACTCCCATATCCAGGGACTATTGGAATTGGGTAATCTTTTCTGCTAATACATATTAATTTGTAATACACAAAACCATTCAAATAAATAATTGTGCAGACTGAATAAAAAAGCAATTTAAACTTCCTCCCACCCCCCATCTGGAGACACTTTTTACAAATAGTTCTTTTAAGTAGTCTTAATAGTATCTCTTTAATATTGCCATTAAAATTCACCAGAGTTCAAGAGCAGAGCAAATTTACATCTGTTAAAATAATGGAATTGACACTGATATTACATCATTGCTATTTTAAATAATCATTCTTCATAATTCTAACCTACTTGCTTTAAGTTGCAAATAAAGGGCTTGTTCTTACTTTCATCAAAGTCGATGGCAAAACTCCCTTTGGCTTTCAGGGAGCATCACCTAGCTCGAAAGATGGGGCCTCTGGTGATAGGCAATAGGGTCTTACTGTATTCACTAGCGCAGCAAAAAGTAAATCTCTCTGAAGAAAAAATTAACAGTGATGGTTCTATGAGCTCAAATCAGACAGGATAAACTGTACTGGACTAGCTTGTTCCCAAACGTCACAAAAATCTATAGACTCCTCTGAATTTCAAGGTAGTTACTGTTGTTCTGCTTAGCTTCACGAGAGCAACATTTTATATAGGGGGTTTTTTTTTTCCATTTTAGTGCAATTTTGTAGGTTTTCTTCCTTAATATTTTGGGAGAGATTGTTTAAAGAGAAGCCTAACAGCAACCCTCAAATTCGCCTTCTCTTGGGAGAACATTAGAAGTTTCATAGAAATTACATAAGTGTTCTTCTATGAGCAATTCAAACTGAACTTAGAGGAATAAAAAAGATACACTATACACAGCTGGAAAGCCACCTAGAAAGTGAATCAATATAGCCCTCTCCCCAGTTACAGAAGAAAACAGAGCAAGTGTTTTCAGAAATATCAACGATATAGGTTATAACTAAGACTATTTAAAACCATAGAAAAATATGCTTTTTACTATCCATATAGCACAAAAGAACTAAGCTTTGTACCTGGCTATTCCTAGGCTGCCTTTCTGTTCTTGAGAAAAAAAACCAAACACACAATTGTGTTCACACCACAGTTTATTGGTAAAATCATCATGATTCAGCTGCTTGCCCAGATCAGGTTTTTAGGGACAGGAATGTTTCATCTGTATTTGCACTGAGCATTTCATTTGACAGATTGTGGCCATGGCAGAAATCACCAGTCACTACAGTTAACTTTCTACTGACTTGTTACTGAAAGATGTTGAACATTTACTGGAAAATAATCGCCAGCTGAGTCTTAACCACAATTTTGCACTGCAGTATAGGGCCTGTTAGATGATATCTGGGAGCCAGAGAACTTTATTAGCCCTGTCATGAGAGCTAAAGCAGAATCAATCCCATGTTCCATCATCACTGACTCTGCCTGTTCTAAATAAAATAGCTGTCAAATCTTAGCAAACTTAGTTCCTAACTGAAATGGCAATTGCCTCCGTGCTTTTAAGAGCACTTTGGTTCAAAAAAAAAAAACTCACAGGAGAGAAAAAAAATGGGACCCTTTGCTGTGAATAAAAGCATGAATAAGCAGCATCATGAAGACCAGGGAGGAAACAAATTATCTTAAAGAAAAACCAAGTTTTGAAGAACCTGCAGTGCTGACTGCTTTACTCCACTTGAAGCTGCTTACCCCATTACATTTCTTTCCACTTCCACAGTGGAAAGGCATCTGCCTTTGTGCTTATTTGAGAAAAGAAAAAAAATGTATAGCTTGGATAGTAGGGAATTATCTTCAAAGCAAGGAAGGTTAGGCAACTCTCTGCCTCAGGAAGCAGTTGAGGCATTACATCTTGATAGTGTCCAAGAAGAAATGAGAGGGTAAACACCTAATGGATTAGCCTACAGAGATATTAGTGTCATGCAAGCCAGGAGAAGCTGAACTAGGAGGTCCTTCCCAGATGCATCACCTGTAATTCTTTTTGCCACTGTTTTCCAGCTTCTAAAATATACTGTCTTCCCCCATGTCAGCAGCCCTAACACAACATGATATCTGGTGCAACGCAGCCTTCAGGATAGTCTTGAATCACAGAGCAGTCAGTACTGTGCAATTAAATAAGTTACAAATGCAGCTTTACAAGGAATTCACTTTTTTTGTGGCTTTCCAAGCATAGTAATAGCAGGAAACTGCATACCTCTGACATGGAGAAACAGTTATTGGCACAGCTCTTCATCATTCCAGGAGGAACATTCACATGTGTGTGTCCATCATTATGCAATCATTCATATGTATTTATTAGAGATAACTATTATAAATACAGTCTAGATTCTTCATTCCAATACTATTCTTTTCTAACACTAAAATCTGCTTACTTGAAGACTTCACGTAGCTGCAGAAGACTTCATGGGAAAAAAATATGTTCTCACTTCATCTATTTTTGGCTTTCTATGCCCTGACAACGGAGGTTGGCCTGGTGTTTCTATATACGAACACTTCCCAGGTAGCGAAACAGCTACCACAGATTGCCTGGCACCTGCTTGGGGATGAGGTGAACAGAAAGCAAAAGTATTTTTGTTTCATAAAAAACATCTTGGCCAAGCCGTAACTGTAGAAGAGAAAAAACTGAAGAAAGCGTAAATTGATGGGAAATGGACTCCTTTAATATTTTAGGAGCATGAAATCAGAGTTCTGAACTTGAACAGGTTTAGGATGGATGGAGTGGAACAAAAATGGCACATGCTGGGGAGAAATGTCCTTTTTGGGTTAAATATTTTCAACCACTGGTAGTTTCATTTTGTTAGCTCTAATCTTTTTAGGAAATAAATTCTGAAAAGTGATTATAAAGATATGGAGCCCAAATGTCAATAGAAACATATTCTAAGTAAAATACATCACTGAAATCTACTGATGCTAGGTTAAGGAAAAAAAAAAGCCAATGCACTTAAGAGCATCTTCATTTGCTTTCCAATATATTTTTTTAAAGATTTGACTTTTTAATAGAGTAGCTATTAAGAGAAACTAATTATAATTTGATTTTCAAGGGCCTGTGTTTCCTCTTATGTGCATCATTCTAACTCAGGAATAAGTCCATTCAAGCAAACGAGGTGAGGTTGGTGTGAATGAATTTAAACGTGATGAGAAGCAAGCCCCAAGATATTTATGGATAGAATGAGTCATTCTTGTACTGATTTGATGATTACCTCAGTAGAGAATTAGTCTACCATCATGCAGGATCCGAGCCCCCTTTCCATTATATCACCAAACATGAGGGAACATTGCATGGAGTTCATGAATATTTCAGTAGCCCAAAACTAACAAGATGGATGAACTGGGACCATGGTCCAGTTCCCTATACTAGTTGCACATTGACTACAGAGAAGCTTCCCCCATTTAAATCAGCACATCATCCAGTCTTTCTTCCTTAGTTGGCTTACCTACTAAAATTTTCATATAAGCTATTTAAGACCTGTTTCTCATGTGAAATATTAAGTAAGTATGGTCATAAAAGAGCACATTCTTTTTCTGGCTTCACATTGAAGAAGTAACTTTTCTCCCATCCATCTCCAGTGACACATCTACAGAGATGGCAAGGAGAAATTCAATACACAACAAGAATTTGACTACTCAAACTCCAACTACATCAAGCAGTTCTACAAGAAGTCTTCAGCAGCCCTAGTCTCCAAGCATTTTGCAACAATTTCTGTCGAAGTATAACCACTATGTCAGACTCTGCCACACAATTCCCTTCTTAGGCATACACCAGGTTTGGTGGTGCTAGAAGAACATGTGAACCCTCTATCTTTTCTCTAAAAATACATAATACCAGCTATTCAAGAAGCCATCTCACGAAATGTTGTGGTGAGCTGCAGTGAGTATATAGAATAGATTATGGGAGGAGAAAAAAAAGGCTGGAATGTCCACAGAACCATCGGACAATGACTAAAGCTAATTAGAGGCAGCAACCCAAAATAGCATCCAATGAATGCCCTAGAAATTTCTGGTAAACTAGGTGTTTACCAGAAATATCTGCTCCCCAGCCACATGCTATCCCCATTCTTAATGGTTTCCATGGGCCTCTCCTCTCCCAGACACTAGGCAGTCTGCCTTCCCAGTACATCTGCATACTTCTCCCTTCTGAGAAATAGGGAGGATTAAAACAGTCTTTGGAGTGGGGAAAAAAAAGTGTGGTTGCTTCTTGGATCTAGCTCAGCAACACCAGAAAGTAAGAACCATGATGAAGTTTTATACCAGCTTCTTCATGCTGTAGGCAACTGCAGCACATCCTCTTTTGTAACCATCTAGTCCATCAAGGACACTGAGTTGGAGAACACTAGATTTAAATAATTCCCAGTGCAGTTTTACTTCTTACCATTACACCTTTTTCAAGATATTTAAGCTCTGAGCATTGCAAGTATCATGGTTTCATATTCATGTTATACTTTCCTAATGCAGAGAAACTCTACGTGGTATTAAGTGGTATATTTTATCTTTTCCCACAAATAAGAGACAACTGGACCATAACATATCCTACAGGCAGCTCTTTGCATATCTAAATCCCAAGGATTTTTTTGGTAAAAAGAGAAGATTACATATTTATTCAGAAATTAAATGAGATTAATAATTTTGAAAGTAATTTACAAATCGCAATCAGCCTCCGCAATGAAGGTCAAAAGAAAAAGGACACATTAGCAATTGAATATCTTCCCTCCCTTTAAAGTTTTAATACTGCATACCTGTTAATAATGGGAAATATCCTTCTTCAAGAGTAGCATTTTCAAAAATTGGTAGGATCCTTTTGCTAATTCTAATCTTCTTTTAATAAAATAATTTGTTAAAAAGGATTATAAAAACCATGAAAATGGAATGCAAATAGAAACGTACTGCCTATACAATAAATAGTTAATGTATTTTCTAAATGAATGATTTAAAATAGCTATTAAAGTAAAGAGAATGAGCTTATGTTTCTAGTAATGACTTCTCTGCCTCAAAATGAAATCCGTAAATCCCTGATTGCAATTTCACATCCCAAAAGAACAAGCAGTCCTGGGACCAATGCTTATTGCCTTTATTATTAATACTAGCACGCCACATATGTGATTTTGATATCACTGGTTTGAATATTTAGATTTATACTTGTGTATGCTTTATATTTTAAATCTCATACAGCTATTCTGTCAGAAAAAATGAAGCTCTCCTTCAGGAGGGCTTTTTTTATGTACATGCATGCATGTATACACAGACTTCAGTATAACTACAATTTTATTCATAAGAGTGCATAATGATTCAGGCTGTGATTGTTAATAAAAATGCATTTCTAACCATCAAATTTGAGTCTATTATTCTAAGTTAATTGCATTTGCCCTAAAGAGACTTGCGACTGGCTGTCAGCCTATTTGTGTCAGTTCCATTTTATTCATCAGTCAATCTTGTCTCCTCTTTTTTCACATCCCATATATTGATCAAATAGATTTGTTAGCATGCCACTGCAGCTTTAAAAAAAGTTTTCGTTATTTGTCAGGTTTATTTGATTACTATATTAGTTTGCATGTTATCTTAATTGTTATTTCAATAGAAAATAATGCCCTTTGACAGTCCCACAAGATTCCCCGTAACTATAAGGCATAGAACAAGTTAGTGGGGATACAGTGAATCTAGTAAGAAAATAAATACATTAAAGGCTTTAAAAGGTGGTATTAGTCTGCAGTTGTATTGTATTTGATCCAGAAGACAGGAATAGAAATAAGTACAGCATGAAACAATTTTGGTGAACATCAGTGCCATATCATTGCATAGTATTCTGTGCACAAAATACTAAAAGAAAAAGACTTGCAATATAAAATAAACTGAGATCATAACTGGAAAGGTGGATTTTGTGGTTAAGTGTGGAATTCCACAATATTATATATTGCTTTAAACACCAAAAATTAGGCTAAAGAGGCTGCATGTAAAGGCAGGTAGAAATGCTACGTTGCAAATTTTTGATAGGGAGAAAAAAAAAAAAACACTTTCAGAAAAGTACTGGATAAAAGAAGCATCTAAGCAGGTAGCTTCTTCCTCTCTGAAGATATTTATTTCGCTAAACAGCATACTGTAAGAACTTATCTAGATGAAATTTAAACAGCATCTTGTGCAAATGTTTTACTCAAATTAGGTAAAGGCAATGCTCCCAAGCTTTTCCATACTAATGGCTTAGAAACCTGCCCTTACTACCTTCATCATCAGCAAGGCTACATAACCCCAGCTCCTTGCTTAGCATTGAATCTGAGATCTCCCCATCTAGTACCCGAGCTCATATATTGTTAGAAATAAACGTGAGAAACCAGCGATAACGCACTTAATACCTCATTAAGAGAAGACACATGAACTTATATCTTTAAGAAAGCCACTCAAGACACAGAAACATTGATTTAATAAAAATCTTAGGAAACAAAACCCTTGTGTTTTTCCTGTACTTAAGTACATTGACCAACCCCATAGCTTTCTGAAACTGAAACATGAAATTACCAAAGTTTTCCAGCTTCCTTGTGAAAAGCAAAGTTCTTTCATTTCTTTGGCCAAGATTAGTCTTTGTATTAGTTAAGATTAGTCACCCATAAGCTGAGTTTCTTGTCAGGGTGATTATCTATATTTTGTCTGTAGCCAGCTGTGAGATGAGAGTAGGGAGAGCTGGCTTAAACTCTTCTGCCAAGATGGGATGACTTGCAGGACAGGCTCATTTCCTCCATTGATGATTGTAGGAGTTCAGGCCAGACTGAACACCTATCACACCAGCTACAGCTGATTCGATGAACACCATCCTAAAGCAAACCCATCTAATTAAAGCATGAGGAATTTTAAATGTCTGTATCTAGCTGCAGGCACTTGAAATAACTAACTCCTAGATCATTATTTTTTATCTGCAACCTCTTTAACAGTATTTTGTACAAAACAATCATATTAAAGCTTCAGATGCCTTAAAATAAAGCTCAAATTTGCAATTGTCCTACAGCAGTCAGGAAAACTCCTGCCGTTCAGAAGCACGCAGTGTGATAATAGTTTCAAGCTAAACTGTTATGACCAGCTAGTATGGTATATAAACAGGAACAGATGAGAATAATACAGCTTCAACATTTGAGACAACAAAGAAATAGTGAAATGATTGCTACATAAAAGACATTTGAAAGACCTCCCAGAAAAGCAGGCACAAAAATCCCCAATAAAAAGGCTCAGTAAGAAACTGTCACACCCCCTAATCCTCAACAGACTTTAACAAGATGTTCGCATGAGCCAGAGATTGTCTCCTTCCACAGAAGACAAAAGGAAGGGAAAACAATACTGTCTAGCACATGATTAGGAGGTAAGAGATAGATAAAAAGGATTCTTTAACCTTACAATTAGAAACCCTAACTCTCCAGTCAAAAGGACAACCAGGAACAGACTGCAAACCTGTCACAATGATTGCTGCATCTTTACTCTTTGAAAACAGATATATTTCTTGAAGTTTTATTAAAAATTTATTGCCACCCCAAAAAAGGTTTAGATGGCCACTTAGCTACAAGACAACTGCTGCTACCAGACCACAATTAGCACACATGGCAATAGTCCTTTATTTCACATTCTTTGTATTTCCACCACCTCCAACCAAGCAAAATTTAGATTGCCAATACTCATACCCCTCTCGTAGTATACTGTGCAACTAAAAGCAAAGTTATACGCAATGCACTAGTCTTCTAACAAATGATCAGCTTACTGTGCCCTAAACCAGACACATAGAGTTTTCATGCCAAACCTGGCATGCACGTGTGCTCTGATTAAAAAGGAAGCAACTTAGTTGTTACAACAAGCATCTTTAGCTTTATTTGGTATTACTAATGCCTTTAAACAGAAGGCAGGGTACTGGCAGGAATAGAAAACAGACTTGAAGGGGGAGGAAGCCTACAGGCTGGAAAGAAATTAGAGATTCCAAAGTTTGACCCTCCTGCTGTAGCTATCCAGTGACCATAAGCTGTAATAGCTGTAGAAGTTTACTGCATAACAAAAAAATTAAGGCTCTTTCTGAAGCTGAACAAGACAACCACAAGTCATTGATAACTGCATTTATAGAGTACAGGTTAACTTAGACATGCAGCTTCAATACCCAAGTAATTATATACAATTAGGAAGCCAGGATGGACACCACCTCCACTGGGCAGCTGAGATTGTTAGCCTTTACCAGTCTTTCTGGTAGCATCAGAAAGGGAAAAGTCAAGCAATTTATTATTTTCTTCAGGTACAGCACACTTGGACTTGTGTGTAGGACACAAGTGGGACTTGTGACCCTACTGTCTATTGGGCCTTAAGTTTCCCGCCTTAAGCTAATGTTCAATTGTCTTATTTTGTGCAAGAGAGACTCTACCTCAGAGCTGCCTTATATGCTGTGGCAGATAAAATAATTTCTCTTCAAGTAAACTACTTGAAACCACTTAGAAAGAGGCTGGCAGAAATGCAACTTTAACCATCGTCATTTGTTATGGAAAGACATAAACAAATCATGCTTCCCAGAAGAATCATGCCTTAAAATAAACACACTGAAGAAAGCATACATTTCTATTCTCTTTTTAGTAAAACTCCAAGAGAGCATAAAGCTTGTCTTGCACATACTTAGAGAAAAGGGAGGACAGTTATCTACAAGTTTCTATGTAAACTCTCCAGACCTTGGTCCTGATGAGAGCAAATAATTCTGTATGTACAGCCCCAAACCATGCAGCACTGCAAAGCCCTAATACACCTAGAAGTGAAGGAAGCGTTGTCAAGCTAAACTTGAAACTCCATTATTTGTTAAATATATGATTCAGAAAACTAGGCTACAGGTACTACAGAGCTTGTGTTTACTCATTTATTCCACTAGCTTCAAAATCTGTAAGACCAGCATCTTCATATGTACCGTTGCTTCATCGTGTCCATGTTCCTACCAAAGAGCGATGAAGTCTGTATTCAGGTTGATTACCACTGCTTTCTTCTGTTGCAATTATTTTAATAAACATTCTGCCTAATTAAGATTTTCATGATTTAGCATAGAAAGCAGATACCACACCTGATATAGTATGCTCTGAAGCCAAACACTTCCGTCAGCTTTAATGGGCATTAGGACTGTCCCTTATAGATCAAGGCAAAGGCATTTCACTGATCAGGTGTGCAAAATCAACTCTGATATCAGTCACCAGAAAGACATTGTTAAAAAAGTCAGCTTTACTCACTCAGAAGCTCAGAGGTGAACGCTGCATTAGCAAGTCAGGATCCTCAGGCATTCATTGTTTCTCTGGGTAAGGCAAGTCATATCGACCACAAGAAAAGTGCCTGTGCAGAAAGAAAATAAAGTCATCTCAGTGAGAGGCCAGAGGACACTGAATCCTTAAGAAAAGGCATCCCCCAATTTCTATTAAGAGCTATTTTTTCAATACTTGTGAAGTCAATTAAGGAAGAAAATATCCAAGCCCAATAGGTTGGCTTTGCTCCTTCCTCTGATAACAATACAGTTTCTGAGCAGTTTAAAAGATACAGGTGCCTGTGCAGGACAACAAAGCCATCTCACCAGCTGCGGAGTTTTTCCTGTTTAGCAAAGCCCTCCTCTCTTATTCTTGTTTTCCAGAACTGGACAGCCCCATTCTACAACCCCTTGGAGGATCAGGTAAGTCCCTCACCTTCTCAGTTCCTTCTCCTCACAGAGCACAGGGCACAGCACTACAACTTTGTGCCTACTGAAGCAGCCCCTGTTATGTAAGAAAGTGAGCTGAATTATTCTAATTCTATGAGGGATGTGAGCAACTTTTTTTCCTTATTACCAACTCACGATCTGTTTCAGATTTCAGCTCAACTTTAAGATGAGACTCTTCTTTGTATTAATTACTTAAGCAAACATTTTATAGCTTACTCAAAACAGCAGAATCACAAGTGCTGTGTGGTGGGCTAAACCTCTAAGCTTTTGAGGATGACAATGACAAGCTGTTAAACTCCCAACCCTTTTCTTATAAAAATTGAATAAGAACACCAACAGGGCCAAACAAAACCTCCTTGCTTCAATTTGCAAGATCTCAGTCAACTACTTTGGGATTAGGTAACCCCTAAACTGAAACCAAGCCACTTTACAAAACCTACTGACTTTACCCCTTACCTGAAAAGCAGACATAACATTGTTCTTCTCTTCTTCATACCTTTATTTATCTGCTGAATAAGGAGGCAGGCCCAGGGCCCTCCCTTCCCAGCTGAGGATGTTTTCCTTGTTAAAGATCCTCCATCTATTTAGTACCACCTGAAAGCATTTAGAAGGAAGGCATAGGTGGATTTATGCACTTCCTACTCAGCCACAGCAGAAGTGTATAATGCTTATTTGCTCAGTTTACTTCTGATGATGGTCTTTAATTGGAGAGTCCCAGCTGGACCCAACTTGAAAGACCTCTCAGATTTTGTCAGCTGGCTTCAATAGTCCTCAGCATGACCATTATTTGGGGTGTTACTTCTTAAAGCTTGAGCACACCAGGCTGTGCAATGCTCACAGGCTGGGCTCTTTTAGTAAGAGTGAGCTGGATGTGTTAGAGACTAGCTAATCTAAAACAGTTTGGAAAGCACCATACCCTCATTAGAACCTTTCTTAATGGGGCATCCAGTGCCCTGTTATTGCAATCAAAAAGCCTCCACCCAATAGCTCTGTATCTCCTTGTACTGCAAACACACAGAACACTAAATTTCTTTGCTAGTTAGAGGACACTGCTGGGGCTTTGGTAGGCAAGGTGAAGACAATGGTAGTCTGTTCTGATAAAGCATAAGGAAGTAAATCATGCTGTGCAACTCAGAAGTCATTTGGATGGTACTTTTTGCATTCCCCCTGTCGCCCATCCCTCCTCCGCCCCCCGGCTTTTGTTCTGTCAGTCTGAAGAGAACAGCTCGTGTGATGTAATTTAGACTGGGGCTTTTTTAAAGCTTTCACTCAGGAAAAGCTTCAGGAGCTCTGGGGGTATAGCTGAGCTCCAAGAAACAGAAAGAAAGCAAGTTTGCATTGACAGCTTGATCCCAGAGAGAGGTGGCTGCCTGCTTGTCTAACAGGTCCTCTGGGTCTGGATGAGGCAGAGACAGAGGAGCAGTCATACTAAGTGAACGTGCGCTGCCAATGTTAAAGGAACAATTACCATTATTCTGCATAGTTCACTGTTTGCTACTGCTATTTCCTTCAATAAAACCTCTTTTCACTTGCCAATTGGAGCTTGTCATGTAACAATATTTCTTATGCACAATACACATACTAAAATGCCCCTGTGTTTTTAATACATTTATAGTTGTTAACAATAGCGATATAGTGACAGAAAAAATGTACTTGCTTTGAATACAGAATAGAATGAAAAAAGAACAAACCAGAGGACCTGCTCTGAAGGATTAATGGGGGTTAGATTTCGTCTAATATCAGCATTAGAACAGTGAGACCTCTTCCATTTCATTGACACTCACTTTTTCCTCTCAGGGCCTGGGCTGTGACCTCCTTGCTTGGAAGGAGTTGTACACCTCAGCCTTGAGAAAAAGCTTCAGTGAAAGTTTTGGTATAAGGAAGTATTGGGGAGAGGGTTGAACTCTCACCCACCCTCATGCTTGGGAAGTCACATGGGGGACAGACAAGGACTGCTGCTCCTAGTGCTTTGGTGAGCTCAGTGCACTGAAGGTTGCCCAGCCAACCCTTTGACCCTTGTGTGTGGTCCACAGGTGGGTGGGAGCATGCTGACCTACACCTAGCAACACCTGAAATCTCTGGTGTTCACTGCTCACATTGGACACTAGAAAAACTCCCTGGGAGTGAGGTTCATTGCAAAGCAGCACAAACAGCTGGCATTGGTAAGAGGCTGGGATTTCACCGGGGTTGCAGGAACCCTGCAGCTCTCCTCTGAAAGTTCACACAATGAAGGCATTGTGCTACTACTGTATTTGCCAACATTACAAAGCCAGGTGGAAATGACCACAGTGAAGGTGCCACAGTGAAAAGAAATTATGTGTTTGCACCTGTGAGCAAGCTGAACCTAATATTTCATGCACCAAATTGAACCAGCAGCTGTTTGGAAATCTTTGTAGCACAGTCATGAAGGAAACTTTCTTCTGCCGTAAGATTCATGTTTTCTAAGAACACTAGTTTGTTCTGAACAAGTTAATACACACAGGAAAAGACATCTTGAGTGTTCCTGCACTCTCCTACACTATCCAGGAATAGTGATAGACTGCGAGTTTAAACACATCCTTCCACTGCACAGCAAGAGGAGTGTATTTAATACTGTTAGCAGAACAGTTACCATGTTTGCCTTTGCCAAAGTCAGTGAGACTACACTGTCCTAAAAGTACTTATTACATAATTAAGGAACAGTGAATGTCATCTGTGTGCCTGTGGAACAGATGTTCTGCATCTTCAGTGTCCCCCAGGAAAAAAATATTTTGTGAAAAGATGTGTGGCATGATACACCTTCTGCTTCAAATATTGCTAATTGCTTTGCCTAGGACTCTTTCTGAGGTAAACAGCAAAGCAAATCAGAGAAGCCTACCTTACTACAAGAAAGACACTGAGCTGCTGGAGCATGTCCAGAGAGGGATAATGAAGGTGGTGAAAAGTCTGCAGCACAAGGGTTATAGGGAGCAGCTTAGGAAACTGGGACTGTTTAGTCTGGAGAAAAGGGGTCTGAGGGAGACCTTGTCACTGTCTGCAGCTCCCTGAAAGGAGTTTGTAGTGTTGGTCTCTTCTTCTAAGTAACAAGTAATAGGATGAGAGGAAATGGACTCAACTTGCCCCAGGGGAGGTTTAGAATGATATTAGGAAATATTAATTCGCAAGAAAGGTTATCAAGCACTGGAACAGGCTGCCCAGGGAAGTGGTTGAGTCCTCCTCCCTGGAGAAATGTAAAAGACATGTAGATGAGGTGCTTAGGGGCATGGTTTAGTTACAGACTTCGTAGTCAGGTTTATGATCAGGCTTGATGATCTTACAGGTCCTTTCCAACCTAAATGATTCTGTGATATTGGAGATTGTTTTGGAGTCTCATTTGTTTAGTTCCCTGGAACTTTTTCCGTTGACATTTGCTGATACAGGATCAGGCATCCAGGAATGCTCAGTTGATAATAGGATTAATAATGTTTGCTCTAGTGGTCAGGTCCAGCTCCTAGTGGTGTTCCAGGACAGCACACAGAGGGAAGTGAAACAAATGGAAGCGTTTGCTAGGCAAGTCCCTAGAAGACCTAAACTACCCACAGATTGCCACTCATCGTTGGATTTAAATCAAAGAAAAGCTTTTATAACTTACTAGAAGACATGGGGTTTCGTAGTCATATATCATCACATGCCAGTTTACCACGAATAGAGCCGTAAAGACCATCTATGAGAAATGCTGTGTCTTATGTGATTTACAGCTCTATTTGATGATGTTTAAACTGTTTGGATATATTTTAAGAATATATGTGGGTTTGATGGTGTTTCTCCCCTCCAAATCAAAACGCTGAAAACCTCAGCTCTTCTGGCATTAATGCTGTGCAAGGATATCTTTGTGACCATAACCTTGTGTAATACCTGCTTTGGGAATAAACCCTTGGCACATAACTTCAGTGTCATTCAGGAAGTGGCACAGTTGCTCTCTTTTCATTGGAAACTTCACAAATTCTGCCTAGATCCTGCTGATATTTTCATGCTTCAATAGAGAGTGCTTACCAAAAATAAAGCTGAGAATTTTAAGTGCTTTCCAAATTTAATGACACAGATTTTACCGTGGAAAATATTCTTTTGTAATAAACTTAGTATCTTCTGCTTTACATCACCTATAAATTTTCCAAACTAAACAGAGTGAACAATTACACAAGCCTAGGTGAGACCTACCTCTAGTTGCTGTGCGAGTGTATTAAATAAAGCCTTGTCCACTTCTGGCTACTCCATTCTGATTAGGATTTTGTTTCTGGAACTTCATGATATTGGAGACAGTGTTAACCTTATTGATGCGGTGAGTAATTAGCCATGAGAGGAAGGAAGGAAGACTGAATTAATGCAGTAATTCTGTTGAGGCAAGGACTTTAATAATAATAATATTTCTTTTTTCTTTAATTTGAAAACAACACCATCAATTCAGATAAGGTAATGCATCAAAATGTCCAGCTTCACACAGTGGTGTGAGGAATAAAGAGAATTTGAGAGTTTTGAGTTATCCCTGCAATACAACAAGCAGCTGTTCATGAATACTAGGATGCACCTGCCCCAGTACCTGCTGTGGGGCGTCCATGCAGTCTTATCAGCAGGGTGGCCTTGGGGGCTCTGTGTGGGGCTGTGCATTCCAGATCCCTGAAGCCCAGAGAGGGTTCAGGGACTGGTATGGCCCTATGAATGTTGGGGTGACCTACTGACATCAATGAAAACAAACAGTTCCTTACCCCTCCACTTGGAGCTGGACAGGCAGGACTACATGTTTTCAGTTTGGGTTCAGTTTGAGACTTTGCTTGCTCTGAGTTTATTTAATTATCCTTTTTAGCAAAATGTCAGGTGAGTACAGCCTTGAAACAGAAAGAAAGAAACAAAAGAACATGGAAAGAATACTTTCTTTTTCTTTACAAAAGCTTTTTATGGCTGTTTCATGAAACAGGGCTGCCACACCACATACATGATCCAAAAATCCAGTCTGGGGCTTAGATTCAACCTCAGAAACAGCCACTTCTTCTCAGAGAGTCCCAGAAAGTAAGATCACTTTCAAGAGCTGCTGGGCTAACAACAGGGTGCCAGGATGCCTTGATCATAAACTGGAGGAAATTAATTCAAAAGAAGCAAAAGAAAAGAAAAAACAACTAACCTATCAGCAAGCAGTACATGAAATTCCATAAGATCCTGCTGTTCTCTGGACAATGCTCAATTATTCTTATAGATTTTCTTCATGGATGCCATTTCATACAGTTACAAGAGCCAGGACATATACAGACATAAAGGAAAACTTGGTAGGAAAGAAAACAATGGCTGGAGGAGAATATGGAAGATCCAATCTAGAAACAAACTCTGAAGGCTCTGGTCCTGCTCTCCCAGAGGATGTGTGGCTCTGTCCCACACCCTGACCCATGGGTTTCAGTGACTGCATTGCCTGTTGACCAGCTAAGGTTACGTTTCTGCTACAGTTAACCCTTGATACCAAAGTTGTGAGATTCCTGTGAAAATCCAATGATTTATCTTGGTGCTTATCAGCCGAGGGTTCTTGAGGATCTGGCGCCAGGATCTCTCCGACACAGAGCGATGGAGAGTGCAGGGCAGGCACCTGTAAACCATTCAGTGAACATGCTACAAAAGCAGTTGTGAATTTTGCTATTGTGTTTGTTGACAGCACAAATTATGTCCTGTGTCTGATGCAGCTGACATTGTCTGCTGCAATAGGGACTTTGGAATTAGCACATAAAAAACTTTTCATAAAGCGTTTGGTCTTGCGAAGTCCATTACAACCCTGAAGTGTAAGTGAGCAGCAGAAAATTCACACTGATCCCTTCAATTCTTTTTTAAGCATCCTTAAATCCAGCTTTTTTTTCCTGCTGTACATCTTACTTATTATAGTTAAAAGTAATTTAAAGCAAAAAAGAACATAAACAATATACACTGACTCTTGACACTCCACTGCTTTTTTAAACTAGAATAATAAAAATTTGCAAATGAACAAAAGAGTGGGAGGAAGATATCTGATTTACAATGTTTTTGAGATAAAGAACACTATAAAAAAAGATCAATGTGAATAATAAAGCATTGTTAACTGAGTCATGACATTTCTATTCTCAGTGAAGATTTGAACAGTAGAGCTCTGCAAATGAGCACCTTGTGCCATTTTCAAAGTGGGAGGAAGACATATAATTATAATTTTTAAAGTGAAGAGAATTTTAAAAAAAATCTCTGTGAAAAGTTTATTGAAAAACATATCGACATATCAATATGACATAAATTACTTTAATTTTATTAAACTACAAGGGGGGAAACCTCTTTTTGAAGACTGGCTGCAGAAAGCATTCCTTGAAAAGAATTTTCTTTATTAAAAAATCTTTTGCTAAGATGAAACAGCACTGAATGTCAGCACTACTGTATATTTATTCTGTAACTCTTCCAACAGCTGAGATCTATAAAAGAAACATATTTTCAAAACAGTTTTAACCTCCATTGTCTTGATCATTCATATTAACATTTTTCATGTCACCTACTGAAATCCTTTAAAGGAACCTTTTATTCAGTTAAAATTATGAAGCCATTTTCTTAAACAGCCTCCAAAAAGTAAAAATGACGTAATGCTGTAAATTTCATTTGACATACATTTTCTGCTATTTCACTTATTTGTGTGATAAGAGCAAAACATCATGTTTATCCTATCAAATCTGCAGAGGAAAATTATTTTGAAAGAGAAGAAAACTAACTCTGCTCTTGCTGGGTGTGCAATTTAAATCCACAGTGAAAATACAGCATTGATCAGATTACTCCAATTGAGTCATTTAGTGCTTTGGCATTCCTGAATTTAGGACCCAGCTGTGAAATCATAGTTGGGGCCAAATTTTGCTGTTAGGCGAGTGCACATGGCTCCCATTTTCTTCAAAGGGAATGACACACATGGCCAATATTTAACTTTCACCTCTTCCATTCTTCAGTTAGCAAAGCCAGAACAAATGGACTGTATGCAGGCAATTTTATAGAATTAAGAATATAGTCAAGATTCTCCAGGATTTACTAGTGATTTTGGGCTATACAATTTAACACACCTCAAAGCACAGACTCTCAGCATATTCTGAAAATCAAGCCATTTGGAATGTCTTACTTCAAGCAGGTAAAATCATAAATTGGTTTGAGTATTTCAGCCATTGGATACTAACATGAAACAGGGTGTAGGACACCTCTTCAGAATCATAAGCTCTGATTTTTGGGTTGACTGGGAAGCCTGGGAGACTTACACAACTCCAGACCATTCTGGGTACTGCATTTGCAGTCATTTCTCCCCTGCCATTACCAATGGTGCTTGAACACAGTGCAGGTGCCTTTCTGCAGCAGCTGCCCCCTTGGGACAAGCTAGGTTCTGTTTCTGCAAAACCCTTGGAATGGAATGGACTGCCAGAATGGCTCACAAGACTTTGAGACGTAAGTGCCACAGAAAGAAAAAAAGATGCATCCCAAAATCTAGCAGCCCCATGGTGTATGCAGATCTTAGTTTCAACTCAAGGTCAAGTGGAAAACTTTGCTACCATCCTTGCTGACTCTCCTCTTCGCTTTCCCCCGACTCCATCTGTTCCTCACCCATCTCCTTCGTTCTGCTCTCGCCTCCCTCTTCTTCCTGTGTCCATCTGTTCCCTCCTTCCTCAACACAAGTTGGGGAAGGGAAGTAAATTCAGTCATTCACTGAACAGATTTCAAGATGAACCCCCTCCCTCTCCAGTTCTAACTTCATTCATCATGGTAAAAATTATAATGAATAGAAATGTTGAAGGTGAAAATTTATTAGGGATTGTGTTGCTTTCTTATATCAAACGCAGTTAAAGCTGCATATAAACATTGGCTTCATTCATTTTTTAAAATATATGGTATAATTAGTGAGAAATACTAGTGGAAGTGCTTGCTATGCAGTCCATCAACACATGCCTGTCAGAGTTTAGGATCTGGGCCAAAATTTTTTGCCAGTCCTGTGATAGATTTATAATAAGCCTATAGAAGACTTTACAGTCAGCTGGGTCACTAATTCATGAAGTTACAACTTATGTGATGGGGTCAAAAATTCACTATTGATAAAATCCCCCCTCCATGGATTGCACCATTAGGTTTGTTACTGCAACAGCAAAAGAAAATTAAACCCAAAGCTCCTGTGAATTAGTAGTCCATCATCATAAATCTGAGAAGAAACATTTGCACAGGTTCATGATGTCATATGAACTCCAAAATATATTTATAGCCTTGTGTACTATTTCCTGCTTCCCTGTGACAAAAATAAACAGTCTCTAAATCCTCTGTATCCTTACACCTGAGCTCAGCAAAATGTAATGGGCATGAAACTGAAAGCACCCATGATATATTTCTCTAGAGCAGCTTGTTTCAGATTGGCTATGATGCTGTGCCCACTTTCCCTTTGACCTCACCTACCTGGATGAGAGGAGTTCTCATGAAGTTCACTCCATCTGCTACACTCACTCCAGGGATAGTCCCACACCCCCTCCTACTTTGCCTTCCTGACCCTGAGAGGGAGAAGGAAGGAAGATCTAAGACTCCAAACCCTATGCATGGAATGGATGGCCTGGCAAGCACAGCAAAGGTGAAGGATCTCAGCACCCACGTTGGGACCTGAGCCTGCCACCACAAGGACCTTGGACATCTTGTCCATCAAGATGCCTAAGCCATGGAGGTTGGAGTCTGGGCTGCAATTTCCTCTCATCTCCTTTGCTGATGATTTGGGAACCTCAGCTAAGGTTTCTGGGGTGTTTGAACATGAATGATGCTCCACCTTTCATCACACAGCTCCCGGCCCTCAAATTTTCTGTATCTACCTGAAACATGAAGTTCTCTGTTTGCCAGTGATATTCTTCCCATCTTGTGAGATGAAACTTTCTCCCTCATAAATTTGTTTTCCTTGTGGCTTCCTTTCCAGAAATGAGACAGGGAGGGACAGAAAACCGTGCCATGTAACCTCCCCCTGCAAGGAAGCACGTTTGCTTCTACTTTCCCCCAAGGCAGCAACTCCTGAAGTCAATGACTGTCACTAAGCAGCTGGGGGCGATACATGTGCCAAACCACATTTATTTACAGTGCCCTTCTGCAATGTTGTTTTGTTCTTCCACCAAGACAGCTGTACCAGCTCCCTGCCTCTCCCGGTGCTCCCTGGGGTGACTCTGAGCAGTGAGGACCATCCAGGTAAGCTGCTAGCCCCGTGCGTGTGTCATGCTGTGCAGACATTCCTGCCATGCCCTCTGAGTGCTTCTGGCAGACAAATTATGCCCTTTAGACTGGCAAGAAAAAGTTTGGTTGGTTGTTTTTTGCTTTTTACCTTTTCGTTTTTTAAAATATAGTCATTGAGACCTGGGTTTGGGTTTCATTTTACTACGAGACTTTTCAAACCAAGCAAGTTCAGTTCAAGCCTTTATACTTACAAGTTATCATCCATCAGCTCTGCTGTAGCTCTGCCTTCTTCCTCTCAGGACTGAATGGACATGGCACACAGCCCTTTCAGTGATGAGCGTGGGATGTATTAAATAGACAGTTAGTGACAGCAGTGCTTGGGATAACAAACAGCAGGGTGATAAGACAGGCATTCCCTTGGTTCTTTTGCTGCACTGATATACAAAAATGCCTCATGGTGAAATTTAAAAGTTGCACTAAACTTCTAGAGTTTTCCACACAGTTCACTTTTAACCCCTGGGTCTCCTTGCCACAGGGGTGTGAGGCAAAGGGCCACTGCATGGATATATTGGGAAGAAATGCCACTAGCCAGTAGAGCCAAAGGCTCCGTTGTCCTTTGCTTATAAGGTGTGTATGAGCCCTATATCAGGGGATAGACCAGTTCCCCTCCCTCTCTTTCAGTGGCACCTCTCCCTAACCAGTTGTTCCAAAGAGCTTTCTGGCATTATCCATATTGCTGCAGTCCCCATCCAGCAGAACAGAGGACCTCTTATTTCCCCTGTTCCTTGCAAAAGCAGTTTTAGAGCCCTTGTATGCCACTCTACGAAAGCTAATTTCAAAAAGGCACTAGGAAACTCCAGCCTCCTGTTCTCCAAGGCTGCAAGGCTCTGGTTTGTGTCTGAGCCAATGAAGAGAAATAGGGGTCAGGGAAGCTCCTGTATATGCCAGTCTTGGTATCACTGCTCCTCACTACTAACCAGCGGGATCTGTGGCTGGCATCAGGGGAAAGTAAGTGATTTTCTTTGTGCTTCCATGAATTTACACACTGTAGTCAGCCACCGAAACCACTCACTTAAAAAAAATAGAAATTTCATGTGTTTTGAGACTCTATCTTTAAAACAAACATGGGTGACCGATCCCAGTCTTCTACTGCAACAGCTGAGGCAAACCTCAGCTTCCCTGTATGAGGAAGAAAGTTGCTACTTCAGGATAGTATTTTAAAATCATAGAATCATCGAATCACCAGGCTGGAAGAGACCCACAGTGGAGGTTTACCTCTAACTGCCTCTGCCTAACAGTCTAACATTGAATAATGTGAGCTTTATTCGTCATGATATACTTATTTTTGCCTTATAATTCACTTCATTGGATGGTTTCTACACATTAAAAAGACAAGCATTTGTGGATAACTGAAACTGAACATAGGCTCTTAAAGGACAGTAACAAATTTTGAGCCTCTGCCCATCTCTAACGGGATTTATTTTTTTTTACATTCTCATATAACAGTAATCATAAATAATATCTGTTGTACATAATATATTTTTAAAGCCTATTTGGCTCCGCTTATTTGTTCCAATCCCTCAACCTACTACTGTACCATGCAACAACAAACTGTAAAAGAAAAAAAGTGCTAACCACTTTTTTTTTTTATGCTGGTCTAGCATAATCTTTATTTCTTAAGACACTTTATGCAAACATTAAATTGATAAAAGACATAATGTAGATGGACCCACTGCTGAACTGAAGGTAATTGCATAAAAATGAAATGGAGACCTATAATTGTGCACTGCTTTAGCCTCTATCACACTGTTTTCTGGAAGCAAGGATCTCGCTTGTCATAGCAAGTTGCTTGTTATGGTGATTGCATGAAGACTTGATCTAGCTGTACAAGACAAGTATAACATTACTTAAAGGGAGCTTTTCAAACTAAGAGTCTGACACTAAAATGCACTGTATTTTCAAAGATGTAGTATGCTTTAACAAACAGAAGAGTCCTTGAATGACAGCTTTTGTTACCCTTTTGTTTGATGGTGCTGTATTGAAAAATTCAGGTTATGTCTATGCCTTTCTATTTCTGGTTTTGATTTCTCTTCAACAGCACTTCAAGAATAAAAATTGAGTCGAAGCATGAATAGTAGAAGTCAGAATGTTAGTCTGGCATTTACTGATTACTTCCGTCTGATTTTTTTCAGTCTCGTTTATTGAATGCTTAAATGCATTCTGTGGGCTATTGTATTGTTGCAGAAATGGAGAATTCAACATATATATTGCAATTTAAAATACATCTGGTTTAGACTTCTGGGCCAATTTTGAAAGTGGAAAAATATAGAAGTCATCATTCTTGCCCAGACCTTTTAGCCTGATCCATGTGTATTCAACTGCTTAGCCAGTGCTCTGCCTGGACAGACAAGATCCATTTGGAAGATTGGCACCTGAATAACAGGTGGGGCATGTGTATTTGGACTCACAAATCAATTATTATCCAATAAATACAATGCATAAATGGGACATCGCATCCTCCAGAACTCTGCTGCTTCAGTTAGCACAACTTTTCCTGGAAACAGCATGTTATTGAAAAAAAGTGCAGGAAGAACTGTCTTATGCCATTGATTTCTAAACACTGGAAAACAGTGGTTACTGTACATGTAAGCACATCCAAAATGCATGAATTTTCACATTTTGGGCTCAGGAGGCTGGCCAAGAAATCAGAGGGGGAAGCTATATTTACTTACCTGGTGGGGGGAAACCATCAACAAATTATCACAGATGGGAAAAATCAGACATGCTTTGCCCAGGATGCCAGAGAGCACTACTGTGTTTTGCGCTGCTGGTTCACACGCAGAGGAGCCACTGCCCTTTCCAAATCTCACCTGTAGATTTCCTTCATCATAACATCACAAAAAACTGACATTTACAGGTTTGTGAAACTCCTCTCTGTGCCACTGCACTTACTGTCTCCTTCCTTCCATTTCTCTCTATCCTGTCAGTCATTCCCCACCTAGGCCAACGTGTAAACTCTCCAGAATAGGGAAGATCCACATTTCCTTCATAGTATTTCACGCAGAATCACTAGGTTGGAAAAGACCCCCAGGATCATTGAGTCCAACCATTCCTATCAACCACTAAACGATGTCCCTGAGCACCTCATCTACGCATCTTTACAATACCCCCAGGGATGGTGACTCAACCCCCTCCCTGGGCAGCCTGTTCCAGTGCCCAAAGACCCTTTCTGTGAAAAATTTTTTTCTGATGTTCAGCCTGAACCTCCCCTAGTGGGTCTTGAAGCCATCGTCCCTTGTCCTAATCCCTGCCACTTGGGAGAAGAGGCCAGCTCCCTCCTCTCTACAACCTCCTTTCAGGTAGTTGTAGAGAGCAATAAGGTCTCCCCTCAGCTTCCTCTTCTAAAGGCTAAACAACCCCAGCTCCCTCAGCTGCTCCTCGTAAGACTTGGATTTATGACTTTATCTTTCTTCCAAGTTCAAAATCAAGCCAAAACATCCACCAATACACATTTTTAAAGCAGTGATTTAAAGTTAAAATAAAAAATGATAGCTTAGTATTTCTTCTTATCCTGTCCCAAGGTCTTACTTTGCTAACTTCTACCCAGCTTCTCTGCTTCTACATATTTTACCACATGAAGATGATCTAAAACGGCATAAAATCTGACTGTGAGTAAAAATTTAATTAATTCCTCACTCATTCTGTAAGTAAACAAAACCATACAAATCATAGAAAAAATATATTGGAAGAGACTTCTAGCCATCACCTCACGTGGCCTTTGCCGTAAATAAGGATAATTCTGCAGTAAGAGCAGGTCCACACCCAGCTGACCTCTACCCACTTCTCCAGCCTTGCTGGGGGCTGCCCCAGTGCTTTACACCTCCCGTGATGAAGAATTTGTTCCTGTATGCAATCCCAATTGCATTTGTTGCAGCTCTTGACAGTGGCACCTCTGTGTGCTGCTGGGAGGAGTTTAGGTCTGGCTTCTCCATTACCCTGGTAATGAAATGGAAAACAGCATCTAGCACCATGCTTTGCCTTCTCTTCTCCCAGCCAACCAAGACTAGGTCCCTCACCCTTTCCTTATACATCAGGTGCTCCAGACCCCTCATCACCTTGCTAGTCTTCACTGGACTTGATACAGAGACAAGCTTGACTCCAAATCCTTGCTTCCCCACTTTGAGCCCAATGGTCCCGGTGATTTTCACCTACCTTGCAATCCACTCATCCCATCCACTTTTCCTTCTTTTGTCTGCAAGGGTACTATGGGATAAAACTTCAGTCTCATCAAGGTTTTGCTCTCCATCAACCTTTTCTTGGCTTTTCTTTAATATATGTCAGGGTCAAAGGTACCTGAGAAATAAGAGATATGTAGGGTGTCTCTTATGGCTCCTTGCAGAATAATGCAGACTAACTGCTTTAGTACACTTACTATTCCTCTCAGAAAGTAATGTTTGCAAATCAGAGATGTTTGTAAAGATTGATTTTCTGTATATAGCTCAGAGCAAGTATATCACAAGATTTAAGTAAGATAAAAAGTGAGGCTGTGCTTGATGTGAGGTGCAGGACTTAATCAGCTGTAGATAAGAACTGATGAGGTTTTATCAGCGTAGCCATAGAGGCAATGACTCTGTTTCTTGGCCTCTTGATCATTTTGGAGAGTAAGTGAAGCTATATATCAAGACGTGTTTATCTGAGTCTCAGAAGTTCTTCAAGAATAAATTGAGCTCAGAACTCTTCTTAACCTTTCCCCTAGTTAAGGCTTAAAATTAAGCTCTCCCTCTGGTTTTTGAGCTGCCTCTCTGGCATGCTGACAGCATGTGAAGTATCCCATTTTTCAGTTGGCTTCCAGGCCAACAACACAAATGTGGATGAAGTTATGAAATAATGAATCTGTATGTTAAACAGAGACCATCTGGCTTGCTTTGGTACAAGATTATGAGACATGGTGAGCTGGCACATCTGCATCCAGGTACCACCTACACACACATTGTTGGCTGTAGATTTGGCAAAACAGAGCTGCTGTTGAAAAATAACATGATAATTGTTTTGCTTTCTTTTATATCACAAACAAAAGTGAGGATATCACACTCAAAATAGATTTTGACTGACGCAATAGTTCTGTTCTCTCTCCTAGCCTGATCCCACCCAGTGGAAGTGAATTATTACTTAGGCTTTGAGTCCACTGGGTTTAAGAGAAAACCTTAGAATGCAAGTTTACAAATACTTATTCTTTGAATAAACGTTACTTGTGTAGAGACTGAAATCAGTAGGTAAGTAGGGTTAGGCCTTAGAAGTAAACAACTGTAGGCTTGGAAATTCTGCATATGTTATTCTTTCAGATCTTTGTCTTAGTATTGCAAACAAGTCTTTTTTTTTTTTATCTAATCCCACCAGACAATCAGCTTACAAATGAAAAACATACAGATGAAAAACCTATGAAAGGCATTGTTGTGAGTTCAGTCACAGAATTCAGCATCACAGGCACTTCATCAAAGGGCACCAAAAATGAGAAGAAATTGTCAAATACAAGCACATCATCCATTGCTTCCCTGGAGAAATGCAGAGAATTCACTTACATTGAAGATGACGCATCAGTACATCAGAGAGACAGTGACGGTATGTTTTATAAAACAGATCACATTTAAGCTGATTTCTAAATAATGCCCATTGCAAGAGCACTGTGTGTATCTAACTTGAAATAAAAGTTTACATGCTGATCAAGATGCTCAAGAACATAGCCAAAAGTAGCATTAAGTTGTCCTGCAGACATTTTTGTGATAGGTGAGAATGTGCAGAAGATGATCTTAAATTGTTGGTGACATTTAAGTCATTGAAGAGGACATTGGAGCCTATGGAGCTATTGTGTATTTGCACTTTTTATAATGAGTGTTTGCACTGAGGTGTTGGTGTCGGTATCAGAAATAGAGTCTCTCACGCGGACCCAGTAGCACAGGCTGTTGCTTTTACTGTTGGTAGCTCAACAGGCGCTGTGGATGCTGAACATATGCTGTGTTTGGTGGTCTGCATGTGATATCTATGGTCTCATAACGCAGTTATCGTAGAGATCATTACACTCATCCCTGCCATTCTGCTCACCCACCATCAAACTTTTCCTATACTGCCTATAACTGCCAAACTCATGTGTCAGGATGAGGAATTCTCTTCATGCTCTGTCCTGATGTCTCTGATGATTAGTCCATGTGGATATCCATGGACAGGACATTTGATTAGATCAGTATGCTCTGCATTTTGAAAAAGCGTATTTGAAAACAAAACAGTATCAAAGGTATTTATAAACCAAAATTGCAGCAGGAACTCAACAGCACAGTGCATTTTTGCAAATTAGCATTGCTAAAACATAACTTGCTCTGGGGCTATTAATCAGAGTTGTCTTATCTTTTCAGAAAAGCAGCTGATCATTTCTGTTGCATAAGAGCACAGTGTAAGAGCTGAATACGTGCATTATTTTTTGTAAGAGTTTCAGGTGCAATAGTATAACCAAGAGCTGAGGAATAGAACGGGGAGTGAACACTAATTACAGAACAAGGGTTATGATTCCTACTAACCTAATAGTATGACACCCCTGATTTTAGTGGAATCATGCTGAGAAACTGCTATTCCTGATTATTCCAGTGGATGTGGAAAAAAAAGGCCCTCTGTGAAGCATTTTTGAAGTTTCTTATGTGTGCCTTTTGCAATAATGGATTAGTGTATTATATACAGTGGATCTGAGATCTATCATGCGCATCATTCCTAAATTGAGTATTTCTAAATATAGATCAACACAATAAACCGCCATGCTCTCCAGGAACCATTCCCGTCTCTATTGTATCACTGATCCTGTAATAAAAAGGATGTCTCTAATATAGCTATTAGAATACATTTAATTCCATTGAAGGATCTGAAGTATTTATTTCACTTAAGGGACTTGTCCTCTAATCCAGACACTCACTAATTTCTGAGTTTGTTGACTGTCTTATCAGGCCCCTCAACCATTACTGGCACACAGATATGTACCATGTGATGCAAATAACAGATTTCATACTCCTTAGAAAGCTAAAAGTGAAGGAAATTAACAAAAAAAACACCAATCCGTGCTCAATTAATAATGGTAAGGGCTGGAAGGAAGCCAAGAAAACCAAAGGAAGCCAAATTTGTGGTTGTTGCTGCATACTCTGCTGACTCTACTCTGACAAGTTACTGCTTATTCCACACACGAGGCCGAATCCTGTTTACTGGTGCATGGAGAACCTCTGAAGGCAGAGTGATAGCTGAGGAAATCAGTGATTGGGGTTTTTCCGTGTGCTCAGGGAGGGGTGAATTCAAAGCTCATAGGTCTTACCAAGGTTGAGCATCGTTGCAAGCTTTGGACCAGGTTTGTTGAGAGCATCTTCTGCATGAGCAGAGGGAGAGCTGACAGACACCAAACAACAGCAGAAAGATTTAAAGATGGGGCAAGCTAGCAAAATTGTTAGAAATTCTTCTTTTGTGGTAATTAATCTACTAATGTAGAGAATAAGATCTGAGGTCGTTGTTCTCACTGAGATAAAGGCAGTAATGCCGTTTCACAAACAGCAGGGAAAACAGAAGAGAAAACAGTAGATTGCATCTTCTTTTATGCAGTTTGTGGCTAATTTATTTTCAAATATATAAACGAATGCATAGGAATGGATGTTTAATTGCTAATATCTATTATTTATATACATTACCCCACTTAAAAAGGGCCAAAAAGCCTCACACATGCAGATTTTTCGAAATGTGTTACATCCATTATCACAGTTCATGGTGTGTGCTCTGATGGGAATTTAAAAGCATCCTTACTGCACATCACAGACTTTGTGCTGAAACATTACTTTGTTATTAAATTCTTGTGCTTTTTGTGTGCTCTTTTCCCTGGATGAAGCCCTAAGAATCATATCTATTCTCTCCAGATTACATAAGCACCATTACGGTTAACACATTCAGGTAAAAAACTGTTATTAGAAAGCAGATCTTTGGAGAGGAAGAAAAAAATAAAGATCCTTAATCGATATATAATTTTGAGTTTCATCTCTCATATCTAGGTACAGGAAGGAAATTTCATAAACATAAGATATCTAAAAAGAATAGTCTTAATTACACCATGGACTACTGGATAAAATGATTACATTTTCTACACTTTAAATTTCATACAATTAAATGCAGCAGTGTCACCTTATAAAATGATTCAATTTTATAATTATTTCAGTTCATTTAGTTAGAAAAAAATATAAGCATGAATTTACTAAGTATCACAAAAATCTAGTCAGTCTTATTCTACTGAACTGACTTAGAAGTTAGTTGTGCTTGTCTGAACTTAAATAGATCTTGACATATTTAAATAAGTATAAAAATTGATAACAGTGATGCTGATATGCTACTTAGAAAGAAGTTCAATCACGTGCTATTTATTCTTGCTACCTGCCTTAATTGATTTTTTTTTAATATAAAGAAACTGGAAAGATCTTTTCATTTTGTTTTTCCTCAAGAAAGCTTTCTTAAAAAGAAGAAGAAGAAAAAAAAGAGCATAATTCTGGAAACTTCCTGGCAGTGAACTTTATGTTATGTGAGATAGAAAATGCCACAACAGAACCAATGCAGTTGAATGAGTTCACAGTTAGTCATCCTAGGGCAAGAAATGTGGATGCAACCATATGCTTTCCTGAAAGAACCAATGAAAAGGCATTCATATTGTTGAAGGCATTTTTCCTTTCCAAAACAAGGAGGGAAAAAAAACCTGAAAGGTCTGGGTCTTTGCGCTCCAAGTGGATTCACACAGTCAGAATCTCACACCTGCTCCAAGCCCTGCTGCACCCGGAGGCAGCCTCCCCAGATGCTGCCGTTTGAACAGTGGGTAGTTAATGAGTTGATCTTTGAGGAGAACAAATATAACACAGTCTCTGTCACAGCGGCCAAGTTTTCAGGAATATTCACTGGCTCCAGAAACACTCCCTAGCTGATACTATTTTCCCAAATTTTTTTTCTTTCAAAAATTATCAAGTCTGTGAAGGAAAAGGTGAAAAACCTTTTTTGGTGGGGAAGTGGCAGGACACTGGGCTGAGAAGCGATCAGCACGCTGGCCACTGTCAGTGCGGTTCTCCAGACTCACTTTTGCTCCCTGTCTTTGTTTAGGCAACCTAGTTGTTCTTAAACATTTTTACTGAAACAGAATATTCTTAGAAGTAAAGCTATAAGCAGATGATTAATCTGTGCTTTCTTGTGTGTGTGCATTTGGTCTTGTTCATAAGATAATCTCAGTCCTAATCCTTATTCCTGAGCCAAGGATGCTTAATTCCATAGATCCAGAATGACCATATACAAAAGCAAGGACTAGACCTGGAGAATCTAAGGGCCTTATCCACTCCCCACAAAAGCTTTGGGTGCTTGCACATTGACTTCCAGCAAGGATTGATTCAGATTGTAGCAGACTGACAGCCCAGAAAATAATTATTTAAATAATAAGGAGCCAGTTATGAACTCTTCATAAGCAGGTAAAAATGCCCCTGAAGGTTTTTTGGTATTTTTTTTCAGTTGAATGTTCCTGTGGTTGTTTGGGGGAGGGGTTGCCTTCCTATAAATAGCAGGAACAGTTTGACAACTTTTATCTTTACTTGCAAATTCTTGTGAAAAAGAAGATAAACACCAATGTTACATACCTTATTCACGTAGCACATGTCGCATTACAAAACAGCAGAACTTCCAAACTCCCGCAAGACTGTAAATTCCACAGCAGAGCATCCCTGCTGCATAAGGTTCGTTCCTGTGCTCAAATTTATAGCCTAAATGCTCTAAGAACATACAATCATAGAATCACTTAGGTTGGGAAAAACATTTAAGACTATCAAGTCCAGCTGTAAAGTTATTTCAGACTAACTGTTCCTCTGAACTTCACTGCTACTCAATATTTTCATTCAAATTATTTTCATGCTGCTGTTGTTTATCCAGAACAAACAACATAGAAAATAAAACCTTTCATTTGACTTTATGGAAGTAGTTATCATAAATGCATTTTTAGCCTTCCATGTGTGCTGCCTTGCATCTAATTTCTGTGTAGTCACACTAGCCTGAACCTGGGTAATCAAGCACGCCCTCTTTCTTATGTCTCGCTGCTTTTCCTTTTTCTTAGATGAGTGCGCAACACTTATCCTGGCCTGCTTGTTCTGCCAGTTTTGGGACTTTCTTATAATGCTGCCTGATACCTGTGAACATTGGCTGACAGATACCTGTTGTCCATCCAATAGATACCACCAGACCTCCAACGAAGACGATGCCAACAACGACTGCAACTGTGACTGTGACATTGATTGCAGCCTTTTTGAGTCCTGCCACGAGACTGGTGAATGTCTGGAACTTGCCATGGAGATTTCTGAAGTCTGCTATCGCTAATAGGAAAATAAGTGATAAAATCCCTCAAAACTGCCTGACAGGGAACTGGCAGAGTACAAAGGAGACCTCCTTTTTTTCTTGAAAAGGAAAAAACAAAAAAGACAAAGAAAAAAGATAACAATAATAACAAGGGTGTTCGCCAGTTTGGCAGCCAGGACTGTGTGCATCATATTGCTCCCCACTCTGGAGGTCTGTATATCTGTACCATTCTGTTCAAACCAATAAAGGGAAAAAAAGGGTCTTCTCCTTTGCCATAGATGGCAACAGAATTCCTAAGTGCCAAGCATGCTCGATGCTTTACCCACTGTCAATCTGATGCTTTTATAAACCTTTAATTACTTTAAATACGGATTTCCCCCATTCATAAATGCAGGACAAATTAGGACATTATTTTAGTACTGATATATATTAGTTCATCTTCCTAATGGATTCATACATAAACATGTATTACACATTGTTGGTTATTATTAATAATGTATGATATAGCATCATTTTATAATTAAAAATTTATTTGTTCAATCTCTTAAAACACACTTATATGCTCAGCCTAGGTAGAAAAGAAAATTAAATGAATTAGAAACCATGCTAGCGGTAATTACAGCAAACGTCTCTAAAAATCTCCAGCGAATTTTGTAGAGGAAGCATTTTAACTGGGTAGTGCAATTCAACAGTGTACTAATGTGCGTGCCTATGGTTACGTAATAACAGGTTATGCCTATTGTTCATTAGTTGTAAGAAAGGGCTCCTTAAGTGAAATTGGCCTAAATGAGAACTGACTGCACACTTCCAGAGGAGAATTACCCCATGGATAGCCAGTAACTCCTTTGCCTGATTTTCATTTATAGGATTTCTGCAAGCAGCAGAATATTGCCACCTATTCTAGTGGAAAAAAGGCATCTCCACCTATGCACAAAAGATTACAAAATGACAGTATCTATCCTGGTTGTGCTTTCAGACTCCCTCTATCTCTTTTCTGATGGCAGGTCTGATTAATAAAAAGGAAATACATATTGTATATTGCATATATGACAACAAAAGCATGTAAATTCAGCTGCCTGAGGGGGCAGAAGGCATGCATTAAGCACAGAGTTGCTTGCTCGCAATAGATATTTATAGACTAACACCAAAGGCAGTGTTTGCTCTGTATAAGCACTAAAACTTATTCCCAAAACCTCACTGATTTCAGTGCAGAAGTGCCTGGGGAATGCCAAACAAGAAGCCTGAACAAGATGTTGGGATACTCAGCACTGCTGAAATAATTAAAGTCCCTTGTTTAATAATCCAGATTTCAAATCTGTAGTCCCGATGCACAAATATTTAATGGAAACAAAAACTTGTGTTAATTTTTTTCCTCTATTTCTAGAAAATTCGTGTTTTCATAAAATCAGAAAATAAGAAGTAGGTATAACTGCTAAAGATCTTTGTACAGTTATCTTACAAAGCTCAGTGACCTAAGGACAGCGAACCTTAGAAATGCAGCCATGAGCCCAATGCACCTCCTTTCTGTGCTGATTCCAGGACATGGGTGGGAACTAAAATAGGTTTTCTTATTTTAATTGCAATATCACAATGTGCCACCTTATGAAACAAAGTGATTGGTCCTTAATTGTCACACTTGCTCCAGCCTTCTGGCTGGGTCTGGACACAACCCCAAGAAGCACCAACCACCAACTTCCAGGAGGCGCTGCCTTAGCATGCCCTGGGCTGGGTAATGTTAAGGTGTAATCTTTGGTTTGGACCCTCCCGTAGATGTTTGATCTTAAACCTCCCAGTACTAAGCCTCACAACTAAGCTGACAATGCAATATATCAGGCCACAGAGGCTTGGATCATTCCACTTTCTACCACAGCATGTCCTCGACAAGGTGGCAAGTGAGCCTGTATGAATAAAGACACTGATCCAAAGCATTTGAGAGTCAGAAAAGGGGAAACTCACCCCATATATCATTTCTTAGAGAAATACAAACAGAGATGCATATTGTCAACCCTTGCTCTTGATACCACCATCCAAAAGGGGAAATGTCACTTGCGATTCATGCAGGGAGTCCAAGAGAGAAAACCAGAGGGTGGTATAACCCAAATGTTGCCAGTAAAGGATCCAGAGATTAGAAACCCGTCTTGCAAACCAGAATGCCTTCTTCCAGCTCTGAGACTGCAAGTAATACACATTGACCATCCTGCGATCACCCCTGGCAAGTGTTGTCTCCATGCATCAGCTGTGGAGCTGAATGAAGGACTACTGGCACAATGTATTTTTATTTTCAAATCTTTTCCTAGGAATCAGGGCTGCTGTCGAAGTGAATGGAGTGTTTTAAATAACGTAGAAATATCTCCTTGCCTAAGGTGTACAATGGCACATTGCTTGATTTCCCGTTTTAGGAAGTAGATTTTTAGAGGCCTTCTGTATGAGCAAAAAGACCTTGAAAAATGTGTTATTTCATACAATGCCATAGGAGCAGCAGCTTATGATGATTTTCTTTTCTACCATAAAATTGTTAATTGCATCACTGTATTTTCATGACACACAGTAACTAATACACTAACACCAGAGAAAGTCAGTCAGGCTTTTCCATTAACTGTTCCAGAAACTGAGTTTTCCCTTTGCAGAGCCATCCCATTTTCACACTTCCTAGGCCAGAGAAACATCCATTTATCAGATCTGAACATGGATAGACATTCCAATGAAACAGAAATATTTGGAACAATTCAAGGCTGTCTCTATTTCTTATTTACTGGAAGGGAAGGTCTGAGCACTTGAGTAGGAGGCATTTGGGTGGATGGCTGTTCTGAACATGTTGGACTCAGCTGTGCTCCCAGAGAGATGTCAGCTCTGCAGCATGTGAAACCAGCTCCTCAGAACAACAAATAGAAGTTACCATTTTGCAAACGGGAACATCGCCCCGACACGACGCCTCTCCTCAGCACCATAAATGTGCTGACAGATTGGCTGGGGGAAGAGACAGACAGAGATAATGAAGAGCTATATGCTGCTTTCTACAGGAAGGGACCTTGAGGGGCTCTCTTAGGATCTCCTGTTGCAAATGACCCAGCAGTCTCACCCTTAAGAGGAAAATGTCTTTTCACCTCCATTCACTGTGTTCTCAGGACACAATACAGATTAGGATGTAAACTCTTTCCAGCAGAATCTGTCATTTGCTAAATATTGTACTTCACCCTGCACACGGAGAACTGAACATGAAAGGCCTCAGGGTGCTTCCAAAAGGTTAAAGACCTATTATCTCAAAGGAAATTAAATTCTCTGACTAAACATGAGCCTTTCCATGTCCTTCTGGTGCCTTACTCTCCATGCATACACAGAATCACTTTAGATATGAGGCTAACAAAGACCACGTACACCCCCAAATATAGGAATGGAGTATATTATATTATCTCCTTTGAATTTCCTCTGCATCCTAGAGCATTTTGATTGTTCATACTCTCTTAAGCAATCACAACCAGAATGACCAACATCTTCCAAATGTCAAGACAATGCACAACTATGCCTTAATTCCAATGCTGCTTAGGGATCCAGGCTGAGTGCTACAGCTGAGCTCTAGAAGGCTTTGGTTCTCAGGAAGAAAGCAAAGTACGGGAACAATTAAGATATTCACAATTGTATTTCTTCTGGTGTTATGCTTGTACTGTATCAAAAAAATGTTCAATAGCCTTGGACTAAGAATGTATGTATTATTAAATTTTTCTTTTAATTACATGAACTGGATGGTTCCATTGCTTTAATCTTCATCTATGTCAAGCTATATTTTTGGCCTCTTAAATGCAAGGTAAGTTTCCTATTATGTAAGAAAATAAGTTTACCAAACAGACTGGGATTTCCAGGCAATGCTCCTCTATAATTCATAGTAACTAATCATGATTAATAATCTAACATTCCTGTGGTGTAAAAAATAAAAAAAATAGAGAGGGAATTATTGAGAAACTGCACTTTCTCTTAGCATGCTTCATGTAGTTGCACAATGGAACAATTCTATAGAATTCATTATTCTGCTGGTACTGATCTAGATTTCCTTAACATTGCACACGAACGGGAATCGCTGCCATCTGATGCATGTTCCATGGCCTGTGCAAAATGAGTTGGTGGGTGCAAGCCAACTCATTCTGGATGTGTGCCCATATCACAAAAAACACCATTATAATTGGTACCCTTAGGAAAAATGCCAAGGTCTGAGTGTAAACAGAGCACTGTCTGTCCCAAGAGCTAATTCTTCTGTGGTCAGAGTTGAAACAAAATAGAAAGAGCAATGCTGAATTGCATCTGCTGCCTCTGTACAGGGCTTCAACCTCCTGAGGTATCAGCTGGCATCTCAGATTCTCCCTTTGAAAAAAAAAAAAGCTCTCTGAAGTGACACACTCATTGTACCTCTTCTCCCTGCACCCATTAAAGTCATCATGCAGGTTGAGCAACTATAAAATGAAACAGATATAGTCACTGTTACAGTATGTAATTTGTCCTTTATCTAGGTGCATCCAGAAAAAAAAAGTATCGTCACTAAATAAAAAGCCTATTCATCAATCTCCATTTGAATCTAAGAAATCTACAAATCAAAAAATGCCAAAAGTCACTGACCCATCATCTCCTAGTGCCTTCCAGTGGTAAGCCACCATTTTCCTAGTATTAAAGAGAGACCATGAGCTTGCTGTGGGTAAGATCATAGGCTGCAAGAGTGTTCTATTTATAAAATAAAAAAAAAGAAAAGGAGATGTCTCATGGGCATTCTATTGATGGCCTGCCTAGGCGAAGCAGTTTAAGTGACTAATATTGGAGAAGTCTGTTTTCTTACTGGAGAATGACTGAAACAGTCAACATTCTCATGCTCATACTACAGTACATAAAAATGACCACAGTGCAAAGACAAAAAGCTCCACCTTATACAAGTGCATGAGAAGATCACTATCAATATCCTTAAAATGCATACTCAACTTACATTGCCAGTTTTGCCATGATTTCTATGAAGTAAATAATAATGCCAGGGAGCAGTGAAGAAAATAGTATTAGATCAACTGTATAAAAAGCATGAGTGATTACATTAGCAAGAACAGCTGAGAGAAGACAGCATTTAAATCAAATTTAAATATGTTAAGATTATACAACCTGTGACGTGTCCATTTTAGAAAACATACAGGGCAGGGACAGAAGAATCAAAACAAAAGTAGTATTTTGGTTTTATGCTGTAAAACATTTCCACCTTACAGAGCATTTAAAAACCCAGTGAATGGAAGCATCCTGTTAGGTCCTGAATTTTATACTGTACTTGTTCTAGGTAAACACAAGCACGCAGTTAATTTATAGGGACACCCTTTGTTCACTTTTAATGCAGTATATTTGCCATCTTTCATCCCCTCACAGTGCCAATATGCCTTATCACTTGATACAGGCTTCATACACACAAACTTCTGTTCAGGAAACTGTAAAGCTGCCACAGAACAACAGCTTCAGCTCCAAAAACCTTTTGCAGTGTTGTAATCCATCCTTGCTCCACACTGAGGATGAAGAAAAACATCCTGAAGTTTGATGTTAAATGTGACAGTCACTTATTTAAAATAAAATGATCAGATTTGCTAAACTGTTTTATTTGGGGACAGGAGAGCTCACCCTGCACTACATTAGCTTTTCTATCAAAATTGTAACTGGAAAAATCTCTCTCTAAGAAGTGTTTGTTGGATAGTACAGAGTACAACAAATTCTACTCTCTGTACACACACATACACATGTAGAGAGGTGAAGGACTAAGAAGCAGAAAGAGATGGAGTAGCTTTGGGGGATGCAACAGAGCAGTTTTTACTAGCTCATGATCTCTGATTGCTCCCTGGAACAGTTTTCTCCTGCCAAAGGAATCTTTGTGATTTCTACCACACCAGAGGCTAATGAGCTGTGGTATTAAAGCAGGACAAGCATCAGCAGGCCTTTGCTCCTGGAGCTGTCTGCTTCCTCACGCACTGCCCACTCCTGTCCTCATTTACATCCAGATGGTCTCTCTGAAATAAGTTCCATTTGTAAGGGATTTCAACATAGTTTGAAATCAAGAGTGGAGAAGGACATGCATCAATATTCATCTTCTCAAAGATATAATCAAATATTAATCCATTTTAAAACCCTTGATCTTACCATGCATTTCAATTTTTCCTATAATCTATAACCCATACACTCCATAAAGTCATCACTGAGAGGGGAAGCTGGAAAAATCCAGCTACCTTTCCGAATGGAAATCAGAAGATATATATTTTAGCTACATTAAGCCAACTGCACGCAGCACTGTACACTTATGTAATTCCAACATAAAAATAATCCATAATATTCCAGAGGAACAAATCCAATTCTTAGTCATGTAAATTTTCATATAAGTCTATCAAAACCCATTCCAAAAATGTCTCAGTCTCTCTGAGTGCTAGAGTTGGAACAAAAGAGCGAGTCCTTTAAAATGCCTTTGGAACTTCCAGGGACGTTAAATCTAATTGCCCTTAGCATAGCACCGATTCACAAAGGTTTAAGTCATGGAAAATGTATTTTACCTTTATACAGGGTATACTACGCAAAGTTTATCATGGCACAGTAAAGTCAGAACTTAACTTGCTGCAAAATTCAGACAGAAGGAAATTAATCTTTGATACTTCACTTTGACTAACAAGGCCAGAAAAACATGTCTTGTCATTTCAGAAGAGCAATATTATATTAAGTTATACGACACTGTATGTTATGATATGATAAATTATCAATTTGTGCATTTGAATGTGTATGTGTACGTAGAAATCCACTTTTATACTCATGGATATTTATAGCAATGCTTCTACACTCCAAGAAGCAAGAAAAGATGGAGTATGGGCAAAGATTAATTGTGACAGCAAGCTTCTTAAGACAAAGCCAGAGCAAACGTTATTTGTTTATACCTTTAGAAGCTGTATAATTATCAGAGCTGAGGCTGAGCAGAAATTTTCCAGTAAAACTGTTGTTCATGACAGAGAAATCACTTGCTAAAGCAGACCATACAGCATCACAGGCAAGTAGCACTGGGGACTATTTATTTGTCTGGAGGGCTCCACAGGACTTCAGAAGCCCACAAGAAAAAGGAATTACCTGGGAGCCTAGGATTTCCTTGAGATCCAGGTCAACCATCTATTCTGTTTCATTAAAATATAAAATGAGAACTAGGAAAAAAGCCCTCCTTTTTTCCAGAATGAGTTTTCTTTGATGATCCTTCTATATGAGTTCTTTCATTTTCTAATGTGTATCTAACAAGTATTTTTCCCCAAACTCCAGAGTCTTTAGGGGGATAAAACCCCTGTCTATGTCTGTAATGGCTCTGTCACAAGCAGTGTTTCAGAGGCATGGGAGAAGACTATGTCTGACCCAGAGAGCTCCTAATTTTAAGAACAATAGAAGGAGAAGTGTAAGACTGTACAGTCTGCAAACATGAAAGTGGGACAAAAGGTCCAAGGGTGGATTTTTTTTTCCCTGAGAACTATATTTCCAACCTAGAAATCTGGTATGCAGCAAGGAGGGCCAAGGAACAAGCTGTGTTTATAATAGAGCCTAGGATGCTGTTCTCTCGGATCAGTCCCCCAACACACTCAACACTCCTAAGCTGCTTCTAATCTATAAAGGCCCAAGAAAACTTAAGCAGCCTAGAAAAGAAAAAAAAAAGTGTTTGCAAAGGCATGTCTTCTTAACCAGCATCATGGAAGAGTCACGCTGCTCTGCATATAGCCTTCAGGATTGTGTCTGTAACACTTGAAATCCTGCCCAAGTCTGGCTTCGCTCGCACTAACAGGTACTCTGTGTGCTTCTGCATCTTTTCCTACAAGCAAATGTTGCAACTTTCCTATTGCGACAGCTGTAATAGGCATCCACTTTACTCTGTTTTTCCTTAACACTCCCGATTCCTTTTATATCTAGTTAGGAATACACTCAAGTGCTAATGGCGCTTGTTCAGCCATCCAGAGAAGGCACAGCATCGCCCTTCTAACTATTTGTATCTCTTCAGTTTGGAAATCCAAACTTTGCCAATATCCAAATGCCTGATATTTAACTTAGATTCATCCCTCTTAAGGTTAGAAGGAACTATTAAAATTATCTGGCAACACACGATCAGCACCTACTAAGAGAAAGTAGGTTTTAAATCAGTCATTCCTTCCTCTTGCTCCTGTTTGGACAGTAAGAGAATTCCAGGAGCCAGATAATTAAGTCACCACTGACAGATGAGACAGGTGACAGACCCACATCCATATGCTGTCACTTCTAGTTGGGTAACCTCGAGGGATGTGGCTCCCACTGCACGATAGTGATCCACAGCTGCTGGTGTTTGCTAAGAGGTCAGCACAAGTTCCTTCATCACCTCATGGGAAAGTCCTAACAACTGAGCAGAAACGTAGCTTTAGAGGCTCCAAAGACACCATTTCATTGAAAAGGATCTGCCCTGGGGTTTCAGATTGTAAGTGCTTTCTACTGTCAGCAGTGTGGGGTGGTTCAAGGTGTAGGGACTGCCTTAGTGCAGTCCTGCACAATAACAAATAGTCTGAAGGGCCCTGCAAGCCACTTCCAAACCTTTGAATCCAGGTATGAATAATAGCTTGGATAACATAAGAAGAAATGTAATTAATAAGCCCTATGAAATCCATCAGTAAGGCAAAGCAAGTAGAGCTGCAGGGGAGATGAGGGAGTGTGGCGACAGCCAAAAAATTCAGGAACTCCTTCAGCAAACACAGAAAGAGACACACCACCACCCAGGCAGGTCTGACATAAGAGTTTTGAACAGGAGCCTCCAAAGTTTTATTACTGGGCTCCTTTTTGTAAGGCAGGCACATCAAATACTCCATTTAAGGCTTCTGTGGAGTAGAACCAGAAATATCCAGCCTTGCAAATATACTCACCAGCCAAGCGCGGAGCCGAGACATGCAAAATGAGCGCCCGTCAACTCGATGCCAGCACAACAGAAGGCAGAAGTGCTTCAAGGAACTTGTGACAGGTTCTCTGGATGCACCAACTTGAGACGGGCCAATCCATGCTCGAAATGTGCAAACTCTCACACTCCTTGGCATGACCGCGCAGCCAAAATGCACATTTTTTAAAGGATTCAGAGAAAACACAACCAAAGGGACAGGAACATAGAAGAATTTGGCAATGGGAAGCAGATGCTTCCTAGGGAGGAGATAGGAATTAGTTCAAAGAAGGTTTGAGGGAAAACTTTATATATAGCAATGAAGTTGCTGAAGTTCATTATATTGCAGAATATCTAATTTAAAGGGAGGACTGTACTCTAAACAGTCACACTTAGGAAAGCAACTCCACAGAGATTCACTTAGTGGAGTGGGGCATCTTAAACAGTTTAAATATCAGCGTTCTGGTTTGCCTGCAGCAGCCACTGCTGTCAGACATTGCAGCCATCCAACACAACCGAAGTTAACCAGGTTTTGTCATTTGCTGCTCTATAACAGCCCCTCTGAAACCCCAGAGGTGATGTACAGGGGATGCCTACAACAAAAGGGTGCACTAGTGTGTGGGAGTGAAGTGGGAAAGAGAAAGAGAGGGGATCAATATGCACGTAAGGCACAAAATAAAGTACAGAGACTCAAGAGGAACTCCAAAACTGCTGGCATGAAAGAGAAACATGACCATAAGTTTTGAGGAGGAAGGTTCAGGTTTCTTCCTGGCTAGTGGGATAAAGTTTATAGTTGAACCTTGTCTGACAAATGTAATTGTGCTAAACACTTAAATGGGAAGAAAATAAAGAACAGACTGACTTGTGAGGGATGGAGTTACCTTCCTAAAAGAGAGAGAAATGGCAGGTTTTAGAAAAAGTACCGAGGGCAGGGTAGAAAGTCCTGCAAGTGAAGGAAGAGGAAGTACATTGCCACTTTTCTTTATTGCACTAAAAATGGGCTTGCCTCCATCCAAAGGGATCTTATTTTATTCTCATAGGCAAGTATGAAAGACATTATTCCATATGGACCTCAGTTATCCTAAGCTGTGCCTTTGCATCCTTCAGTTAAAAAAAAAAGTAATACTCTTGCAGTTCTCTGGGCTTCAGTCCCTTTCATACTGGTGTTAATTTTATTTTCCAGGCTGAACAAGATCACTCCTCATTCACATCTTAGGGCCTCCTCGTAAAATTAGCCTGGGAAAGCAAGACAATTGGACTGAAAGTTTTTGGACTTGCCTTGGCTTTGGAACACTCCTAAACCCCGTCATGTTTCCCTGGAAATAGTCCCTCTTTGACCAAACCAAACTTGCTGTATTTCCACTGAGTGTCACAAGATTGTACTCCCTCCAGCGGGACCAGAGAGTTTCCTGCCTATAAAGATGGGTTTAAAGGGCAGCTGCACTCCCGAGGCTTCAGCAACAGCCTGCAGTCTCCAGCACACCACATGCCAGAAACCAGCATCTATACAGGCTCACAAAGGCAGTAAAACATCTTGCGCAGAGTGGGGAAAAAAAAAAATAAAATAAAAAATGCCAGGGAGCTTTGCCAAACACTTTCTGCTTGTTTGCACCTCTGCCAAATGCTTTGCAGTCTTTTGGAGGGGGCATCAGAAAGCTACCCTGCAGCAGCCCCAGGAAGCAGGGATATCGCTTCTGTGAGCACCCTTAGGGAAGGGCTGGGGCAGAGCCCTTGCTCCTGAGGAACTGCAGTAGTTTTGAGATGTCTGCATAGAAATTAGGCTGTCTGATGCCCATGGGGAGAAAACTCTCATCTAAGGCACAATTTAATTCCACTCCTGCACAAAATCCATTTGCAACCCTGCTGACACACACAAGACTTCTGCCTCAGTTTCCCCAACCATAAAAAACATGTTGGTATGTCCTTCACACAGTTGTCTTGGGCACTGAAGGGACATCAGTCCTGAATGGAACTTGGAGTCTGGTTTCTAGTTTAGAACCCAAGAAACAGAGCAGCAAGAAAACACAGGACATGAGTTATCCTCTTTTTGAGGAGGGCTTGAACTGCTGCAGCGGTTTGGCATTGCTGCCCACACTGTTCTGGAGAGACCTATAAGAGAAGCTCTTCCCCACTCCTAACAAGAATCTATGGCTTCAGCAGAAGCAGCTTTTCCCAGTCTGGTATGTAGGAGGGTCTCTTACAAGTAAGAAGTTCCTTCTTGCCCAGAAGGAGCAAAGCTTGGAGAGAAAATGAACCACAGGGAAAGCTGACTTGGGCTGTGCCTTTTGTTGCTTTGAAAGGAGCTGAGAGGAGCTGCATTCACCTGTTGCAGAGAAAGAAGAGGGAGTCTTAAGTGCAGTAGAGAAAAGCCAGTGTCCTGGTTGGGTCAGGTGACTGGGAGCATCCTGCACTGCATATGGAGTAAGAGAGAGCAAGGCACCAGCCAAGCACTGCTCAGAGGAAGAGTGGTGAAAATAGGCACTTTGCAGATTGATAGACTTTACCCCAAATTATTTCCCCTCCTCTTTATTTTGTTTACATTACCAGTGGTCATTCCCTGCCATCTGGTCCTGGAATCCCAGGGTGAAGCACCAGGTGCTTTTGCCTCTCCTCTTGGCAGCAGGGTAGCCCCAGCTCCTGGTCCTACTGGAAGATGCAGTGAAGCCTTTCATCACGGAGGAATAATTTCTTCTGTTTTGGGAAGCATTCAAAAGCTACAAGGGGTCACAAAGACATCCAAGAAAACATAAGCCTGTTTGTGTAGGAAGGCAACAACAACACAGAGAATTTATGAGAGAAGGCACAAGCAGAGGGATACAGGATGCTCTGGCATTCAGGGAGCCGGTTATTAATTCCCTACTTCAGTGTTTTATTATTCCTCTATATTACCATTTGCTTAATCAGCCTCAAGTCTCCAACTGTTAGCTCCCCTTCCAAGACAAGATAAGTAGTTTTTGAAGGGAAATACAAAGCACAAAGGTACCTTTGTGTCTCTGAGCAGCCTTAGCCTCCCTTCAGAAAGCACAGGCAAAGCCAGTTCCCAAATTGCTGCCCTCGCAGGTCAGCCTAAATCTGTCCTTGGCAAAGAACAGCTGAATTTGACTTAAACACAGCTGTGCATTATCCTTGGCTCCACCAAGCTGAAGTAAGGATCCCTGCTAATTGCTGCTGGGGAGGACCCAGTCGTTTGCATCCGCAGGTGTTACAGAGGATGCAAGAGCATCCAGACAGCACAGACTGGAGGCTCCAGGTCTTCCTGTGATCAAAGGAAGATCCCTCCTCATTTGCCTCCCCTTGTCCCTCACATCGCCTCCCTCTCATTGTACAGGAACCTGTGCAGAATCTGCCCCAATAATGAGATCCAGGACCATCAGTTCTGACATGGGGCTGACTTTGACAAAACCTATCATCAGGACTATGTTTGCCCACTGTTTTGAACCTTCTTACACACAACATTGAAGCCTCAGATTTGTCAAAACACGCAAAGGTGCTGCCAGAGGCTGAACAACTCATTTAGGTCACATTACAAAGCCATTTTAAGGAAAGAAACAACATGTCAGGGCGATGCCAACAGCTGACTGTACCAACAAGGAGAGATTTGACGTACTTTTCTATGCTGCAGTGACTGTTATAATAAAAGAGAGCAGTGCATTAGTGAAAGATTTATGCTAGTATTTCAACAATGGAAAACATGAGCTTTGCTGTATTCTCATTTACACTGAGACAGGCAAGGAGGGCATGTCATGTAGCACTGTTTCCAGGAATGATGTTACAATTGAAGAAATGCTGATTTGCTTGTATAGCAAGACAATTCCTGGAAGCAGGACAGACCTTTGTATTATTATCATTGCAGAGGCAGAATTTGACTATACAACCCGTTATCTCAGGCTCTTTAGGAAGGATGGCTCTCCTGCTCCCGAAGGGTAGGAAGAAAAGGTGAGCCAGAGAGCCCGGGAGAAGTGCCGCTCCGTTGTGGCCCCCTCCACACGGCAGCAGCCTCCCTGGCACCAGCAGAGCCCTCCATGCCAGCAAGCACAAGTGCCAGCTAATTGAATTTGCTAATGATACATTCTCTTGAAAACCTTCATGCTGCACCCACCATTTTGCGCTTGCAATTAAATCACAAGGAGGAAAAAAAAAAAAAAGCCATGTGGTGTCATTTGACATTTAGATGTCAAAGTAACTGATTGACAGGGAAGAAATCAACAGCGAGAGGCCTGTTCCTGCCAAAGCCAGCAGGGAGGTTGCCAGCGGCATTGGGAAGAGCAGGATTGGGGCCCTTGTGGCACAGTGGGATGAGGCAATGTGGTGGGAGAACGGACAAACAAGCCTTGTGCCAGGTTATCCTGACCCTGAGAGGTGCGGGCAGAGGGAACCAGCCACCTCCAGGAGCCTCCCTCTCTGTTCCCCATCTTCCAGCACAAGGGCTTTGGGACACAGGGAGAGAGACCTCAACACTCCCGTGGGAGGATTGTTCTCTGCAGAGCCTGGGAAGACAGAGCTCTCCCTCCTTGTCAGAGGTTTTAATGTCTCAGTGTTTTTTTCTGCCCCTGTTCAGAATAAAAAAATGAGGAATTTTTTTAAAAAAATAATGATTTCTGAGCTGACCATTGAGGAAAAAAAAACAGAGTTAAAGTAAATCACTCAATTTGATAATTTTTGAATCTTTTTTTCTATTTCTTACCTTACAGAATTTTTGTTGTTTGTATCGTAAAGAATAAAGTAACAAAAATTTCAAAGTAAAAAGGAAAATTTTAAATGTCAAAACCTGAACAGCTTTCATAATTTAGAAAACCTTTTTTGCCCAAAACCTTTTCAAGCCAAAGAGATTCACCCCAACTGGCCACGTCCTGCAAAATCCTCAGCAATAGTAAATATGACATTTTTCCAGTAGGATTAAAGTGTCATGCCCAGATTTCTGGTGAGCCCAAGAAGGGAGACCTGCTTCAGGGTCAATGGGGTGGGAAGGTGAATGCAGAGCCAGGGCTCCAGACTGGCTACACACATGCAAGCACATCAGGGTGCTCATCCCCATAGCTCCCATCACTGTCTGCATGTGGTCCAGAGGTGCAAAGCACAGCTGCAGACAGAGGCCTTTGGTTTGAGAAAGGGAGAAGAAATCAGTGGGGGGAAGGGGAAAATGCAGTTGCTTCTTTCCTCTTTCACAGACCCCACTTGGAGGTTGGGTAAATAAGCGAGGTTTTGGATCACTCAATGCAGTGATCCTGCCACGTGCTGCTTAGCTGCCGAAGGGGTGTGAAAGCACAAATTCCTGTAAGAGAAGAATATGAATAACACAAAATTAAAAGCTTTCTCTCCTTCAAGCCCACTCGCTCACTGTCTGTAGCGAACAAGGTTCATCAGTGAGCTCCCCAGCCTGCCACAGCCGTCTCCTGCAGCTCCCACAGTCCTCAGTGCCGTGGGTTTCATTGGGCTCCAGCTCAGCCCCCTGCAGACCAGCAGTGGGCAAAGACTGTGCACTGTGACTTCTGTGTCTCAATGGAGTGGGTGAGGTATGGACATGGAGTTAAAAATAAAGCTTTGTGGCTTTTTTCCTTCTCTTGGATGCAGGTGGGGCTATAAAACTCTGTTCGCATGAGTCAGAGAGCCAGACTTGGCAAAGCTTGGCTTGCCACTTTAAAAACAGAGCACTAATTAAATCAAGTAACAACAAGGAAAAAAATATATCTTTTTTTCCAATAACTAATCCAGCCTGAAATGAATTAAAAATATTTTACCTGGACTCTATTCACGTACAGGATAAAGCAAAAAAAAACATGCCTGAAAAAAAACATAATTGCTTGGCAAAAACCTAATGCATATTGCTCCAGTATGAAAATGCAGACTCTTTTTTAAGCAATTTAGATAGATTTAATCACAAAGTTGAAAGCCTCCTTCTTCTCTGAGGAGAGGCCAAATGAATAGCTCTTGTTTGGGTGTTCTTTGTAAGGGAGAGAGGATAGGACTGTCAGAGTCATTCTGAATATCCCATTACAAAAACACTACTGACAGGAAAAAGTGTATCCTTTATCTTCCAATGTGTATTTTACATCCCATTGCCACTACAAGAGAGGCTGTGAGTGGGTTCGTTAAGGTGATGTTCTGGCAGAAGTTTAGGCTTTGGGCTGGTCCTGTATCCCCCTGCACAGATGTCTGGCATCACTCATTAGCACTCAGTGGAGTTGCTGCTCTTTGCCTCTGTCCCTGATACGGAGATGCTGAACCAGTCCTTAAGTACTTTCAGAAGTCATAAACAACATTAACAGCCATTACAGCAATTTCATTCACCTGTGTTCATGCTTCACGCAAACATTTCAGGACAATGAGATCCATTTTGAACCTGCAGCAATGCAGAGAAATGTTCATACTTCAAGTACTCCACATCTTTGGCACTATCCTTACAGATTTTTCTTCCAGGGAATTTTTTTTTTCAAATAATACGTTGTTTATTTAAAAAAAAATTAAGAAATGTTAGTATCAGTGAGACACAGAAAATTAGTATGAAAAACACTCAGTAAAAATACTGGAATGTGACAAGAAGCAATCTATTTTTAAAAAGCAGTTAATTCCTCCTGAGCACACCACACTTGCAGAATTAGTTAGCAACAGCCAGGTTTCACACAGAAGTCACAGGATAAAGTTGTACAGCTTGCATCGTGCAGGCTATCCGATCAGCTCATCATGGGATTCACTTGCCTATAAAATTACTTGGGGCAAAGCAAGGCACAAATCCAGCTCAATGTACATGACAGTTATGCCATTAACTGCAATAGAAATCTGCTCGCCTGAATAAAACAAGAAAGACTTGCTGGGGAATTTCTATCAGCACAGTGAGCAGTAATAGATACAAAGCGTACAGCCTGCAGTTATTCGTACTGGAGATTTATTTTTATTGGGAGCTATTTACAGAAGTATCTGCAGCTGCACATTTGTGGATGCTCAGGCCAGCCTGGACCACAGAGCATTTCCCCAGGCGTGATCCCAAGCACAGCAGAGGCACGCTGGCTCCTCTCCCTGTCTTTATCTGCTGCAGCCGGTGCTCAGTGTGCTGTATGCAGGCTTATACCTGCACCCAAATCTTCCATTAACCTCAGGGACAAATTTGGCTGCCAAATAAAAGCGATGGGTGACACAGTGGCTGGGTGGGTGGAGTACACACTGTGTGCCACGACAGGGTCTGCATTACCCTTGAGTCCTAGGCATAAATCCCATTAATGGTCATTAAAATTCCCTGCTGGCATTGGAAGGAAAATAGACATTGATTGGTATGCAGGGGAGCTCAGGGGGAAGGAGGAGGCACCAGGGAATTGTGCAGCTCCTGGTCAAGATATCAGTCTGCTGGGGGGATGTTTCTATGGGTCAAACCTAGTTTGGGTACAGCTCACCAAAACAAGGGACCCACAACCAAGGCAGCTCCAATGGGCATGATGCTAAACCCCATCACAACTGGTCCTCGCACTGTCCCAAGCACTTCCCCTGTGTGAACGTGGCTCTGAGATACTTTGCAAGGAACAGAAAGCTCAAGGATCTGCCCAAAATGGCATGGGAAAAGCTATGCTGCCTGAGACTTTCCAAGTCCAATCCCCTACATCTTTTCACTGAAAGCATCATTGTGTTTTTCCAGAGCGTTCATTTAAATTACATGTAATAAGATAGGCACATCAGATTTTGTTTACAGAAGTTTACTGTTCAAGTCAGTAGGGAAAATAAAAATCTATTGACTGTGGCTTTTAAACAATAAGAACGCAGATTTTTTTATTATCACTCTATTTCAGTGCAGACAGAAACATCATTGACTATCACTGTTGTTTACTGTTAAAGGCACAGCTCCTACCATCTTTCCACACATATAATATTCCCATGGCAATCAATGGAAGTTTAGCATAAAGAGCAAAATATACTCCATCATGTTGTCTCTCTATATAGTAAAAGCTAATTTCTTGCCAACTATAAACTTGAAAATTTCTTGTAGTACATTGCGACACAAACCTATTCTCAGGGTGTAATTTAGATTTTCAAGATGTGTACATTCCCAGCGGATAGTCACTCGCCTGTGTGTGTGTGAGTATATGCATAGAAGAAATGAAATGTTAATGACTTCTCCATCTATGTTTCTATACTTGTAAGCTTTTCCTACTAGTTTTCTTCTGCCTTTCAGAATGCTAATTGTGCCTGTAAAAGTCCAGGAAACTTGTGTCATAAATAGTTTCTGCCTATTATAACCAATGAAACACATATTGAGACAAATATATGGGACTGAAACACAAGTTATTTCACTGAAGTCAATGGGGTTATTCTGCATTTTGATTTCTATTTGGCAAAGCGTGTGGTCTAAAGTTGGTCTTGGGAACTGGAATAAAACAAAGCACATGCGTACGTGCTTGTCTGGGGCTATTTTCTTTTTGTAAAATTGATTCCATATAGGGAGCAGAATTTAGCTAAATATATTTAACATGATTTCTTTCTGATTTTCATTACTATAGATAAGATCTTGTCTTGGGAAAAGTCTACCATAAATATCACACATTTGCCAGAGAATAGGCTAATAGGAACTACAGATGCTGCAGTTGAATCAGTAGTAGTGCTGATTTGGATGGCCAGGTGACTGCCATCTGCCCATTAATTTTTCTACTAGATTGGAAAATGACATGCTTTTCTATGTTAACTAGTTAATTTTGTATTCAGCATGAAAAAGGAAAAAAATCCTCTCCTTTCTCAGGTGTTCAGAAGCACTACTATTTCTTTTTCATTGTCTGTTCCCCAGTATTTTGGGTGTGTCACTCTTTTCAGTGGGTATATTTGACCCTTAAAATTCAGCTGCTCTTTTTTTTTTACGTGGTACAAAATTGTGTGCACGTGTGTTTTTAAACAAGGGCACCTGCATAAAAAATGTCTATCCTCATTAGATCCATTTTCTCAATTAAATTCAAGTTTCTATGTCCAAAAGGCATAAATCTGGGTATCGATTTAGCCATAAAATAATGAAACTCCCAGCAGTCTTCTAAACCCATTTTACTTGGATGAGCGTATAAGCTTTTAAAATATCAAGTTATTCCAGTATTTAATACACATAACTGCTTCCAGAGGTCTAAGGCAATAAGGCATATCTTCCCCACTCCATTTGAAGCGCTACAGTCAGAGCTACCCAGTCCCTCACTACTGATTTTAAGGCTTTTGACAATTTTATTCAGTTTGAGTTTGATACTTTTGCAACGGGGGCTATATCCCCCAAAGCCAAAATCAATAACCTATCAAATCAAAGCTCTATAAAATGCCAATGGGCTTTTGCTGTTTGCTCCTATAAATACAATTCAGCTTAACTCTACACTTCCAAAACAGCCTGACTCTACATTTACTGACCTATTCCAACAAGTTAACTCTATCATCAACATTTACTTCCAAAAATCTCTTCTTAGGCAACAAATAATGATTTATTCCACTTACTTGTATTCAGGGCACAACTCTCAATCTTATTTATTTTTTTTTCAAATGGGAAAGTATTTTGCTGCACCAGTGTATCCTTTACCTTGCTCAAAGGCTATGCCCAGCTGAGCAAGTATAAACTCTCCATGGGGACAGTTGTAGTCTAGGTAAAGCATTTAAGTTTCTTGTGGTCCTATTTCTGTTTCAACTGGATTTACTAGTGCATAGATCAATGTTTGTAAACAAGCTTTAAGGTACATTGGCCTCTTACTCAGCCCTGCATACATTCAGAGCAGTTTGAAAATATAGAAAGAATGGTAAATTGAAGCATTTTTTTTAAATCCCTGTGAGTTTTATTTGAATCTTTTCCACTCCTTAGACACTGCTAAAGCTGCTGCTTGATAAAACAAAATCTCACAGAGATGAGCATTTTATGAGCTAAGAAACATTCTCTTCTGCCTTGAAGTGTAACAGTGCAAGAAGTAACTTACCTTGCTAAATCAAAACAAATTCCTCATGCAATGTTTTACCCCAGCTGTCAGACTTTAACAAACAAACTTGCCCTGGATAATACAACATTCCTCTGGTAACTAGGAGCAACATTTCAAATTCATTTGGTTTACAAGGTGTTTTTATCTGCTAGTGCAGCCTTCGGTTCCTTTCCTTTCCTTGCTTGCCTTTAGCATCAGAAAGCTCAGCTCACTACCATGTTATTCCAGGATTTACACTGCTAAACTACTGGAGTAAAGGACTCTCGTTGCTGGCTGTTTCTAAGTGATTTTAAAAGGATTGAACTGTCAGGTTTCACTGAAACTGCACAGAAATCTGAAGTAACGTGGGGAGGAATTATCCTCTGAGTACCTGTATTTTGATAATTAATTAATATGAAATACAATTACTCCTAGCAGTTTCATACATACAATCTTGACTCCTGTTCAGCAGCAAAACTAGTTTCTAAACACAGTCTTGAGGTCAGCATGTAAAAAATGTAAAGTGTCATTTTTCAAGTCTGGTCGTATATCATAAATCACAATTAATGCCAAAAACTTTAATTAAAGTCAGTGTCATTCAGTTCTGCCACTTGTCTCTTCTCTCTGATTAGCTCTTCTCCCATAAATTTAGTGAGGCACTTGCTAATTTTTTACTGTGGACGGCATTTACATAGTTCTCCTACAGCAAACCTCACAGGAACTTATTATGTCCTGATCTCTCTGCTGTCTTCCAAAGAAAACTGTTCTCTAACACTACGTTATTCCAGAAGAGTTCTGATATTCCTGACTCCATTCTACAACATTAGTAAGCACATTGTCTTTTACGTAAGAGAAAAGAAAGTTAGAGTGATTGTTCAGACCCAGTAATATCTGGCATTATCTCCTTCCACTATTAATTTCAACTCTGTAGCAAGCAAGGACAATGTCCAGATTTTGGAGGGCTGAACAGCTGCTGAGCAGGACCACAACCTTTGTTTCATGACACTTCTTGTTTTGACCCCTGCTTTCTGGTCACCAGAGAGATGATTGACTAAGTGCGCAGGGAAGTCCATTTTTAGTACAGTGGACTGGAGCACGGCATGACAAACTGTGATGTCTGAGTTTTACGTTACACCATCTGGCCTGCCATTTCCAGAGCTTAACATCAGAGTCCTGATGATGTATGTTTAAGCTTGGCACTATCATTTATCTCATATCTTGTGTTTAAACAGATGCAAGCTGAATATAACAGAAAAGGAGACCTTGATGCAGGAGTCACTGTAGAAAGTGATGCTCTTCAGCTGTCTACAGACTCCGAGATTAAGCGCAAAATCTGACAGGGAGGATATGTATTAAAAAATATGTGTTGACAGAATGATTTAACTAATATTTTAAAAGCAACACATGAACTGAATTTCCATATCATTTATAATATTAGTGAACAAGGTACTACAAGGCAGGCTATCCCCTTCTGTCACCATCATCTTATTCACAACTTTATTTTACAGATCAAGAATGCATTAATAAAAGGAAGCTCTGGGGCCTGATTTTCAGCTGCTGCAAATCAACCCAGCTACACTGATAGCACCAAGGTAGCCACATTTAATGAAGCAAATTTGCATCAGCTGAGGCTCTGGTTCCTAATTCCAATACAAATTCCTGTACAGAGAGATAACGTACAGCATTGCCAGGAATACACAATCTCAACAATTGATATGAACATTTGAAATTACATGGGTGGGAAAACATGACTGCATGGTCTGAACAAGATGCATTCACCAGCCCAGGAAGAGAAAAGGAAATAAAGGAAATAGAAGGAGAAGGGTCTGCCCTATGCCACAATGTCTTGCAGTGGTACTGGGTGTAGGGTCCCTACTGTCCCAGTCATGCTCAGCACTATTTTCCTTCATCCCACATTAAAATACATGTCTCCTCCTGGATCTAACCGACATAAATCAGCAAATCCACTGGAGGAATGACATTTCATACCAGCTTTGAATTCAGCCCCTGAAGCCTAGATTAAGTTCACCAAACCGTAGAAATACAACTAATTGCAATGTTAAAATTAGCAGTTCAGGTCTACACTTCCAATCCGCAGAAAGAGGTAGGCACAACCAGAAAGGGATGCAGCCTTTTTAATATATGAAACACATCTTAAACGAGGGGTACAAACCTCATCTCACTGACAGAAAAGGGAATGTTGAGCATTGCATTGCATCTTGGACACCTTGGCCCCAACATCCGAAAGAGATTATAACCCAGGACAAACGAGTTAATCATTGTAGGCAAATGGGAAATTCTGGAGGAGAAACTGGAGGTTGGAATGGGAAGAAAATGTTATGAACATTATAAACATTATAAATTAAGTAAGTAATTGAGATGTGAACAGTTTGGGAAGACTGACCTGGATGTATCTCTCTGTCAGTCCCTCAACTTTGCTGTAAACAACAACGTGGTGTCCATGGGACATGCTGGTGCCAAAACTCGACGAGGAGCAGCCATGGTGTTTGAGGGATGAGCAGCAGCCCCTGAGCAACATACACACCATAGCAGCTCTGAAGCAGACAATTTTCAACTCTTATTAAAATGTTAGCACTTTATTTTGTGAATGGAGCAATACTTTCATTGCATACACAATTAGCCTTTCGTATTAGCAACTTCCTAGCAACTCTGTTTCTTAAAATAGGGACTTTTGGTGCAAGCTTTTATCTTATATAATCCCTTAGAAAAAGATAGCTCAGACACCTTTTGGGGGTTTTAAACATCAAACCTTCAGCTTGAGACCTGTCTTTATCAAAGGAACTAGCAGCTCTATCTAGGGTTTATGTTCTTTAGAGGAATTCCAAATTGCCTGTTTTTTATAGACTACCTACATAACAACCTCCTACAGTATTTAAATTTTTGTAATTTTCTACTCCTAATGTGATTTTCACATTTAAATGCGCACAGAGTATTTTACATTTATCTATTTAATATCATAGTTATGCCTTTCTTTAAATGCCTATTATTCAACAACTTATTAATAGTGAACTTTTTTTCAAACAGAAGCCATTTAAATTTAGTTAGTTTATGGTGATTTCTTGTATCTTTTCAGCCAAGAGAAAAGCGTTAATAGCCTAGAAGACTGTATTTCTAAAACATGTTTGTCTATTTAACCTCAGATGTATCATCATTATGAGAGAAAAAAAGCATTTTTCGTGACTTTCCTCTTCACAGCTATTTTATTGCTATGCATTAATAAATGTGATTCCCCTGAAACAGACCTGCTGTTTATCACTAATCCTTAAAAATTGTTTCAGCATTAAAAAACAAGAAAGTCCTCCCCCACAGAGTATTTCAGGAAGCTGTATCAAAGAAACAGATCACAGCAGAGTTGTATTTACCTTAGCTGCCACACTGCTATAGGTTCCAATGCAACAGTCTCTCAGCCATCAGCTGCCAGGCGTGACCACATTCGTGGCAGTACAGAGCATCCCGAAGCCTAAAGCTGTGTATGTGGGGTGAGTGGGTTGAATGTGGCTCGAAGAAAAGTCATCTTGCTAGTGAACAGTACCTACCATCTACTGGGCAGGAAAAAATAAGGGAGGCATCGTGCTTACTCCAGCAGCTCCTGTGGACTTGCATCTTGGTGCATACATGGGCCATAGTCTTGAGCAAAGTTTTTGCATGTGCTGTAATTGAAGAGTATAGATACTCACAGGGTTTCAAGAACATCCTTGGCCACTGCTCTGTGTGGGGTCTCTGGAGGAACATGGCAATGATATGCGCATTTTCCTGATGGGCTCTGGCACGCATGGAGAGGAAGAGATGAAGGCTGAAAGAGAAATTGGATCAGTTGAAATGTTGTTTGTAATGACCTGCACAGGTTCATCAACAGTAACTTCAGTCAACAGTGTCATTAAATTCATCTACATTGTTGACTCCAGAGTTTGTCCCAGGCAGAAGGGAGGTGACCCATTCACTTGTGATTGGTGCCTGAACATCACTACTCTGAAACAGGTTGAGCAGGAGGATATGGAGGGCTCCCCAAGGACAGGGACAGTCCAATATCCTCTGTTGCCACTGAGCAAACAACATTAAGTGATGTCTGAGAAAGATTTGACTGTATAGGTAGTCCTGAGTGCAGGGAGGGCCTTGAACCCCAAGCATCACACCCACCACTTCGGGTGATCCTCCTCCCTGCAGGACCTGAGCCTTCCACAGGTCATGCTGCTCCCAGGTGCAGCTCCTGACCTTCTCGCTTGCCATGGGTACCTGACAGCAAAACTTCAGGTAGTCATTTTCCTCCTTTGTACTTATCCACGAAGCGTGCTTCGGAAGGGCTAATTTATATTTGAGCAGCAGTGTGTATGGAGGTCTATGCAAGGCAGCTCAGCCACCAGAAAAGTTGAGATGTGCTTTGCATTCACTGTTTCTAATTACAGGAGGAAAGGAGTAGAGGTACAGCTATGCCTGCCTCTGCATGAGCCACTTTGACTATGGCAAAGGTAATTAAATATGTCTCCTGTATATAAAATATATCATCTCCAGATAACAGCATACTGTTAAATTCTTCATCTTATTAAAAGCTTGCATTAATGCTTTTCCTACATAAATTTCAACTGTGGACAGGTACTATTTGAGAAGCCTGACAATAGGACTGACCTAGATTAGGCTGACAGTGCCAAAAGATATATCACCTCTAGCTGTCTGGAGGAAAAGAAGGATGAGGAATACATTCTCCATTATTGCCTAATGCTGATGTGCCAGCATTATCTCCAGAAACCCAGTGTTGCTTCATGTTCTGCTCTCTTGGTAAAGTAGGTGGCTATACCACACCATTTTAAAGCCGTTGATAAGACCCCCTGTAGTTTACAAAATTGTGGGAGAAGTCAGATAATTCAAGGTGATTGGGTTTATGCAGAAAGTTCCTGTAGGCATCTGGGTCAGGGCTGTTGCCAGTACAGGAGCAGAAAGAAGTTTGCCTGTACCGACATTCAAGTTTTTGCAAATTAAATCTTCTCTAAAGCTGCTTGGACCCTTCTGCTAGGTCTGAGCAAGCAAGGGGGGGTGATGACAGGTTTAGAAACCACAGGGAGTTTCACCACATAGGAAACATTTTGTTCTTTAGTATATGCACACAGAGCTCATCAGAGATCTTTTCAAGGCATCCTTGTGCAAAAAGGAGACAGCAAGTGGGTTCATAAAAAGCCCTTTACTGTCACACAACTTCTAATGCAGAAAACAAGAAGACTGTTGAAGAGCAACAATATTTCTCACATGCATTACTGAATATTCAAAAGATATGAAAATAGCTTTAAGAGTCTAAGAAAATAGAAATTCCAAATATTAATAGGAACTCTGCCACTGATTTTAGTACAGAGCTTGCATTGATATTGTGAGATTGCTCAGTCTTAGACACTTGATTGACACACTGATGGCTCATTCAAATTGCATGCAAAGTCAGTGCAACTTTATTAGGCTTTTCTCTTGACTTTAGGTTTTTTAACTTTTTCCATTGACTTCCCAAGGGCCGTTGTATTGACAGAATAATTCTTCTATTGCAATGCTGATGTATGAGAAACCATCCTTTTTGAGAAAAGGGAAGAGAAGACTCTTCCACTGCTCTTCTCCTGGATTCTCCTTGAACATTCAGTGTTCAAGATACAGTGAATGGGGTGCAGCATTGTAAGAGAAATATGTTCAGACATCCAGTCATGGTCACAGAGTCTCTAGCCCATTAAATACTTTTTGGACTAATTGGAGGGTTGCATATTCAAAAATTCAGTGAAAAACAGTGGCAGCTCCCTCTACAAACTAGAATCTCTGAAAATGAAATTTATAGATATTCTGCTATTGGGACAAGACCAAGGATCAGTTTCAGAGCCACACCTCTTTAAGAGCTGACTGTGGTGTTTCCCAGAGCTGGGACAAATCTACTCAGCAGGACAGGAGAAAACCAACATTACCATCTCCCAAAAGAGTGCAGAACTGCTTCCCGTGACAAGGATGTCAACCAAGAGGATAGAGACTCCCATTTTATAAGGAGTCCGATGGAAAAGATGAGAAGTAATGGCTATAAGTTGCTCCTGGGGAGATTCCAATTGGATTCCAGAAGAAATTTTTTCACAATGAGAACAGTTAAACATCAGAATAATCTCCCCAGGGGAATTGGTAGATTTCTCTAAACTGGACACTTTTAAAGCTCAGCTTGACAGGATGCCGGGCTATTTAATTTAAACTAATCACCTAAGAAGTTTGGACCAGGTGACCTTAAGGTCCCTTCCAGCCTGGCATTCTGTGATTCTATGATTGTCTGCTGTAGCACAGACCCGTACCTTCCCCCAGCTGTGAGCTCATGGCCCTGCAAAGGGGGTCATTGACTAAGATACCAATGCAGGCAAGTGGCCTATTCCACAGGGGAAAAACGATCCATTGCTACCTGCTTTTGCTACACAACTGAGTGAAAGATGTAGAAAAGGAAGAAAAACTGAAGGAGGAAGGGCCTCTCTAGAGAAATAGTTATCCCTTGAATGCTAGGACAATAAAGTAAAACTTAGCGTATCTAGGGATTCTGTCTGATAAAAAGAAAATTCAGTGCCAAAGCAAAACTGAGGGTGGGAAACACAATAAGTAAGAAATGGAAGGGTCTCGGGATCGCTTCCTCAGCAGGACTAAATGGCTATAACTGCACTAGATTTAATACCAGACAAGAATACATCAAGGACCTATCAAAAATGTTCTACAGAAGCAGATGTTCCCACCTACTCAGAGATATGGACAAGAACCTCAGTTACCCTAAATCTCTCTGATTCTCTTCTAAATATATACCCATCACATGCCCTTTAAAGTGTGAGGATGATGCAAGACAGACTTTACGTGTATCAAAATCTTATCCTGGATTTTTACAGGGAAAAGCATAATTTATCATAAAACTTTTCCCCAGTAGTTCCACTTGCTGTGGAAACTCACCTCCTCATTTTGGAAGGTATGTACAGAAATGTGTCTAACTCCAGGAAGAAAAACGAAAAATGACAATAAACCATCATAATCCGCTTGATCAGCTGGAGCACAGAAATAAAAAATGCTGCCTCTTAAAAGAGCAGCCTGAATTATCTTGATTTGTGCATAGAAATAAGTGACAACAACTTCTAGATAGCACCACTTCCTATCCGCATATTTAAACTTAAAAGTCAAGGTTGAGTGAAAAAATATCGCTGCCTTGAAAGATAAGTATATTACTTATATTAGCTATAACAGGAATATGTGCTACTGCATAAATATTTAAATTCAGATTTGGAAACTATATATTTTTAAGAATCCAAGGCCATTAAATATTGGATTACAAATTCATATTTACAATTTTCTTTAAAGAAAAGGTCTTATGATTTCTGTTTGACTGAACTGGCATGGCAATAATTTGTCTATGTTATACAAATGCTCAATTTGCACTCTTTTCTCCAAGCTAACATTTCCCATTTCCTTTTAACTGCCATAAAAGTGAAAACATTGCCCTAAAATATTTCCATTCAAATTTCCTAGATTAAATCACATGCTTTAAAACCTCAGTGTATGACCAAGCCTCTTTTCTCTTTTCCTGCAGCACTGAGTACCAGCTAGTTGAGAGGGATGAAAAGTGCTAGAGTTGAGCTAACAGAGCAATGCTAGTTTGGAATAAATAAAACAGAAATGCTGCATGGTGGGCAGCTGACAGAGCCTATTGCCAAATGACATGCCTAAGAGAAGGATCTTAGGAATTTTTTTTTAAAAAGAGGATGAGAGGAAGAGATCACTGTATACAATTAGAGCAGAAATGTCTTGAAATGTCTTAAAATACAAGATATGCACCAGCCTGTAAAGAACATGAGGAAGTAGGAAGTATTTTGTTTGGCCTGCTCTTTCATCTTGACCTACTGTAAAGATTATTGCACTTAGCTCCAGGGCAGCTCTTACAGGTCATTTTTAACTACAAAATTAGGCCTCTAAAGCCTAGGGTCCCATATGATCTGATGGTTCCTGCACTAATTACTGAGGAACAGGTTCTTCCTTTCTTTCTCAAATAAGCTGTTGTTGGTCTCTGACAGTGCAGACTTTGAATGAGAATATTTATAGCTATGTCAGGACAGGAGCAGGGAAATGAAAAGCCAGGAGGAGCAAAGGAAAGACTGAAAATTAACTTGGCAAGTGCCATGGTACTAGAAGTTTAAAGTATGCAAAGGTTGTTTTTATAAATTTTAGAAAGAATATAGACTCCAATCACATAAACTACATGGAACAAAACTCTTAAGTGGGGCTAATAATAAAAGAGCAAGGAAGAAAATATTCTGGTCTTCCTATCCTGCAAACACACTCCTACAATTGTTCCTACTGGGTAAGATCCCAGAGGGGTGAAAAATTATGGACCTCTATGTTAATTCATGTGGGGAGCCAACACCACCACACAGGCATTAGAAGAACAGCTGAGGGTACGAAGTGCACATCGTGCTGACTTTCAGAAAAGGATTGCCAGGTTTAGTCGCTCTTTTTGGGTGGCTGCCCAAGAGAATTGATTGTCAGAGAGCAAAGGCTTGGGCTCACTGTGAATCAGGAACTAATAAAATGTCCCAAGGGGCAGGTGAAGGCATGCCAATTGTTTTTGAAAGTGTAGGCTTTTAAACATGACATAACTCCGAAAAGAAAAAAAAAATGAAAGTAAAGAAGCAAGTTCATTTCATAACCAACACAATAAAAACATCTGCTTTTGGAGGGAGAAAATATGGATTTTTTGCAAAATCCCACTAGAAAGTTACCGCATTTTTGAGCACCTATAATGGTGACTCAAACACAACAGACTTTTGCTTTAATTTATTAGGGAACATCTCATTATCTTTTACATTCCTCTCTTCATTCTACAATTGACTGTTGTGGCAATGTAGTGTAAGTCTTGCCCATTGCTAGACTATCAGTGACTATCCAAAAAGAAAACACCCCATAGGGTTAGTTCCTTGATCCAAAAAGAAACATAAATGACAAAGAAGTTTTAAGTAGCCTTGGGATAAATTCAGTTTTCACTAACTTAAGCTACTCTACCGTTCTTTCAAGTAAGTTTATCTCAGCACTGACAACCCACTGCATATATATGGAGTGTTGACATCATGTCCATAACTGTAAAATGAATTCTGACAACACATCTGGCTCCCTGGGATGCAGCAGGCTGACCACTGGATTTCCATATCATCCTTTTCTCAAGAATTTTTTACACTACTTCATTAACACTTCGCTTAAAGGGTCATTTGCTGTCCAGCACTGTGTGGACAGCATTTTTCATAAATAATGCATAATATGTAATGAGGACAATAAAGGCCGAGGTAAAAAATGAAACATTTTAATGGGGTGTCTTGATGAAAGCTTCCCATCACCTTCTGTAAATACTTTAATAATGACCTTCTAGCTTGGGAAGCCTATTTTTTTTTCTCATAAACAAATTCATAATCTACTAACAATATGCCACTAATTGTTTAAGTTCTAAAGTTCAGATGTGTTATTCCAGCTGTTCTGACCAAGTAAATGTAAATGTGCTTATGCACCACACTGAAAGCTTCCGTAGGGTCTTTAGGTCTGCTCTGTCTGGGACAACTTCAGCTTCTCAGCACAGGGGTGGACTCCAGTTTTCAGAGCTGGACTGTGGAATAATGAAGTGAAATAACAGCATTAACCAATACCTAATTAACACACAATCTATTTAATTTCTAGCTCCACCATTAGATTACCATTAAAGTATATTTAGTTGGCCTGTGTAAAACCACATTATGGCAGCTTTTCAGAATCAGACTATTCACAGGCCATTTACAATTTTCATTTTTCTTCTCTCTTTAATGCCATAGACTGAACTCCACAAAGGTCTAGAGCAGGTTAGTGCATAAGATTGACAATTACAGCCTGATAGTTTTTCTTTCCTTGGCCCCTCCACAGTATGTATCAGAAACCTGCAGAAAATTGGAGCAGCAGCGTGTCTGTCACCCCCTGGCCTCCCAGATGAAGAGAAGCAGCATTTTAGGTAAAAGGAACTAGATTTCAGGTGTAGCTTTGTGTTTCTCTGCTAGGCACCAAGGTGTTTAATACATTTGGATATGGAGGCAGCTAAACAGGACCAGTGCCTTAAACCTGGTGTCCATGGAAATACCAGAGTCCCATCCACAGCTGAAGGATTTTACATTGAGGGTGAGGCACAATGTATTACATCATTCTTGTATTCCTACTCCAGCTCCTGTCAGGGTTGCAGCCAAGGGCATACTTGTCCATGATGCGTACAACTCCAGTTTTGCTTCCCACTAGTTCAAAAATCTGTGCTTTCTCTTGATCAAGAATCCAGCAGCATGCCTGCCCCTGTTTATGCTTAGGAACTAGCATGGTTCATCTGCCACCCGTGAAACGAGCAGAGGGGATGGAGCAGTAAACAGATCCAGAGCTGCAGTGAGCACCAAGAAGAAGAGTAGGTGCTTACAGCCCTGGATTTCAGACCAGGTGGGTGCTGAAGCAAGGGTTCATTCCAAGCACATTGTACATCAGTCCATCAGCATATATTCCCTCTCTGTAAGTTCTGGGTCATGTGCCTTCACGATTAAACTGTTCCATCTGCACCAAGCCTGACTGTAGTCACAGATAATTATGACCAGCAGCTAAGACCAGGGTGAGTCACAGTCCTCTCTTCCTCCCTGCCAAGAAACCCTGCAGCAACAGTCCATATACTTAGTTGTTAACTTTACTAAATCATTCAAAATACTGCCTAGCTCATACTATAAAGGACAAGTGTGATTTAGTAAGGCTCTCAGGCTGGGCAGAGCAGAACTGTCTGTGCTACCTCAAGCTAGTAAAGGATGAGTTTTTGACAGACCTCCTCAGGATATTTTAATTTGTGTAAGTGCATTCAAAGCATGAAAGCAGATGGACAATATGTGAATTATGAACTAATTGGGAGAAGATGGAAATGAGAAGGTAAATTTCATTTACATTATCTCCCTTTTTACGCTTGCTAAGGTCTAAGGTAAAGGCTTGGTCTCTTTCTGGTCCATAAAATATGGATTGCTATTTTCAAACTACATCAACACTGCTAATAGCCATTCCCATTAGTCAGCCGTATAATAGCATTATGATGCTATGAAATATTGACATGATAAAACAGTGTAAGCCAGAGGTTACTGACAGTGCACACTCTGCTATTGACAAATAAATGCAGATTTTTTAATGCACTCCTTTTGACACCTTACTACCTGGCTGATAGTAAACAAGAAATATTTTTCCAGATCCTTCACTTCGTATTGCTGATGCCAATTGATGGCAGAAGACCACTGACTATTTCCATGATGTTTTCCAGTGCAGAAAATGAATTTGGAAATTTAGCTAAAATGGGGTCAGCCACTGCAGTGTGAGGAAGGACAGACAGGGATGGAGGTGCAAGAGACCAGCCAAGGGGATGTAAGTTCTCTGAACAATCGCCAGCTTTTTTGGAAATTTGAGCAGACAGAAATGATCAGCAGAGGACAAAGTGATTGACCTGGTTGCTCTACCATCTCTTTCTTACACTCACACATCTTCTCTGGAAGGGAGCTGCCCTGTACTGTATCTCCTTCACCAACTAGATGCAAACTCTTCTTTCTACAAAATGAATACACATAAACATATATCCAGCTACTCCAAGAAAGTATTCTATTGGGCATTTTAAAATATTAAAATCATATATAAACATCTGTGCCTAATTTTCCACCCTAAGTCATACTTGCAGTACTTTCTCTTTTGTTGGATTTAGGCAAATTTCATGTAAAATTGATGATACAATATAGATGTGGAGGAGAAGCCTATTTTTCCAGAAATGATTACTGGTCACCTACTAGAATATATTCCAGAAACATTAAGTCTATATATTGTCTCTTTAATGTAAAACGTATCCACTGTACCAGAGGGCTCCCATCCATCAGTGTTTTCTTTACCTCTTGTATTTAATCATAATTTTCACTATGTTACTCTTCCTCTCTAACCAAAACATATCCACACAACATTTCTGACATGGCTGTCTCAATGGCATCCAATGATGCCACACAATTTACAGCTCTATGTCCCATCAGAAACTGGGGTGAAGACGTGCCAGACAATGGTGCTTTGTTCACTGGTGTGAATTCAGCGATTGGATGTTCTCAGGTGGTTCAGGCTTCCTTTTTACCCAAGAGGAGTCTGGCGCAATTCTGTGTTTCTTTATAGATCATGTTTGCTGGACTCACTCTCCCCCTCCCAGGAGTCTACCCTAGGACTGAGGTCTCCTTATCACTCCTCTAACCCATCTGTTTTAATGAAGAGTAATTTCCACAACACATAAAACACCAGCTCCCCTTATTTTCATGGAGGAATACTCATTCTATGGTACATACCTCCTTATCTACTCCTGTAATCAGATGTCCTTTGGTGGTTTCTGCCAGGGTTGTCATGCAAAGTCCCCAGACCCTATATATCCTGGTCTGTGGAAACGTGGCAATTTTGCCACCAGGGTACCCAGCCCACTTCTCAGATGACAGGAGGCAAGGAAGGATCCGTATAAAACACTGGCTTTGATGTTGTCTTCCCACATGCTCTGTCAACTCGTGTCTGAGGCTGTACATACTGCAGGGGTGTACAACAGGGGCAGCCTGAGAAGAGTTTGACTGGTGGGGCTCATTCCAGGAAGATGCGTGTTTCTGGTCCCCATTATCTGCAGAAGTCAAACAGAGGATGTGTCAGTACCAGTTGATGGGTAGTACTGAGCTAAGGAGGACACAGCTGCATCTGAACAAATACAGCCACTGTGTGTATTCAACAGGTTATGCTTCACAGGTAAGGTCTGGATAACACAGGAAATTTCACCACCAGATGATGTAGCCCCTACCTGCAGACACAGACCACACAAGGAAATGGAGAAGCACCAAGCAAGGAACAGAGGGAGGGAAGGATGGGGTCACTGCTCACCTCCTGTGTCCTGGCACTGCTTAGGACAGTGAGATCTCCTCTTCCTTCCCATAGACTTCTGATACATTCTCTTGCTTAAGATGCAAAGTATAGCTTTTGGTTACAGAGACTCGTGGATGCTTTCAACTGCTGTGTAATTAAAACAAGAGCAAAAATGAGAAATAGGAGCAATGAAGGGAACAATAAAAAGAGAAAGAAGAAGCTCAAACTGGCAGGGGACATGCTTGCTCCTTGGCTATTGGTGGTGAAGGTATGAAGCAGGTCCCTTTGTTGTGCCCTCGTTACGGGTTGTCACTGCCATCCCTGACTGCCAGGTGGGACTCTGCCTCCAAACTGGAGAGACAGAGACTTAACAGTGCAATAAACCCACCACTGGGGCTCAGTGTGGAGCATCATGATGGACACATGCTTTCCCCAACAGGGACAAGGGCTTGCTCAGAATATCATGCTGCCCCCGCTGATGCCTTAGGGTCACAGCCTCACATCCAAACAGGCTCTCCACTTAGGCAAGTCTTCCTGAGGGTAAAAGCAACTGTTTGCCACTGCGACTCTTGTAGTGCTGTAAGTCTGATGGAAATCCTGGAGAAAGCTTACATTGCTGCTAAATGCAACCATTTTCCCTAGTCTTATTCAGTTTTATTCAGTTTGCTCATGCAAACAGGTGCTCAAAAACAGACCTTCTCTTAAAACTTACATAACATTACTGGATTTTGGGACAGGTTTGAATCCTAGTGATGCAATGCTTAGGATATGCTCTCCTGTGTTAGCACTTCACTCTGCTGAGCTGTCTTCTTACCTGGAGCAATGCTTAGTAGCTGTAAAAGAGCCTAGAGAACTCTGGCTTGTGTGCTGTGTTGCTGTGGGTGAAGTGTGGGCCATTAAAACTATGGTCCGAAATAAGTTTTCAGCCATGACAGATAGAGACATGATATGCAAAGCAGTTGCTTGCCTTTACTATTTACCTTCATTGAGAAGCTGATGGCAACCCTCCAAATAAATGAGTTAAAACTGAACATTGAACTCAGTTTAATTACTTTCAGGGTATTGACACCACAGCAAGAACCATCAGACAAAACTTCAGTGCTTCATCAAACATACGGCTTTATCTGTGTCCGATGCAAGGCTTTTGCTGCCTAAACCTGAAAACTTCTTATCCCTTAATGGTGTGGCTCAAAAGAAAGCTAATTTGGGATGGTAAGTGGATTGACTGACCAATTTGTGTTTTATGACTAATCCACATGTGCTGTACTTCACAGTGCTCCTTGGTGAACTCCTCACCTTGTTCTGAAGCTTTCTGTATAAGATATCTTCTGTGACAAGTGCAGGAAGATGCAGTGAAGAGTTAAAAGTGAATCTCCTGCCTCTTTGAACTGTTTTCTCAGTACTGCATGTACACAGATACACTTTTGATGTGTTAACTAGAAAATCTGACTGAAAAAGAACAAAGCAGCTGTCACTGAAAGGAAGACACTGACGAAGAACCACACAGCCTTTTATTGAAGAACTGTCAAGACTGATCCTACAGCACTCAGTTTGTCTGTAGTATTTATCAAAGACCTAGATCAGATGAAGGAAATTAAAAAAAAAAATAAAATTCTATCCACTGGACATTTATAAATGGTATCTGAAAATGCATTACATTTAAAACACCTATGAGAATGGGGTTTTTAACAGTTCAGGGACTGGAATATAAGCTCACTGGCATTTTACACAACTCGTGGAGAATAATCATTTGTCATTGTTGAGCAAACTCATTTAATTGCTTGCAAAGTTTTAAGTAGCTTGATTTAGAACCATTCTCTGCAAATAAATAAATGAAATCAGAGAAAGTTCAAAATCTCTTGCCTTTTAAAGAAGTAAAGCATGCAATGCAACCTCATAAGTACTGACGCTCATGTTACAGTTGTGCCATGAGAGCTCAAAAGAAGAGCAGGGCACAAATGAGACAGAACTCCCCAAAACATCTGGGTGGGATGCAGATGACTGTATGAGTAGAGAAAGTAAGTCATTTGCCTAAGGTCACACAAGGAGGCCTTTGGACAGTCAAATCTGCTACCCTGAGGGTTTCAATTTAATACTCTTACCGCAAGGCCAGCTGCTAATCAAATATCCTTGCTGGCCTAGGGAAGGAGTACATGATGTGACGATGTGAGTATTGTTGAAAGGACATTAAAAGCCAAAAACCTATCTGGACTATCACAGCTCCTTGTCCTGCACTGAGACCCTTCGGGGAGCCACCACTCCCTGGCAGGCGGCACAGCAAAACCTGTGGTTACTATGTGGTATCTTGGCAAATGCTAGCAGTTTAATGATGAAGTCTCCGGAGATATCTCCAACACAGAACAAACAAGACATGTTCTCCATCAACCCCTCTTTAAAGGAATAAAAATACTGTCTTTTCATCCAAAGAGGCAATTGTTGCACAAAGAGGTCTGAAGTATTAAGAAAGTACTAATTAACAATCAACTTTTACTCATCTACACACACACATACTTTGGGAAGACAGGACAGATTAGACTTTCTCTCAGCAACAGAAGTGGAAGTTGCACTAAGGAGGTGTGGAAGACCCCATTAAAAAAAAATGCTTTGTGGCATTTCCCTTTGTGGAAAAGTACCAGTAAATCCTGGAAATGCCAGTGTGCTGTTCTGCACCCTGGGCCAGTTCAGGCACTGCTTCTTACAGGTTATGAGGGTGATTACCAGCCTTGTTTTGCCAGGGCTTACCTGAGAACAGTCAGGAAGAAATCAACACCTGGCCGGATTCAGGTCCTTACACTACACTCACACATTTTCACTCATGATGGTTAATGCTTCCTAGCTACTGAGGCTGCCAACATTTCCACCTCTCCTTCCAGCAGAATAAACCCATGTCCCTGAACAAGATAGGGCATGTGGCCAAGAAAGGCATATATACGGTACATCAAAGAACTGTCCATAGGGGGTTCATGCACACTCTCTTTACACCAGCAAGCAAGATGCTTGCTAATAAGGTAGTAAGACCTTTATAATTAATTCATATGCCTACCAATGAGCACTGCACTGGCCTGCCTTTCCCATGAGAAACGGCCCTGGGAAATGTGGCAGTGGGTTAGGCAAAGCAGGGGTTAAGGAGTTGGATTGGGAATAGACGTGTGTCTCAGTTTGACAGTCATACGCTAACTGGGGATGGCTGAACAGATGCTCTCCGAATGCTAATGTCACTCATGGTATTCTACTTTGGGCAGACTTTCTCCACCAGCACTAGTCATCTGGGAAACGGTTGAGCTTGGAGGAATTGGTGGCTGTTCTCCTGGGGCACTGGGGCTCTGCCCAGCCAGAGCTCATCCCAGCACACATGGCCAGGCTAAAACCCTTTGCTCAAACATTATTTAAGTGTCTTAAAACAGCATTACCGCTTTGTGCCAGCCCTTGGCAAGGGGTGCATTTCTATAAATTATCTGGGGATAGGGTCTTAGCCATTCAAATACTCTTGGAGGAATGAAAGAAGCATATTGGACTTGCTATGTACGCTGTGAAAGCCATTTAGTAAGTCCTTAGCCAACATATCTTCATCGATTTAGACACCAGTTCTGTATTCAGACTGGCTGCTACTTGGACTCCTACTTCTGAAGCGACTTTTGAAGCTGAAGGGTCTGTGCTATCAAAGTGCACAGTCAAGACCTCATATCATAGGCTGCCTAGAAAGAAGATGTGAGCAGTGCCATAAGGACTTGTGGCATTATGTAGGAGTCATTAAAAAGACTTACTTAAACTGCATTTCAGAAAAAATATGTATTTATATAAACTATATAAATAGAAGCAAAAGACCCAAAAATTTTAAATTCGCATTGAAACTGTCCATTATAAATAAAATAGCAGTGTTCTTCCTTAGCCCTACCCATGCAAACTTTTCCTGGATTTAATCAGTGACTTGCTTGAGTGATTAAGAGATAGGGTGTCTGGGTGTACAGGCAGAAGCTTACTCGCATAGGATGCTCTCAGTGGAGTAACACCAATTTACACCACCAAGAATCTGTCCCAGAGATTTTACTTTTTCTGAAAAACACTTCCCACTGTGGCAGACATAACGCCATATCAAAGGCATGTGCTGTAATACACAATAAAGATATAGCTTTCATAATTTTCAGTTACACTTCCTCTGCAATGATGTTAGTGAATCTCACCCAAAAGTAAATTATTCAGTGCAGATGATATAGAAATTGCTTGATGAGTGTCACTTTTCCATTTAAAGTTTTAGCAAGATCTTCTTGGATAAGGGACTCTTCTTTTACGTGACACGTTTTATATTTTGTTTCTGTCCCTCACCTTCATTCAGCAGGCTGTTTCAACTTTTTAATATACTTTTCTAACAAAACATTGAGTAGCCATTCAAACAGGTCTATTCAGGGGAAGTGCTCATTCATTCGTCCAGAAATACTGATCTATATGTTTTATTTAGTTTTAAGAATACTTTTCTCTTTTAATTTTAAGAACATTGAAAGCTGAAGCCAAATATGAAACGTCAACCTTCTTTCAGTGCAGGCTCAGAGGGAAAAGCATCGTGGGCTGCACTGGGAATCCTTTTCTTTCATGTAAATAAATAGTTCATTTACAGGAGCTTTTTAAATGGAAAAACATATCCAATACACCGATACATTTAAACTCAATCATATGGTAAAATACAGCAAACTGAAAAGCTGAATTCTAGGATGTTTTCATCTTTCTTTTCATGAAGTTAAAGATATATTGGAATCTAATTCAAATAAAAATTAAATATCCCTTTAACATTACACTTATTTTCTACTTGCTGTACTTCAGATATGTAGAACAAATAATAATTTCCTTTTTCAGCTACTCTTTCTCTTCTATCAAGCTATTCAGAATCCTACCCATGTGACAAGACCGGTAAATTATGTCCTAGGTTTATTTTTGTATGGTGCAAATTCTTACTTTTACATCTGGATCACTAATACATTCCACATTACTTTAGTCATACCAGTCAAGAAGCAGCAGGTATCAGTACTGTTAAGTGTTGAATCAATTATTTCTATTTAGAAATGGGTAGGTAACACACAATTCCAACCACAACTATTTTTGCAAGCATGGGAAGGATATGGAGGAAGAAAATGAGGCTTGCACATTTCTGTGAGGTGTTTGACCAACACAGAAGGAAGCCTCTTTACCATTGTATTAAGTTGGCAAAGAAAGCCTCATCCCTCTCCACTGGAGAGAGGACGGTGAAATTTCACTGATGAACAGAAACATCAAGACAGACCAAGAGCCTTGAATAGGAAAATGAGCAGCTTGTGTCAAGGACAAAAAGATGCAGCAGCAAAGGAGATAAAAGAAGATGGATGTCTGGATGAGAAAGACTGAGCATGTGTTGATATACAGAAGAGACTGCATCAGCCGTGATAGCAGAAAAGATAAGGTTCTTCACTGTTTTCCTCCATCTGCTTTTTAGAAGTACTGCACCTGCCTGCATTTCCCTAACTGCAGGTAGCCTAGAGCTACCTGCAGCTTGTGACAGGTGACACATACCCACACAAAACCCCAAGCTTCAGCATTTGTCACTGAGCATATAAAAAAAATAGCAGTGTATACCTGTTTGCCTGGGCATTATTCTACACTTACATTGGTTATGGCATCTCTTAGGCAGTGTAGTGTAAGTCTGGGTTCAGCTTGTTGAAAATAGCCCATGAGCAAAGGTCAAAGACAGTCTTTATCCCCTGTATCTTTTATACTACAGGTATTCTTCTTCGTGCTCAAGAAAATCTCCCTGAAGCTTTCTCCTTTCAGTCTAAGACTTCCCATTAATGCAACACGCACAGATTTTCATGCTCTGCTAGCAATAATCTAGTGACAGAGACATGCAACACTACCTGAAAAAAGCAGGAAGTTGTCCAGTGGGAAAACACACTGTTGTATTACACTGCTGGGATCCCGAAGTCCAACTTAAGTTCTGCATCAGCAATTGATACCCAGTCTTTGGGAGAGGAAACCACAAAATTTGGTGAATTATAGTTCCAGTGTATGGATTGGAAGCGCTGTGATATGGACTGGCACACCAGTATTATTCAGAAGTAGTAGATTTGGAATTGCTTACCTTAAAGAAAAGGGCATACAAGAGAAGTGGGAAATAGATATTAACTAGGACCTTCTGGTCTCCCTGACTCAAAACAGAAGGGGAATATTAAAAAATAGGAAATTTAAAGTTGATAGTTACTCATATTTTCCCTATTTCTTAAAGTGCAACAGAAAGTCCTTGAAGCCTACAAACTTGCAAGATTCTAGAAGGGACTAGTCATTTGTACTAATTTCACTACCCAAAGAAGTTCCAGGCCTGTTTAACAGCCATCTGGTAAACACAACGCATCATGATTTTAGTCAGGCTTCGATTTTGAAATAGCAGACAAGTGTGGAAAGCAAAAAGCTCATATATCCCTATTTTGGGGTTTTACATCACAAATGTTGGTGTTTCCAGACTTTTGGGGCTCATGACCACCATAAATCCACTGATGCTTCTGCTGATTCACACCCTAGCAATGGAGAACTGATAGACTCACTAGAGTTGCCATCTAACGCAGATCCATACATCAGCTACAGACCTTGCCATATATCCAGATTGACAGCCCATGCTGAGAAAGCTGGTACAAACGTCGACTACTGTTGGCGTGCTCCTTGTACAGACTTCAGTTCAAATGTGCACAGTACTAGAAGAAACAAGACCATGGCTTAAAAGACAACAGGACATCCCTTTTTGCAAGCCAGCTTAGCTCTCTAAGCCAGCGATCTATCAGGAACATGATTCCTCCCTACCACAATCACTCATCTCTGAAAGAAAATTTGTAATTCCTGTTCTTGATTTCCTTTCAACCTGTTTCTCTAAAACAATCTTCCCCTCAGGCAACGTAAGTCTCCAGCCTTTGTTTGGCTGAAGATGTAAATATTTGGGCACTCACAGATTTGATATATATATACATATTTGTTGGAACATTTACCACCTGCTATTCAAAGTTAAATCCATAGATTACAGAAAACAAGTTCTTTATTGCTTTTTGTCTAATGTAAAATTAAAGACAGCAGAAAGCCTACAAGCTTTCTCTTGCTTGTGAGTCAGTTACGGCATAATTACCCCTCTAAGGCTTCAATAGCAGCGAGGAGCCAGATCTTTGCAGAGGTCCATCATACCAGCAAGAGCTCCAGGAGTTCCTCTGTTCCTGAGGACATTAAAGCAGAATTCCTTAAAGCTGAGGTCACAGACTAATGAAAACTCTTCAGGTCTATTCTGCATGAGCTCTCATCTGCCAGTGGTAGAGGCTCACTTGGCTCTTGAAGCACAGACACCCGAGATCTGCATAGAGCATCATATACCTCCTTCTAAGACCAATGCAGATGACACTGGAGGTATGCATTGCACAGGGCTTTCCAAGACCCATTCCCAAAGATAGAAGTGGCTTTTAAAATTCTGAAGGATCATTAGACAGTCAAACTCTTCCTATGTGTGAGGTCAGGTCTACCAAAGCTGCACTGCTTTCTCGGGGTGGCTTTTCTTCCATAAGGCACTGATGAACTACTAAGAACAAGGTCCATCCTTGGCTATAGGCAGATTTCTTCCCTCACCAGGCATCTCAGAAACCTTTTCAGACTCAAAACCAGATGAAGCATCTGAGTGCCTGTTCATAGTTATTCAAGTGAGGTTCTACCAGCACTCAAAAAAAAAACAAAACCCAAAAACCAAGAAACCACAAACAACGACATAAAAAAAGAGATGTGTTTGCCAGGAGAATTCTGCTGTGCTCTCATGCTCATTGTATTTCATTATGTTTCCAGGTGGTGACCTGAGGTGAAATGAGCAGAGGAGAGCAGACTACATAAGGGCAGGACAATGGAGCAGCAGAACTGGTACAAATAGTGATGCAAACTTGCAAAATGCAGCATTCTGTGACCTCCAGTATCAAACTGGGCTTGATACTCAGTACCACATACAGGTCCTTTGAGGTTTATTTCAATCTCTGAGCTTTCAAAATATGCTTGAACGAAAAATTACATCCCTAAAAGAGAACAGGTTTACTGCAGGCATTTCAGAATTTCCCAGACTTTTGGGACTGCTCTCAGGAAACAGGTACCAGCATAGTTTCGATGCCTGCATCCACTGCTGGCATCCCTGCTCCAAGCAGAAAGCCAAACTGTTCGCCTGAAAACTGCTTTTTGTACTTAATTGTATACATGCCGTTATTTGTGACTATCCAGCTATGTATACAGGACTTAAATGACATACACCTAATGGTACACACAAGAGTACAAGCAATATCCTCCAACCAAGAATGTTTGGAAATTTGAGAAGCAGAACCACTGATGGCTGGTCATTAAGCTGACTGTTTGGATCTGATTGTTATAGGAGAAGAAAGGTACATGTCTGCTCCCTAATGAAAAGGATAGACAGATATTGAAGGAGAGTAAGTTGGACTTTAATTACTGGTTTTGATGTCTGATCTATAACTCCCTGCAAGTTTTGTACAGGAGTAATAGGGAACCATCAGAAAATTCCACTGGGATATAGAAGAGGTCCAGTTTGCAAAAATATCCTCTTCATAAAGAAGCTCAATGCCCTCCTTTGCTTGGCAAACCATCATGAATTTATGATGCATTGCATTTGGAAGGCAACACGGTGCACAGCTGAGGCAAGTTACTGAAACGCAGGGAGAGTAAAAGCAAAATGTTCTAAGAGTGAGGGTGCATATGGGGATGTATTTGAAAAAAAAAATTATATATATATAAATATACACACACATTTGCTAGAGAAAATGTATATGTATTTATAAAAAAATCTAAACTTCTCACCAGTCAAAAGTTAGAAATGATGCAAAACGCATCTGCTTTGATAAGCCTGTTATAAATCTCACAGCCTGAAGCTTTTAACTGACCCTTTCCAGTTCATGAATATTTTAAGCAAACCCAGTTTAATTTAAAACAACCCGGGATCAATATATGCATTTATTCTGGCACTGTCCAAATTTCAGGTCCTCATATTATCAAAAACTGTATCATACATCTCCAGTTTGACTCCAAATCTGAGTTCATTCAAGGCTGAAGCCCAAATTAGGGGTAAATCTACGTGGATTGAAACTTAAAAATGTCAGTATGGAGCACGGTCAAGCAAGACAATTTGGCTAACTATATTTAGAACAATCCTATGACACAAAGTCTCTCCTATTGCCTGAAAATGATGCTCAGAGAAGCACACAAATGCCCTGGGGAATAGATGGTTTCCAATATCACTTTTTAATGGTGTTCAGCACGGGATATTTTTGCATGCCAAGGAAGTCCATGCTACCTAGCTTCAGAAAGCCCACCTGTTTGTTCCCCAGATTGATGGGGAGAAGAGATGCCCACCCCACCAAGAACACCTCCAATCTAGAGGGGAGCACTTTCCATGAAAAAATAGTTGCAACAACCAAAAACTGCTACTGTTCTGAACACTCTTTGAAAGAAATCCTCTTGGCTGTACAACTCTTCTTCCTCCAAGTATACAGGGAGATCCATAGTCTGAGAACTGTAAGGCTGACAAATTATTCTTTAATGATTTTTAGGATCTTGGAGCACTTGTATGACTTCACAAGACTTGCAAAACAGCAGATATTTATAATAACTCCAAAACTACTGTCCAGTTTAAATCTTAATGGAATTAACAACTGTCCACTGCCTCACAGATCAGTGTTCGCCACCTCACATCTACATGTCAGTGAGAGGCATTTAATAACTACAGTGAAAATTAAATCCTGCCTTCCTCTTAAAGATAATGAGAGTTTTGCTCTGAGTCATAAATTATTATGTACTTATGTTTTTCCTTCCCAGTACTGTTCATTTTTTCAAAAAAGTTCTCTTGAAAGACACTAACATACATTCTACTGCACTAAATATGCTTTTAATTTTAAAACCTCTCTTTCCATACATCTCCATCCACTTCAAAATTCATTTGGTGTCACTAACATAACACAGATCCTATACTAATCCAAGCAGTGCACTTTTAATGCTGTTAAATTTCTTAGCAGCAGCAGCCTGGCTGTCATCTTCTCACCTGGTGCTGGAGGTAGCAGCCAGGACCCTGGCTGCGGTCCCTGGGGCTTTCTGGGACACCCTTGTGAGCACAGAACCCTTCAGGTACTTCCCAAAAGCACAGGCACAGATTTACAGGTGTCCACACAGAGGTCTGCGGTGTTTCTCACTTCTCAGGCATAATTTTAATGCCTGAAAAGCATCCATTCTGGTAGGAAAGTCAGCCTAAATAAGCTTCCAGATGCTTTGGTAAAGAGAAAAAGCTATTGGTCATTTTATATGGAAAAAAATTACAGATACTAAGCTATGACTGCATCACAACTCCAACCTTTCTGCCTAGTCCAGTTTTACATTTGAGGTGCATTTGTGGGAGCTTATTCATTGCATAGATTGCCTGTCTTACCAGCCTCTAAAGATATACCTACATAAACATCCAGCCTGTGACTTCATTAAGATGCTCCCTGACTCTATGGGAAGTCCATAATAATCTCTATAGAAAGAATGCGATCAATATGTTATTGAGAAGATAAGTCAGTGTCAACGCTAATGTTTAAATATTCATCTACTTGTACCAACATCTTGTCTGTTACTGAAACAACAGGAATATTCAAAGATTAACTCTACATAAAAGACTTGGTAATTTTTTTTTTCCAATTCCTTGTTTTTCTCTCGTCAGTTCTACGAACAGTTGTTAAGTAGAACAGGTTGGCATTTTTTCATCAAAACGTTACTTATTGAAAAATGGGTCTTGGAACAAACCAAGACTTTTGCAGAAAATTTTCATTTGGGGAAATTTTTCAGCTTGTTGTCAAGAAAAGTGAAAACTGAAAAGAACTCATTTTCCAGGATACACAATAGTTCTGAATATATAATCAAAAGAGCTAAGAGAACCAGACGGTATTTGTTTTAATCCAAAGAATTTGAAGGGAGAGAATATAAAAGGACTCATATTAACTGCAAGCACATTTATGAGGAGCTTCGGAAGAGAGAAGATTTGCTTCTTTCTTCAGGACCACTAGACTAACTCCAGAAAGTACCAAGGAAAGAAGGAGGGAGGACGACTTCCTAGAATTTACAACCCGCTCAAGCCATTTCTATCACTCAGAAGAGACTTCCCAGTATTTATTCAGTGAAAGAGCTGTTTAAAATCAGAAAGAATGAACTTTATGTAGAAGCTGAAGGAGCCTGTGAAATGCTTGGACAGAGAGATGCTGAAGTTCGTTGAAGCTTGTATTCTGCATGGTGTTGCATGGAGGCTCTAAATACAACCAACATTGCTGCCAGCAGAGGTAACAGTCCCTTGCAAAAGGGAAGAAAACTGATCTCCCAGATGATCACACTGCCCTGAGAAATGCTGCTGAAGAGCATTAACATGGTTTCATGTAAGATGGTGAGTACATCTACCTGAAATCGGGAGAAAGTAATACATCGTACTGAACCTAGTCCCACAACTAACTCATCTACTACAGCATAGGCACCATGCAGCACGTCAGAAGTAAATCAACGCTTTCAACACCTTATTCACAGCTAAGCATTGAAGGAAAGCCTGTTGCCATTTCTTAGGTGCGATTTGATCATCAGGATTCAATGACTGATATGACAATAAGAGAAGCAACAAACCACACTGTCATCTAGAGAGGTTTGTAATGGAATAGTATAATATTGCCATTTTGCTATTTACTAAAAGCCTTGTTTTAATCAGGGCTCTAATTAAAGCCCTTAATCATTCTGAACAGTTTCAAATGAATGGCTTTTCTCATGCGTTAACATACCATTTATGCAGCAACTGTACATGTAAGGTAGTGTCAATACTCTGTCCGGACATAGGAAGTAGCCTACGGAAACACAAATCTAATTGACAATATTTTAATAGAAATCTGAAAATGCTAGTGTACACATTTAAGAAGCTGTTACAAACTGTCAAGCAAAAAAAAATATGTATCTTGTGAATTAATGAGGCTTTCTAAAGACACTAAGTGCATCTGTACACAGCATGCTATGCTGGTGAAAGGGAAGCAAATAGAGCATGCCGGAAAGTGCTTGCAGCTGCGACGTGGGGTTCTGTCCCAAAGGACGTCTTCCAGGGGAGGGTACATTGTCCCTATGCCCAAGCCAGCAAGGGCTGAATTATTCCTCATCGAGCCTCAGTTTGAGAAAGGAAGTTAACAATAGTGGGAGTGGGAGCTACAGCTTTCCCTTGTGCCTGAATACATTTTTCAGACCACCCATGGATTCAAGAACATACTCACGTATTCAAATGGGAAGGGACTGAGACAGGAGTTACTTGTACTCACCCATGAGAGTCTTTCTGCTTTCACTGCTTCACATAAAGTCCTTGTACCAGAGTCTTCATGGATTGTGATAGATTCCTTTTTGGGTGCAAGTAAGTGAAGATTGAATCCAGGCCCTGTTATTGAGAGGTATTTCTGGGTAACTCGTGTGTACTGTCAACGTACTCTGCTCAGTCCCTCTCCACTCTTCTCCTTTTTCCTTGGTGGAATAGCAGCAGCACCAGCAGCAGAGCAGGGGAAAGAGGTCAGATAGGACTGGTGGGGAAGCAAGAGCTCTAGAGAAAGAGGAAAGTGGTACTGAATGGAGAAAAGACCGAGGGCAGATGGAAATCTAGCAGCAAACACACTGTGATTTGAGAGTTTTGAAGAATTTCAACCTGTTCTCATGGGAAGGCATATGCTGTAAGACTGCATCGGGGTTCTCCAAGGAAGAGTATGTATTTTCATTTCCTGCTTTAAAGAATGAAAACTGTGGAAATTAATATATAATCAGAATATAAAACCACTGTAAAACACATATGGTATTAGGCAAAGCTGGGAAATTTATCCAATTTTCAGTCCTCAGCTCCATGTATTTCCCCTCCCAACAAATGTTTAACTATCTCTCTTGAAGATCATAAACCTGTTGTTCCCAGGTGCTACCTCTCCCTCCTGTTCCTCCACTGGCTGGCTAGAAAGGCAGCAGGAGCCTCACAGAGGTTCTTTCTTGCAAAAGGAGTTGGGAAGGCTTTCTACCTTGCTAGCCAAAGGTGCAGGAATTTGCCAGAAAACCTTTTACCCTAAAGAAACTGCTGATTTCTTCAAGAAAATGTCCCAAAATGGGTTTTGCTGAAAATCCAGCAAAACACTGATGTGTTTCTGAGGAAGAGCTGGTAGTCTCACAGTGCAATGGTGGACACCACAGCGAAGCTGTAGCAGAGGGATGGAAGTCCTCATCAGGGCACATCAGAGCCTGGGCCTCTCAAAAATTAGAAATTTCTGAGGAATTGTGTTCTCACAGCACCTGGTAGGTCCAGTTTCCCCCATGTGCAGCGAAGAGCGCCAAGAGCCACATCTCTCAGTGCACAGTTTTCTCTCCTGCTTCACACTGGAAATTTGAATGGTCCCCACTGCCTTTGCTCCAGTTATGTGCTGAAACAGATAAGTAAAATGCACTTTACCAGCCTGCTGCTCTTGGCTTTGCATAACCACACACCTGAGACACCCATCTCCCGCATGTCCCCCAGCATCAGAAATGTTACGTGCGCACTTCAGGGCTCCAGCGCGGGGTGCAGCCAGCAAGTATTCCAGGTCATTGGCCTTGGGCCACCAGATTTCACCCACAGCATCTATGCCTGCAGAGGTGTCAGCTTCATGCATTACTTTCAGGGTGACAAACGATGGATGGATCAGCTAAAGGTATAAAATCCCCCTTTTTCTATCAGAGGCCATATTCAGCCCCACTTCCATATCAAGCTCAGGTCTGCATTTTAACATATACACCGAGGAGACTGTGTTAAAAAAAAAAAAATCTAATATTATGCTTTTGAATAGAAAATTTACCTAAGTAAATAATTATTTTTAAACCCAAGATTTAGGCAGCTTTAGTATTCCACATTATGCTAATGTTTGACAATTACTAAGTGTGGGTATCAGCCAGTATTTTTTTTTTTTAAGTTTAATTTAAAGCAATTTGACATGGAAAGGTTATTACTTTAGTTGCCAATAAAAGCTGTACTTTTAACATAAGTGTACACCAAGCCCTAGGGTATGTGACTATTATCTTTTCTGCAATTATGTGGTGTTCTACATAAATGTTTAAAAAAAAAAAAAACTTAGAAATATCAGAAGTACTAACTTAGCTCCAATATAAAAGTTGAGCAGCAGCGCCGGCGAGCCCGGCCGCCGCAGACACAACACAGGTTGAGGTTTCCTCCTAGAGGCACCGCCGGGAACGGCGCTGAGCTTCTGCTGTCCCCTTAAAAGGAGGGTAAATCCTCATTGCCACTTGCTGAAGGGCTGTGTTGCCAGAAAAGGCCCCACGAGTGTAGCAACAAAGCTCCTGCTCAGCACAAGGCAGGGGGAGATGCTGCCCAAGGCAGGGAGCCCCGCGCCCCGGGAGCAGCCGCCGCGCAGCGAAGAACAGATCTCAAACCAAACCATAGAATGGCTTGGCTTGGAAGGGACATTAAAGCCCATCCAGTTCGAACCCCACAGTCGTGGGCAGGGACACCTCCCACTGGAGCAGGCTGCTCAAAGCCCCATCCAACCTGGCCTTGAACACCTCCAGGGATGGGGCAGCCATGGCTTCCTTGGGCAGCCTGTCCCAGTGCCTCAACACCTTCATTGTGAAGAATTTCTTCCTTATGTCTAGTCCGAACCTTGCCCCCTCCATTCCAAAGCCGTTCCTATCCCTACTACGTGTTTGGTCCTATCAGACAGGAGAGCCAGGGCACGGTCAGCCCTACCATTTGCTGGCAATCAGCCTTTTCCCCCAGGAGGGCAAGACCGTGAAGAGCCACAACGCTGGTGCTGGAGCCCTCAAACTGCTCATCCCCTGGGTACAGGCGCGTGGAGGAAAGGTGAAAGGCTCTCCTTAGGAGGAGACAGGCCAGCTTTGCATGGGGAGAGGCATTTCTCTCCTGATGCTCTCCTCCAGGATTCATTTCTTTGGCCAAAGTAAAGATGCCACGCAAACCGAAAGTTCCATGAGGGTATTTGCTTGTCACACCAGGGACTTGGCACAGAGTGCCGTACTCCCTCGGGCTGCTTAGTTTTAAGCCACTCCTGCATCATGGAGTGAGAGACGGCTTCTTCCCCCAGCCTCCCCAGGCCAACAAGGGGCAGAGCTGGGATCTGTGTGGGCACATGGCAGTGCCTCCAAACCCAATCCAAGCCCCACATCAGCCACTGCAGGTAAACTCACCCGTCTCTGCTCTGCCCACTCAGCCCTTCAAAGGCAGAGCCTTGGGCAAACAGGTTGGAGTGAGGCAAGATCCAGTCCAAACACTGGAGGCTGCTTTTTTAAGAGATAATTTTGATTTCTTTCTTTTTTTTTTTTTTTTCCTAAGTCTGGGTTTTTTTCTGTCTGGGTTTTGTTTTTAAAGTTAATTTGAAGCTTGTGAAAGTCACAGCATGACCTTCACTGGCTGGAAATCTTCTTCCCCAAAATACCCGGCACCAGGGCAATGAACTTCAGCTTCCTGCAACGCCCTGCCAGCTCCTTTCAGTGCCAACCTGCAGCCATCTCCAGACAGGGAAAGGGAATTCAGCCTTTTTTCTTTCCACCGCAAAAGTGAGAACATTGGTTACAGTTCCAGTGCCTACTCCAGTTCATGTTTCAAATTAGTTGAAGTTTGTTATTTTACACTTCGGGTAGGAGCTGCAACAAACTGTTCACCAGCAGTACAAGTGACAGTATACAAGCCTCTCTAGGATCCCTTGGAAGAACTCCTGATGAGTTCACCGATGTTTGCACATTAACTTCTGGGTGAAAAGCCAGCCAGAGGGATGTGAAAACTCCACCGAGCCCTCCAGAGCATGACACAAAATGATGCAAGTGTGGGAGCTAGGAGAGAAAAGGGTTTGTGAGCCTAGAAAAATAATAAAACATTTAAATCCTTAATTATTTTTCTTGAAGATTTATCCAAAATTGAGCTTTCCTTAAGCTTGTGAGTTTGCAGAGCATTGTCAATAAATTAGATCATGCACACAAGGCAGGGATTTCAAGCCAAAAATCTCTAGCCCTGAGTCGCTTAACAGCAACACTCCCTAGAAAAATGATTTGAGATGAAACATGAGATATGTATTAATTATCAATGGTCTAATAGAAAATTTAATGAAGACAAGTATCTTCTTGCACTTTATCCACGATAACTATGATAGTACGTCAGCGAGATGCATACCTTACGATGCGGTGGTGAATGTCAAGTCTGAAGCCATTATAGCAATTCACCACAATAATGGCCAGCCAATGTATGGACTTGTAGCACTTAATCAAAGTAATGACATTCATCCACAATTATTTATGTTATGGTAACAAAGAGCTGCCAAATGCAAAAACAAATGACATGAGGATTTGCAAGTGAATTCCTTCCCGTAAATTCTCCCTAGGTTATGCTTAAAGGCCCTCAGGACAGAATTCTGTATAAATTCAGAGCGTTATTGAAACAGTGGCGTTATTGTGCCACATTTTACTGCCTATAAGCAATGAACCCAGTGCTATTGCTGAAATGAGCTCTTCAGCCAATAGAACTGTATTGATATCATTTGAGGTGGCCCTGATTTACACCCAAGAGTTGTCTTCAGAATTTTACAAGAGGAAAAAAAACCATAGAAGACAGCCTTTGCTTACATCTGCCTATCAAGGAAAACAAAGAACCAGTTGTATCAACACTTATATATGTGTTTAACTTAAAGTATATGCTCAGTTACCACTTACCTCTATGGGCTTTGGATTGGAAGCATTATAATTACTAACTATAACTCTCTATTAAGCGCGGTACTTTTGTTACAGGGGGATTTAAGTGGGCGTTTGTATAAAAACACTGTCAAAAACTAAGACCACCAGTAAATATAAAATGGCAACATTCAGGTTCAAAAGCAATGAACTAATTTATTTTCTTTAACACCGCATCCAACTGTTTTTCACTACTCACAGATGTCACTGGAACAACTTAAATACAAAAAAGTCACCCAAGAACAATATACTACACAGACTTGTTAATATTGATTGCTTTATAAATGCCCCCTGTTAAACTAAATAATAGCCAAATCTCACTGCTTTTACAAATGCCATTAAATACTGATTTAACAGAAATCTGAATGCACAGTAAAAATAGATTAAAATGTTGAAAACTAAGGATTGTTCCTTTCTGGGCTTGGGAGGTTTTTTGGTGGTTTGTTAATTTTTTGTCTCCAAAGCAACACCTAAGTGAAGAAAAAAGTTATTTAATATTAGCTGACCACTTAGCCACACAGGTCAAAACTAGGACTAAACTAAACTCTAATAAGCACTTTCCAAAACTGACTTATCTCCTGAGAGGGGAAGCTAGAGGCCAGTCCTCACCACAGGCTCTGGCCACCCTCAATGACCAGATTATGTCCCGTCATGTAATCTGAAGCTTCAGAGGCCAGGTAGACGATGGCAGCCTGCAGGTCAGTCACCTGAGCCAGCCTCCCAGCGGGAATATCTGCCAGCCAGCGCCGCACCAGTGGCTGCAGGTCCTTGGAGCGGATGAGCGGCGTGTCGACGATGCCCCTGCAATGAGCACACATATCAAAGAGTTTAGGAGCTTGGCTTGCCCAGAAGGAAAAGCAGTACTTATAGGTTTTTGAGAGGAAAACTGTGGAATAACACAGAAGAGGCATGAAGTCATACCTGCTCTGCCTCTGCTGAAAGTCATGATGCAAACTTTGATAGTACTTCTTTCCTATTGCCTCTAGCTGTCAATGGGCAGGCTTAGAGGTTTTCTTTAAAATGAGCACACACATACTATCATCTTAGCTAACAGCAGTACACCCTTACTTTTAGGTTACTCATTGTAATCACCAGTTTAATTTTTTTATAGAAAATAAGCATGGCTTTGGAACTGAAAGTGCCTTGAAGTGGGTCTATCGTGGCTCTTGGGAACTGCCATCCTTCTACCCACTTCTCTTCTTGCTTCACAGCGTAACACCACAGAGTGTGTTTGTGTACAGCCCAGAAACAGAAAACAGCCCAACTTCCAACATGGCAAAAAATGGGTTAAGCAACAGCCAGCACCCTTTTGGGAACCAGATGCTTTCCACACAAAAAAAAAGGAGATACAAAGATAAGCACAGCACACCCAGTACAATTCCCCTTAAACCAATACTCTGACAAATCACACTGCATTTACCTTTCTCGCCTTTTTGACATTAATGAGTGACTGTACTATATATTAAAACTCTGCTAAGTTCATTTTCTCCAGGTGCCCTAAAAACGAGTGAAGCTTCAGAAAGCACTATGCTGGGCGAACGTTTGGCTGGCTTTTACAACTTTAAGTACAACTGATTTGTTATACTCCTCCTTAACAACATATTTGTAGTTTGCAAAATGTATAATTTTTTTCAGCCCCTGAACAAATATATTTACATAACTGTGTCTAACGAGAAATTACATTTAACTTCTCAGAAATGACAATAACTAAAACCTGAACTGCCAATTCCACTTCATTAGTGTGGTAGAAATGCATTCCAAATGTTAATAAAAATTCCAACATGCTGATAAATTAGCGCTTCTAAGGAGCATGTGACACCTTGGTTAACATATTCAACCTCAATTATATTTCTCTTCAGCACCCTGTTATCTGGAACCTTTGCTGGCAATCAGAGGTGCTGTTTTTCAGCGGCCAATTTTCTAGATAATGTAGCTTATCAACACTGTGGGTAAACTTGCCAATGAAATCAGGCTGCACTGAACCACACACACGCTAATTGCATCTCTTTTTTATGCATATTTACAGACTGTCACTTCAAAGAAATCAGTGGCCCATTGAGGCAGCCAGTTAGCTGGAAGAATTGCCTCTTGCAAATGAAAATTAGCAAACAAGCTAGTGATAAATATGAAATGAACAAAGTATAAAAATACCCGTTTTGTTCTGAAACTTCATCGGCATCCCAGTTTATACTTCCAAGGAAATAATGTTTTGAGACACATTGGATTCTGGGTATGAGATTTACCTTTTGTTTTAAATGAAGGCTGAAACCTGCTATTTACTCTGTTACAAAGTGGAACTAATTCAGACTTTCACCCAAACATTTCTGTTTTCATTAATAGGGTAGGATTTAAACATCAGCTTTATTTTTCATTGTAATTGTCAATAAACGCTAGAGCAGTTAAGAAACACTCGGTGATGCAACTAACTTAAGCTCTGGCAACATAATAAAATCAAATACATTCCAGTATAGGACTGTGGGCAGTTTACTTACTTCCCCCAAGCATAGCCCCCTGCTCTCCCAAACCCCTCAAGAACTGCTTTTCTTCAGAGAGGAACGTGGTTTAAGCAGCAGACATGAAATACATTGGACTCCTTTCCCTTATATGCTTCTCATCATGCTTTCAAAATAATCAACAAAATCATTCTGGCTTTACACTATCATCAGATATCAGAATAAGATCCATATGATTCTATATTTTTTTTTAATTTACATGTATGTTTTAACCCCAAGGGAATGCAGATTAGGAAATACAACACATAGTCCTCCAGCACAACAGATTTTGCTAAAAAGAGGATGTTTTTCAAGCTGTTTGGAAAAATGATCTTTGGTCTAATCACTGCAACCTGTAAATCACAGTGCTGTGCCTCTCACTGAACTTTCTTTAGGTTTACTTCAAGCAGCAAAAAATTAGACCTCTAACAAAACTTCATTACAAATTTTTATTATAGAAATGAGAAAAAAATATAGCGCAAAACTTAAAAGTTGCAAACACACATACTGATGGCACTATAAATATTAGGCATGTCATTGATACTACACATCTTCTGGGAAAGCTTTGGTGCCAAGTTGGGCAATTTAATGTTGTCGAACCCTTTTAGGCAGATTTTAGTTGGCTTCTAACCAGTTCCAGCAAAGACAACTGCCAATGCATTAATTCCCTATCTCATCTCATATGCAGTGCTGAGCCTATCAGTACTTTCTGTTGCATGTCAATGTAATATCAAACTGCTGGTTCCTTAATGTTAGACATGAGCATCAATATTTCATTATTGATATACAGGACAATTGGAGACATTAGGAAAAAAAAAAACACAATTACCTAAAACATTTCCACTTCGAGAGATACATTAGGAAAAATATCACTTACCAGATACTTAACTGGAATTGTTACGTGCGTTCAATCCCCAAATGAGAGCAAAAAAAGATTCCATCTGTGTGTAACTTGATTTCTTTCAGATGAGTTATTAATTTGAATGAGTTAAGTACACTCCACTTAATCAGGAAGTGTTTAATCAAGAGATCCACTTAATTGGGACATCTCCCAAGGAATTAGATTTAAGTCCAAAGATACTTACCAGCAACGACTGCTGCGTAATGGGGATAGTAATGCTGCTTAATAGGGATGCCTTCAGGTGATGCTGGGGTGTTCCTTCTCCTGTGATGGGGTACACCCAAACCCCATGGTGATCCTACTCTACCTGCTTTCTGACTCCTCGTCCCCACAAGGATAAAAGCCTGGTACAGCACCATATGGCTGCCTCTGTACCATCCTAGGGGAGCACAGCAGGCATGCAGGGGATGAACCCTCTTTGCCCATCATGGCCCAACCCCAAATCGCTGCAGGCCAGCAGTGGAGAACAGGGTTCTTGCCCTGAAACTACTGTGTTTCACTGGATCTCCGAGAAGCTGGCCTGGCTGCAGCTGGGGGTTGAGCTGAAGGTCACCTTCCAAAATCAAGAGATCCACTTGCCCATCAAAAAAATCATTATACTATGGCATTTTACGCCTTACAAAACAGAGACATACAATTAGCCCCCAAAATGGACATAGATTCAGTGCAACGGCTGCAAAAATTAAGCATTCCAACGCTGTGCGTGTCAAAGATCAGAAGTCCTGAATAGTCCCCTGCTCCATCACACCCAATACACTTCTCATGTGTAGGGACCAGGAAAGGGACTGAAACATACTGCAGGCAGTCAGGCATCGGCCACCAGTCAGTGCTCTGTAAAAATCCCTGTTCACACACACATCCCTCTGCAGCCTGATTCCACATCCCCTTCAAGAAGGATCCAGCACCTTTTTAATTTTGCACGGCATCAGCTGTGCAGGAGGCTACAAGGCAAATGCACTAGGCAGCGGCAGAAGAGCTGAGCACAGTTCCCACAATACAGAGAGATGCTTGCTGCTGCATGGAGCAACAGGCAAAGTCAGCCAAAGCATCCAAGGAGTCTCCGCCACCTTCTCCCTATGGCCATGATGCTTGCCTGGCTAGCAAAAGAAGCCTGAATCTTCAATTTTATAAATGCAATATATTATCCTAAAGACTCTGCCATAACATTTTATGCATTGATAACTTTTATGCATTGCTCTGCATAAGTTTTATGCACTCATTAAGAAATTCAGTTGATAAAAAGTGACCAGATAGGAAGAGGGGGAAAAGGCCCAAAGGTTTGCGTGGTGAAATAATGTTTAAGGCCAGACCGAAGTGTTTGGAGCTTCTGCCAGAGGAACACTGAGAGTGACTTAAAGCATTAATGCAACTGTGAGTGGGAAGGGCAAAAGACTTAAAGGCATACTTAGATATTTTATTTATCCAGAGATTATCTTTGATGTCATCATGCCCTGTATGGTGCCCCTACCCATGGCAGTAGGGTTGGAACTGGATGATCTTCGAGGTCCCTTCCAAACCAAACCAGTCTGTGATTCTAATCTCTGCACTCCTCATACTCATCAAAATACCTTCTTGTGGGGGATGGCTGCTTGCTAGGTTGAACATCCATGCTCCGAAAGATTTGTGCATTTAGGACATTTTTTAATTCTGCAAAATACTCTGGCAGGAGGGACAGAAGCGCTGCTGCATTGAGGCTAGTGGCTGGTGTTGATCTCAAGTGTGTTGAAGTTGCCCTTGTGCCTTAGCAAGTCACATTGAGAAACACGAGACTGGTGGGGCCCAGGGTTCTAAGGGTGAGTCCAAACATTCATTGAAAAGCAGGTTCGCCTCTCATACTGTGAATAGTTATTCACTGTCAAGCATGCACGGCTTTTGTGTCTGCTGAGGACGGAGCTGAGCTACACAAACTGCTGTAGGCTCCTTCCTCTGAACACTACCCAGAACTCCCTGGTGGCCCCAGCACAAGGAGCTCAGCCAAAACTTTGAGCTGCCAGGAGGAATGATCTGCCTGGCTCCTAGAGTGGTTCAGTCTGGGTCCCTAGATGCATTAGGGAGCTGCTCTGTCCAGAATGGGGAACCTTAAAGACAGCAAAAACATTCGTCTTCTGTGTGCCCTTTCTGGCTACTCCTTCACAAAGAAACCCGCCTTGCAGTTACAGGGTTGTGAGCTCATAGCTAGAGTTTAAGACAGATAGGGATGATAAAAATTCAACCCCATTTTGGCTTGAAAAGTAGAAAAAAAACATTTTTTCTCCATGCTCCGACAACTGCATCCAGAAACAGATCTTCTTCAAATATGAGTGCATGCTTCCAACCCATACAAAACAATGAGTTTTCATCATTCAGTGGATATTTTTTAAATTTATGTAAGCCCCTAGAAACAGGTAATTCCTCATCTAAGAGCCTTCTCATCCATGACTGCTGTGAACGTGGTACTGCTATCCCACCTCTGTTGATACAGATTACCTGTGTGTTTTCAGACACAATTCCTGCCAGGTCCTGCTGAGCTTCCCTAATTCCCTTCATCTCCCCTGGCTCCTGAAACCCGCTGTAAATTCACTTGCGCTAGTTGTGGGAACACTATTGCATTGGCATGGGGAAAATCCCACTACGCAGTAAGATGCTGTTTAAAGAAACGGTGGATCACATAGAGTGACGGCTGAAGTCACTGGTATAATTAGTAATAAATAATCATAAGGAAGACAGCTAGCACAAGCAAGTGGAGAGCAGATCGACAGTAAAAACAGAGGCACTTGCCACTGAGCTCTGTGACTTTTTTTTTTTACTTCATTTTGTGAATTAAAATATGTAATTTGTTTTTCCTAATTTGATGTACATTATATCTTCGTTATTAAAATTTAAATCCTGGGTTAAAAACCTGCCCTTCTTACTTTCTCTGATTGACTTCAATGGTCTACAGAATTTGACCGCTTCCAATTAATGCTACCCACTTGGGTTTCTGCTTAGCACTATCATGCATTGTTAATTGTTTAATGAAATGATTGTGTTTGGTACATGTGTGAGAAACAGGGAGAGAAAAAGTGTATGTGGCAAGAAAATTTTCTTTTGTGAATAAATGCCATAAAATAAAATATACAGCTTTAAGCCTTTAAGAAAAAGGAAAATGTAATTTATAATATATATATATTTACAAAATTACACCCAGCCTCCTATGATTGTCAGAGCTGAACAGTATCTCAATTACAGCAGTACAATGTGGCTTTTAAAGTGCCTATATATTTGTTTCAGTAAAAGGGGGAAAGAAGTATTGTCTATTAAGTGTCAAAAGCCTTTTCTTTAACCGCAGAAGGCTTGGACAGACTAAGGAAATATTTCATCTGGAAGAGAAATGCTAAAAACTACCCTTCACATTATTGGAAAACCTATTATCAAATGTTAAAACCTCTTCTTAAATCCCTGAGCATACACAGCAACAGAGCAGGCTTGGTTCTAAGTATTTAAACCTTTGTTAAGGAAAAGACAACATAAAAAGGGATGCAATCCACCTGCTAATTAGAAACTTTATTTGCTGAGATACTGTTCATTTGAGCTTTTTAGAACATTTCATTCTCTTTGTACTTTCAAAATGAGACTACATTTTACTTACGGGGAAATGCAGTTGACATTTACTCCTCTGTCAATCCATTCGGTTCCTAATGTCTGTGTTAATTTTACGACCCCGGCTTTCGAGGTGTTGTATGCCAACTGCTTCTGTGGGTGTGGGACTAGAAGAGATTCAGAAATAGAAATTGTATTCTCCACAAATTAAGATACCTTAGAAACTACATGGACAATTCCCTGTAATGAGATGAACTATTTGTCATTTACCCAGATACTAAGCTGAGAGCAGCAGGAATTTAGCCACCCACAACACAAACCCCAATCTATATTTTGCCATCTAACGTTTTTGCCTCAGCTGGGCTACTGAGAAAAAATAGAGGGGGGAAAAAAAAAGAAATAAAGACATTTAAATGGTTCCATATTTGTGCAAAGCTAAAATCAATGTATTGAACATGCAAATACAATATTTGACTACCCCCAAGAAAGATAAATAATCCTATACACAGATGCACATTCATATATTATACACATATGTACCTATACATTAAAAATACTTGTACACAGCAATGTTGTTACAGTATAGCATGATATGATATAATATGATATGCAATTATGTAATGTGATAGGCTATAACATAATATAATATGATATAACATAACATAATATAACATGTTTTATGTAACATATTGTATTATATATAGCTACTTGGAACAAATTATTCTCCTTAATTTTTAAATTATCCATAGTCTGAAGCAAACACATCATATTATCTAATCAGTGTTTGCGTGGCTGTGAGCACAGGTGCATCCCAAAAATTCAGAACACCCACCGCTTTCAAGATCTGAAGCTTTTGAAAGTGTTTCAAAGATGTCACATGTCAGTCAGAGAAGGAAAATGATCGGCTTGCTAATTACAATGTTCCGGCTCGTTAGTGCTGCATTCTCGTGTGCCTCTGCCCCTCCACCAGCTCTCACACTTGCTGTGTTCTCAGGAAAGCTACTTAAGGACAAATCACCAGTGGGTATAAATTGCTTTAAACCAACAGGAGTCAAACCAAGTTGGTCCAGCTATTGGGATTTAGACCCACAAAATATCTTGCCTTGGATTTTTCTGGCTGCCATCATAACTTCGTTAAACAAACCCAGTTCAAAGCACTGGCTCATAATTAGCACCATGCCAGTACTGAGCATCACTAGAGATGCTAACTCTTTCACAGAAGGAGAGTGAGGACAATCAGTGCTGATATCAGTAATCACAAAGCTAATCAATTTTATCCAGCGGGCTTGGGTGAAGCTGGATCCTGGATGTAGGTGAAATGCTGTGTTTCTGTAAGGTACAGCAGCCAAATCCCACAGCATTTTGACAAAAGCGCCTGAGTGGCAGGGACAGTTGGTATTAAATTGGTCTTAGTTTATGAATTTAAGCTGATGTATCAGTTCTAGATCAACACCATCCGTGGTACCCCAATATAACCAGAATTGTTTTTATTGACTGAAACTATTTGGTTTATGTATGTCAAGTTCATGGTTGAAAAGGAGAAGGTAACAAATTAAGTTATCCATAGTCTGAGAGAGCAAAAGACCTACTGCAAATTACTGGGCATGTGAATAAGGACCTTTGCCTTGAACCTAGAATTTGAGAATAGATTTAAAGCAAACACATGATAGGAGCAACAATTAATGCTTCTCTTTTTCTGCACATGCTGAAAGTTTACTTAGAATTCTGAGGCCTTTTGCTTGCTACAAAGAGTATTTCACACCATGGCCCCTCTCTGCCAGCATATATTCTGCACTCATTTTTTGTTCACTATGAAATTATTCACATTCTGACTAGCAGAACCACTTTGCTCTCTGCGTGTGCCTGCCGTCCCCAGACCCAACACACCGTGTGGGCTCTCAAAAAGATGTGGAACGTAATTTCTTGATTAATTGCTGTGCATCAGCTCCAAGTTACATACAACTCCGGTAGTTAACCTTGTAACCTCCCAAAAGCAGTTTTCTGCTAAACTTTCCAAACATGTCTGTTTGTGATAAATCATTTGGCGTTTGCTAAGAGGATAAGAGTTTTGCCACCGGCTCTGCACCTTTAGCACACATGGGTGAGAAGTGCAAGTTGCTGCAAGCTATCAGAATCAGCTTTCTGATTTGGGGTGGATGCTCAGACATGGCTTTTTAAGAGTCTTTCCATGTAAATGCTTTTCTCTTCACAAGAATAACCAAGGGAGGTAATTCAGAAAATGAAATTTCCCACTTGTGAAATACTTGGTCCCTCTCAGTTGGAAGAGCTCAGAAAGAAGCCAATGGGTGGTGTTGAAGCTCTTGTGCTGGGTGGGCTTTCTGCAGCTGAGCAACCTGCACCACCTCCTTTTCCCTTACCTAAGCTGCCCTTTCAAGTTTTCTCCTATAGACGGAAGACAGAATCTGCAGTCCTCCAAACCCATACAAAACAGGGCTAGATCTTGGGAAAAAAAAGCTGTCTCTCCAAGAGTGTCACCAAAAAACTGTGAATCTGTAAGGCTTCTGGAAAGTAAAGATGCTCATTCCCATTTCAGATGAAGACAGAAAGAGAGCAGATAAAAATGCCGCAAACTTCAGCAGCATTATATTTTAAACATCTAACAGTATGTTTTTGCAACCTTGTTCAGTGCATAAGACTTCTAGCCTGACCTTGAAGCAGTCATGTAATGTTAATGAGAGGTGCACATAGACAGAGAAAAGCAGACCACTTAGCAGCAAAAATATTCACTGTAAAAATTACAGATCTGAGTTACACCTGTGCAAATCACAGAGCCGCAGCAGCCTCATCTCCGCTGCTGAAGCATACGTCTGGAATAATTCCAGTGAAATACCAGAATCAAAATGCACATATGCAAAATGTATGCAGCTTATCTTCAATTAATTAAAACTGATTCTGAGCAGTATATCTGGAAAAATCACAAACAAAAACCTCCCTATCCTGCTAAGTCTCCTCATTTCCTGTATCTCTGAGGAAGGACTCAACCTACAACAACAACAAAAAAAATATCCCCTAACTATTTCTAGAAACATTTCATACTATGCCAGTTGGCCAACATACTTAAATAACCAACCAACCAACATATTTATTTAACATTCAGCAGATGGACATGATATGAACATCGTGGGTTTCAGTTGTAGTTTTATAACTACTAGATTTTTTCAATGCCAAGATTCAAACAGGTTCAGAAGGTAAACACATCTCTTCTAACTTTCCATGACATTTAAACATATCTCGTGATGTCCCTTCCAAGCTGCTTACAGGGTTGCTTTCTGGCCTTTGTTTCTGCTCCAGCACCAATACTGCCCTCGGATGTAATTCCCATGTGGGTCTCTGGACTTGGCATGCCAGCCAAGGAGGTGCAGCCTCGATCTGGGGCTAGGATGGAAGCCCTGGTGGAATGGCATCAACTCCATCTCAGCAAAAGTATGCCAAGGCCCAGTGGAGAAGCTAGGAAATGCTTGTCCTTAATCAGCGGGCAGCACTTCTGGGCTGCAAGAGCAGTATGACAAACCAACAGCTGGTGCCAGTTTCCAGAGCTTCATAGCTTTTTCTAGGATGGAATACCTCTCAGTAAATTTTGCTTGTTGATGATGATGATGTGGACAGTGACAACCCAAGCTCAGACTAAAGCCCCACTGTGCAGAGCAGAGCATGAAAGTATAGGGCATTTCAAACTGAGAGCTCTGCATTCTTTTAAAAACTATTCTACCTGGGGAGATTCTGCAATTCTGCAAAGCTGGGGCAGAGGGATGGTGCCTGTGTTTAAGCATAAGTAAAACAGCTGGTAAAGACACTTGAAAAAAAGATTAACAACAACATTATAAATGCATTTTTGAAGAAACATTTAAAGTTACTGTGCAATAAACTGAGCAGAATGTCATAGAATGTCAAACTGGGCACAGTAAAAATAAATGTTATTCCCAAGGAAAATAAAAAGACTGCATATTTATGTAACATTCAGCAGATGGACATGATATTAATACAGGGGTTTTCAGTTGTACTTTTATAGCTACTACATTTTCTTGCCTAACTTGGCAACCCAAGGCACCATTTGATTTTTGGATTTGGACAATACTGCAACAGATGTCCAGACCAATAAAATAAATTCCTAGAGGGCTACGCTTAATTCGTGTAATTGATCAATTTTTGTTACATGGGCCTCAGTTCACCAGCATGTAACTGCCTTCCAGATTAGCTCAGCAGTAGGGATTTCATTCCATATGTTACAATGGTTTATTGGCTCTTTTGACGACACTGCTGATTCAGCAGCGTTGGTGGAGACACCTGTTGGCAGCGATGCTAAAATAAAACCGTGGGTACCAGGGCAAAGACAGGCAGAAAAGCCCTTCGGTGGCTTGTAAACACCACAGGGGCACATCTTCCCACACTCAAATTTCTCTCCTGAGGTGAACTGGGAGCACACCAGCACCTCTCCTATCCCATCAGTGCTTTGGAGTCCAAGAAGGCGACTCCCCCTCTTCTATAAAAAGTAATAAGTGCTCTAAAACATAGAGGACAGATAAATGTTGAAAAATGATATCAATAAAAATTTTGTAGTACATTTCCTCTAATACAAAATGTCAGTGATTTACTCCTTCCCAATACAGGTTTAATTGATTCAAATAGCATCAGTAGTAATTAAAATATGGATTCTGAAGCACAACTGTTAGCTCTCATCACTCACCTATTAAACTTGCCATAGATGCCGTGTTAATTATCTTCCCATATCCTTGATTCAGCATAATGCGGCCTGCAGCCTGTGACAGAAATTAAAGGAAAGACCAGTGACCCTTTTTGTGATTGTGCTAATAATGACATGATAATAAATTAGTCTTCACTTTTCAGAGGAGTTCATGTGCTAACACATTTTTTTTAAGCACTTGATATAAAAACTTGGTATAAAAATGGCTGATGCAGGAAAAAAAACCCTCGCAGTTTCAGACCCTCTTCACTGCTGGCAATATTTTTCCAAAATAATCACTAATGTTGGGAACAATCCCCCAACACTTCCTGGGTTTCAGGATGTGTCAAATAACCACCCTTCAAAAAATCTGGCGATTCTTAAATGCCTGGACTTGAGCAGCCAGTAAGTACCAGTTGCTTTTGAAAACATTGATCAAAATCTGTAATTGATACAAAGTAAATCCCTCCTTAACTCCACCAGAACTAGGACCCCTTTTATTGTGTTCATTAGTAATAAAACATTATTAAATCCTGTTAAAGTAAATGCTTAGAAAATCATTACCCATTTGCAAAACAAGCCAGTACAGCGTTTCACACTTACTTGGCAGCACAAAAATAACCCTCGTAAATTAACATTAAAAGTTTTGTCCCATTCTTCTAGGGAAGTATCTTCGCTTGCAGAATTCATATTGATTCCAGCATTGTTGCATGCAATGTGAATCGTGCCCCAGCGAGACACGATTGTGTCCACAACCCTTTGCACATCCTCAGGTTTGCTTACATCTGCTCTGAGGGCAATGCTTTTAATCCCTACATTAAAAGAAGAGTGATTAAGTCAGTACAGGAGTTCACAGAGAAAGAAAAATCTATTTTATAATTATTTATGCATACGTACATATGCATTTCATATATATATATATATATGCACCACCATAATTCATTGTATCAAAAACTGGAGCAAAACGTGTTTGTGGCTGTAATAGTGCTATTATAAAGTTGCTAACTGGTGCGAGGTTTGCTTGCTGGAGGCAAACACAAACTCGAGGGATGAGAGGGAAGTACCCAGCAGGACGAAGCTTTGAACACTGCACCATCTTCTGTCCAAACCCTCAACTGCAGCATCTCCGTCCGGGAGCAGTTCCACAGGGAGCATCACTCGTGGGTGGGTGGTAACAGCTCAGGAACAAGAGAAAGCAAAGGACTCTCTTAATGTGCTGAAATGCAGATGGTTTTTATGCCGGTTCTCCCCAAGATGCTGCAGAAATCAAACGAATTTGTCAAAAAAATTGCTGTCTGGGTGAAGCACGGTGTCCAGACAGCTGGGAGCCTCAGACAAAACCAAATCAGTTTTAGGCAGGAGCTAAGTGGGGATACCTGCAGGTTCACAGGCATGATAGGCACAGTGTCTGGCCTTATTTACAGGAGATCACACTACCAGAATAACACAAACATTCAGAAGTTAACAGATTTACCGGATCTGAGATATGCAAGAGTTGTGCTTTTTTTCACAGAAAACTCCCGGCATTGACTTTTGTATCAGCGCTGATCTGCAAATAGCTTCAGTTAATTTACTACCAAAATCAACTTTAAATACTCTAATTATCAAACAAAATATGCAGCCTACTGGTCCATGTGATGTCAATGGGATTATATCCATCCTGAAATTCAAACAAGGCCACACCAGTAAGGGCTGTGGTGAAATGGGTCTCAGCCCACAAGGTGAGAGTAAGCTGCTGGGGTGGGACCACAGAACAGCAGTCTGCAAGCAAAGAGTGCACAGGCTGAGAGTAATAGCTGTTAAAACAAGACCTTTTACTTCTGTTTAAATGGAAAAAAAAATCCGGTTGGTTCCTGGTTTAGATCATTCTAATAAAAAATTTAAAAGTAGCCTTGAACCTACCATAGGAGTACAGAAGGCTCTCCCAAACAAAGCTTTTGAGATGGAGACTTCCACAAAAGCAAGGCAAAACAATAACTGCCCAGTGACGTTCAAAGAGAATGACAGGAAGGTGGCTTTTGGATGGGAAATCTCCTCTTGATCTCCAATGCCACCAGGAGCCAGCCAGAGCATACACCCCAAGATGATGCTGATTTAAGATGCTCCTCATGTTGGGCCATGGGCACTAATGTCCCCTCTGACCTTCAGCTGTGCCGTGGTCCCCTGGCTTTCCACGGCAGAGAAAAGGGCCATAATACAGCCACCTTCAAAAATGAATGCACATTCTGCCACAAAACAAACCCTCTTCTTTTATCGAAGGTTTTATGCTAAATATGCTGAAATAATAAGAATAGCCAGGCAGCCCCCGCTGTTCCTCCTAATTGTTATCAAGACACGTAACATAAACGGAGCTGCTGCAATCTTTCTTATTCAATTTACAGACAAAATGGGTGCAAGCGTGTTACTAATGGTAACAGAACGAGGCTCTTCACCTGCCCTCCAACTCTCACCCCATTTATGGCTTCATCTTATACAATAGTTCATAAAAAACAAGACAAAAGGTGCCACACGTGAATGTCTTGTGAAGAAGCACTGAAGGCACACTCACTTCAAACTGGAGTCTCACACTTGACCTTAATAAATTCAGCTGATATCCTTGCACTCTGAGAAGGGGGGGAAAAAAACACTTTCTGTCTCTCCACTGCCCCCACAAACTACCTGTTAAAAATACATTTAAAAATAAAATAAATTGTGGAAAAATAGCTTAAAATCTGTAGTCCTAAGATAAGAAACCCAAGACGCGGCTGCGCTTCTATACGCACAACAGTACTAATGCATCTCTACAGTCCTCAGTTTAGTTTTGTGCTGCTCTGGAGGCAGTTTTGTGATGAGAGGGGCAGGAGAGTAGCTCAGTGGCCTCATGCTGGAAAGGTATTGATGTGCTGAATCTGCTCACGGTGCCCTTCTGCAGGGGACATGTACATGGTCCACCTGCCACAGGGCTTCATCTCTGGTCTCTCCACATAAATGGAAGTAATATATCGCATAGAGACAAGAAGATCAGAAGTGACATTGTGGGGAAGGCATTTGCATAGTTTACTGTGAAAATGCACATTTTAAAAATCCCATCAGACTAATTCTTCCCTTAAGGTATAGGCAGCAATTCCCCCTGAAGACAGAGGGGTATGTAGTGGAAGGTAACCCTTAGGATTTTTTGGTTATGTTTCATCATTTTTGGTTCTTCTGTCAGGATCCATTAGCAACTGTTGAAAAAGGTATTCACACAGGATCTAAAAACAAAGACTCATGTAGCCAAGGGAGATACACCCGAGCTGCCTAACAAAGCTAAAACTGAGATCACAGAGGTTCTGATGTCTAAAACTCATCATGAAATGATGACACCATCCCAAAAGACACTAAAGGGCTCCTTGACATAAGAAGCAAAGTGGGTTTAAGAAAGCTAAGCAAAATGTTTTGGAAAAGTATCTGCATGGGAATGACTTGGAGCACTCTGGTTTCAACTTTGAGTTAGAGATCCACAACTAAAAAGGGGATGGGGTGGGGAGGAAATCACAGCTCCTTTGTGTTTATTATAGCAGGGAAAATATGTACGAATGCTACGACTGCTTCAATTTGCTCGTGAATATTTTAAGATTACAGCTAGCTGAACCTTTTTGTCAAAATTTATTTCCAACAGAATATGTTACTTATTTGAAGCCAAAATATTTCATTGAAACATATCGACTTCAACAAAAGTTTTCAAGTGAAAGCTTCCGCAGTCCGGGCTAGACTCTCTCGTTACCTCTGGTGAGAAAGAGATTGAAAACCTGACCTTTTCAAATCCTTTCCAAAAAAATGGGCATTTGGATACAATTCCCTTTCACTAGAGGATTACAAAGTTTGGGGTTTGTTCCAAAAAGGAATGATAATAAATTTTAAGCCTTGAAAACCAACATGAGATAGAATAGATGTGGCCTGACCAGCTGCACTGGTCAAGTTGATAGAGAAAATTTGACCTCAAAGGATAAAGATTTGTAAAGACTGGAAAGGGAGATTTTCTTTACTTTAAACAGCAATAATATTGGCTATGCTTCATGACCTCTCTGACTGCATTTTACAACATCCCCCCATCTCCTCTGGGCTTGCAGCCCACCGGTGAAGGAACAGACATGTAGGGCAGCCATTGAAGGATAGATGATCAAACTCCTATTGAAAATGCCCTGGAGAAAAGTTAAGTTAGTTTTCAAATAGGCTGTTGGCATCCAAAGCCTCATGGCTCTATCAAGTAGCCCATTTCTATCTGAATAGCTCTACTTGACATGCAGGATCACACTGTGAAAAAATGTCCAAAAGGCAAGTTAACTTCTAGGGCACAGCTACTTTGTGCCAAGACCATATGGCTTCAGTGCATAAGAAAATGAAAAGCTTCAGGAAAGGAGGGACTGGACAACTCAAGAATTTGTAATAGGACCTGAACACTTTTTATTCTAGGTTGTTATTTGGGATCAGACCAGCATTCAAAGCTTTAACCGTTACAGTAATAGTCAGAGTAAAGTGTCTCCTGCTTACTAGAGCTGGAACTGTACAGACTGGGACTTGTTATTTAAAATGTTCTCTGTGGATACTCAGGATGGCATGAAAACCAGAACTAAACCATTCCTTGCCCCTTCATGAGGCAGCAGATTGAGACTGGGTGATAGAAATACATCTGTAGGGGCTCGTTTTGCTGTTTACAATGATCTGATCTCTTTCTGAAGTCAGAGTGGGAACCAATATCAACAACTTTACCCAAATGGGAATGTGAAAATTTCCTGGGTAAAAGTCTAGATTTAGAGGCAGTGAAGTACTGAAATTTGAAGAAGGCTGAGTTGCAAACTCACAAAAGGAATTACAAAATGAGTAAGCCTTTCTTTCTTTTCTCATTAAAACTATATTTCCAGTTTTCTTTTTCACTTTTACAATTGCAGTTTAGCACGACTCCAAGGGGAAATTCAATTTTATGTTGCATTTTCTGTTTTTACTACTAAAATAGAAGTGTCTTGTAGAGGATTTTACCTCTTCTGGGGGATTTTAGTTATTATGTCTATTAGTATTTTGTTCCTAATCTAACCTTGAGTGTTTGAAAGAACTATAGCTGAGGGTTTTGAAAATGACTTTGCTTCAGTTTGAGGGCATGATGAGAGGTTTAGGCTGACAATATCTATAACCTGTTTTGGCACATAGTCCAGGCATTAGGTGTGGAAGAAGAGCCAGGGAAGGGGGTATGTGATAACAAGTTTATAGGTCATGTCTATCATCCATCGTTAGTGAAGCCTGAGGTGCCTTGGCTGCTGAGGAGCACCATCTCCATTTGTTCAATGCAGGTTACACAGACCTCATTTGCAAGAGGGGGCCCTCCTCTGTCCCTCTTCCCTGGCTCACTGCTGTGATTCCTCTGGACACTCCTGGCAAGAAATTTTGTTTGTATCGCTTTGCCTCTCTTGGTTGAGTTTATATTGATAAATAACTCTCACAGATGATGTGATACGGATGACTGTTTGCTGAGACAACACTGACATTCAGTTCGGGCAGGAGCAGCTTTGTGGCAGTGGTATATATTTGCTGTTTGAAAATCCTGTGCTCTAACCTGTTCTCTAACAATGCTGGATAAAATATAATTGCACTACAGAGAAAGAGTCAGGTATGAACAAGGAAGGCAGTCCTCTAAAGCACTCATCACCGGGTCATGTACAGCAGGACCTGCAGGTCAGTCTCACGCTTACCTTTGAGTCTGAGCTCACACACCACTGCTTCTGCCTTTGCTAGGACCAGATCCACAACGGCTACTTTAGCACCAGCTTCTCCTAGTGCATGAGCAAAAGCTCTTCCAATTCCTTGCCCTCCACCCGTGACATAGGCCACCTTTCCATCCAGGCGCAGCCGGTCAAGGATGCTGCACTTGTTATAACCCCAGAAGACATCATCCTTCACTATTTCTTTCTAAAACAAAAACATATGTACATTTCACAATAAGATACAAAGCTCATTAACATGACAGCTATGAAGGACTTCACTTGTGAGAATGAGGTAGGAGCATACTCAGGGATCCATGTCTTCCTAGCCCATTATTTAATGCAAATATATGAAACTGAGTAGAAGGGCTGTGGTCTGGGAAGATGCACCAACCACATGAGAGTAGCATATGGTATTTCCTGACTTGGCTCTGCATAAGAGATAGGTCAGATAAGACCTCAGATAAGATAACTGATTAAGGTCTTACACATATATCACCCCCAGGCTCAAATCCTATTCTTAGGCTCAGCTGGCTCGAAGAAGGCACAGAGGCTAAGAAGAAGTTCCCAAAGGCAGGATTTGGCTCAAGTGGAGTGCAGTCAAAATATCTTCACAAGGCTGGTGCACAAATAAAGACATCAGCCAATAACTTAAACCAAGCTGTCATCTGATCAGCTGCCATACATCATTTCCCCCTGACTGAATCAAAATGGAAAATACAAGTTGTTTAAAAATGTTGGGTTTGAAATGCCAGGAATTACCAGTAGCTTCAGCAGCACTCAGAAACTGCAAAACAATTGGGATGTTTGGGTCTGGATTTACTACAGCTGGATGATGCGCACTACATAAGATGGAGAAAGATAAAAGCACCATCTTTTCTACAGGAGAAGCAAAATCTAAGGCCATGGAAATATTCAGCTCAGACAGCATAGGAGGGCATCATGTGGTACCTCCGGGCACAGAAAGAGCTGCTTCAGAAATATTGCATTGGTTCATTACAGCTCGACCCCAGCTCCATCTGCCCACACTTTCATGCATGGAAAGGACTGGAGAGCACTGGGCCCAGATACTCAGCAAGAAGCATGCCAGCTTCTCTGGGGATTTATCACAGCACCAGTGCAGATGATCCAAAACACTTTGCAAAGAATTGGTATTTATTAGCTTTAGTGTAGTCCTGGACTAGTGAGGTTAATATATGCCAAGCTCTAAGCCGGTTAAGTCCGTGCTGCACAGCACCATAGCATGACAGAACATGAGTCTGAGTTCTCACCACCAAACCTCTGGAAATTATTTTGTCACTGCCCTCTGCAGAGTCAACATTTCCCCAGAAGTGCTCACCACTGAGAGGAAATACACACCTTGGATTCAATCATTGCATCTAGAGGTGCACGGCTCCTTTGAACGATGCTCAGTCCACTTTTCACAGGTAAAATTACCTGCAAATATAATACACATGAAAACAATTCTCAACTGCTTTTTACCCAGCTTCCCATCAACCGAATTCTGCTGATAAGAAGGATAGTCCATCCTTAGTTAAGCCATGGTAGCTTTCCTCTTAGTCCTATCCTTTAGCTGAAATTCCTTCCAACACAAATATGTCAGGCATTCGTATTTGCTCACATTCCTCTTCCAAACTCACAGCTTCCACCAACAACAGGAAAAAAATGCAATTTTTTCTTTCTGTTTTCTAAATCAGTGCCAGCTACTGAGGTTTCTGGGTTTCCACTGTCTGGCTAATGCTGTCAGGAGGATATTCCAGTCTTATCCCTGGAGTTCAGCAAACCATACTAGCAATGCTTTGGTGTTCTTCAGCATTTGCTAGAACATCTGTCCTGCACCCAGAGATCTCTGGTGGCTCCCCCCACAGCAGCCCCACTGCCATCCTGGTAACAGCCATGACAGCTTTGCTGGCTGGTGACTACTGCCCTGGGATAGCATCATTCATGACTGCTTCTAAAGTCCTGGAGGATATCTGTTTCATTTTGCCTCTGAAACCACAGCATGTTGTTTATGCACCCTATTACTTCTTTTATTTTCTCCTACTAGATTAGGACTTCATTGAACTACAGCCTTTAAAGATGAGCACTGGTTCCTTGGTTGTACTGTTGAGCTGATTATTCACTCTTAAGTGCTCCACTTTTTTATCTTGCCTTTAACACTGTATATGATGTAGACAGAGTAGGGACAGCTTCTGAGTATAGAAACTCATACATAGAGCTCAAATGAGGTGAATTGTAATAAAATTTTAGTTCATTTTAGGTCCCTTGGATAATGGCATCAACAAAAGAAATATTTTAAAGAATACTTTGCAAAATCCATAGATACAGTACCACAGGCACCCCAACCAATTGCATTGCACTAACCTGCTGAACACGAGGATCTGAATTAATCACTGTGTTTAATTTTCTGACAGCTAGTACATTTTCATCAGATGTGTTCTCCAGGTAGACTTGTCCTTTCATGAGTGTGTTCTCTACACAGATCACTCCATTCATTCTCAGCAAGTGGTTATCCATGACAAAGCCGTAGTAGTTAACAGCATTCCTTTGATCAGCATCAATAAATATGATATCAAAGTGCTCATCCTCAGCATGTAATGCCTGGAACAAAATTATGTTGCAGAAAACACTAATTATTTACCTGAAAATGTAAAGTCTTGCCATTAAAATGTCCTTTACATAAATTCCAAACCAGAGGAATCCCTGTTTTTTTGGTTTTGGATTTTTTTAAGGTAACAGTGTTACTTCTAGAGATCTTGGGAGTTTTCCATACTTTGCTAGCAATTCTTCAGCAACACTGGTGCCCAAAACTCTGAACCTCTCAAAGAAAATCAGGATATAAAAGAGGACGGCTCATCCCAGCTTATACTGTTGAGAGTGACAGCAGAAACATCTGCGTATCTAGCGTCAAGGGGAATTGGTCCATCAAGGTAAGGGAGAGGACTGGCATCAAACTCTGTGGCTGAGGTGCTGCAATAAGTTATCTCTTCTCAAAAGAGTAACTATCAACAAATTGAAGAGTGGCAATTATAGCAGTCGTTGGGAACAAAAAGGCATAAGGCTGGTCCTGGGAATTGCAAACTAGCAAGTCCCCACTTCAGTAGCAGGAAAATGGTTGAAATCCCAATTAATAATAGAATTATAAAGCACATAAAAGAGCAGGTCATGATAGAGATAAAGCAGCACAACTCCTATGAAGGAAAATGATGTTTCTTTAATCTAAAAAAATGCTTTGGATGGCTCAGCAACAGAGAGGATAAAAGAGAACTGGCTGCTATCATCTAATTGGATTTTCAGAAATGTGGCACACCTTCCCTCCAAGCAGGCTGCTGATGATAATGTATAAAAGTGTTGATGGATGACCAGATGGGAGCCTTTACAGCCTTCTCCTGTGGCAGTTAATGCACTCGCTGCCCAAGAGGCTGCTATGGAATATTTCAGATTCCATCTGGGACTATTTAAGTGCATCTGTGTGCGTTGCAATGAAACAACGACTCATCTACCTATCTCGGCAAGCAGGAATGCTTTCAATCTTGGCATTTTGAGTGAAAAGAGAAACAATTATGTTTTCCAGAACTCACTGTTTTTACCACAACTTTTAACAGCATTTCTTACGTCCAGATTTCCCTTTTGTGTTTGGAGACATTGTGCAGGATGAGTGATGAGTGGTCCCCTGAGATGTAAGAGAGAAAGCATCAATAACAAATGGCAACAGAAAGTGAAAAACTAATTTGTTTTCAGGAGTGAGGTTGATGGCTCCCAAACAGAGATTTCAGGAACCCATCTGAAGCAGGGACTGCGCCATTCAGACAAGGAAATAGTAGGAAGTGAATCATTCAAACTCTGAATTACTCTATTGTGCCAACTGGTTTCATTGCAAGCTTTTCAGTGGTTAAGAAATTAGGCCTGCCAGAGAGCCTGGGTAGTTACACTTAACTGCAGCTGTTTGATAACACAAAATCTCTGCCAAAAGCATTCATGAGTCCACGTTTAGGACACCTTTTGACACTACACTGTAATGAAAGAAGATCTTAAGGCCAAATACATGCTGGTTTATAATAAATATAACAGAAACTGGGACATCTGGTTTCCAGGGATTCATGTTTTCACTTCATGACCAGTAAGAAAATTTTGCCTTGGTTTGCCTCTTGAGCTGTGTTAGGAGAAAGCAGCATGAACATTTTTGCTCCCGTGGAAGAGCAACTTATATCAGATTGCAACTCAGCCAGTCTGTACAATGTAGATCCTTCTGGAGGGAACAGAAGACAAAAGCTGGGAGGAGCAGTCCATCAGGATAAGAGATTAGAGGTCTCATTCCCCAGAGAGAAGAGCCGAAGCCAAATTCAAGTTATTATCATGACTTATCACTACATTCTGGCTTGTAACCTTGCCGGGCAGAGGAGGTGGGGGGCAAACATTCAGAAGCAGATGTGGCCATCTCTGAACATATGTTACTACTGCTCCATGGTACAGCTCCCTAATGAAAATGAATCTCACTTTTCCACATTGACTTCATTAGGTCCATATGGAGTTGTGTAGCCCTTAGGTTATTAGCTGGACTTCTCATTTCAGCCCTCTTTCTGTACTATCTATCTGCTGACAGCTTATCTCCTTCTTATCTATCTTCTGATAAAGATAAACCACATTTTAACTTTACAGCTTTCATCTCAGGAGGTATGTGTTGTTTTGTGTGTATCCAACACATGCCTTTTTTTGGCCATGCGCTGCGTGTGTGTGCAAAGACACCATTTGGAAGCTATTTCTCTTCTGCCAGATCATCAAGTCCTGAATGGCTAGTGAAGAAGGTCAGTTGGACACGCTTCATTACTACTAGATACCTAGTACACCTGTATGGAGGTGCCTAAATCATTGCCTTGGAGTTCCTACTGCAACCCTGCCATCTTTTGAGTTTCTTGTTTCCACAGCTTCAGGACTACTGTTGGGTTTTTTTTTCACGTTCAGTTGGAAACAGCTCCAGGCCTATAAAGAGAATCCAAGAAATTCCTTGAGCCAACTTTGCCTCTGGAGCAATCCCTGCAGAAAAGGATAACGGCCACAGGAATGGGGAGTGCTTCATTTCCTGGAAGTCCTCAGCTAGCAGAGCATGGGTCACCGGGACAGGCAGTCACCACGGCCAAAGTACCGCACCGGAGAGGATTTCCTCACTGCCAGCACCCACTGCTGAAAAAAAAGCTGTTCTACTGGTAGCTCTGACTGTGGAGCTAAGCGCTGGAAATATTGGTGTAATGATGGAGAGGAGAGCATGCTACTGTCCCTCTCAATATGGATGAGGGGTTTAAGAGGAGGGATTGACCATCCTTGTCCTCCCAGAGACCTGCCTGGGACCTCACAGCATGTTGGAGATGCTTTTGTCTTTTGCTAGGAGAGAGGCAGAGCCCCAACATCTCCAACTGTGAGGAAAGCTGAGATCCAGAAGGAAATAATCTGCCTTCAAAATATCCTGCTGAAACTAATTTCCTGAATGTTTACAGCACAATTCCTGCTCCTTGCTACAGAGGAATCGGAGATGGTAACAGATGGCAACAAGAAGTGTCTTAATTCAGAGCAAACTTGGCTAAAATCAATGCTTTTGCTTACAGTGAGTCATTAACTTCCTTTGGGATTAAAAAAAAAATTAAAAAATGAATTTATAGCACTGCATCACATAAAGGACATGCACCAAAAGCAAACATGAGAAAGGGCACAGCAGCACTGTACAGCAAAAGATCAGGGAGAGGACATCCCAAATAAAAACATGAATGAATCCTCTGCCAAAGCTGAGAGAAATCTGTTTGGAGTCCTGATCAGAAGCAACAGTCTCTCGTAAGGCACATACAAACTTAATCAGAAAAACATGACTGTCCAGTTCCTTTGATATGGATCATACAGTCAGTGTATTTGTAATAAAGATGTACTCAAAACTTATTACCTTCCCTATGCCATGTTCTTGACCTAAATGTAATAGCAATCCATCCTTAGGGTACACAGAACACATGAAAAAGTACAGCTTCCTTTTAAAACACCATTAGAATATTTTACTGTATGTGGACATACACTCTTGTTACTCCTAAATGCTATTCTATTGAGTACAGTTTATATTCACCGGCAAAGCTAAATCTCTAGGGAAACTAGAGAGGGAATGCAATTTCTAGTAATAACAGCTCACAACAGTGAATACTATCCACTTATCCCCACAATTTCCAGCTATTTTGGACTCCTTTCTGAATTAACCTTTCATATCAAAAGGAGCAATTCTGCACACTAGAGACTCCGACACAATTTCATGCATAATTTATTCACTCAGTTCAACATTAAACGCAGAGTCCTTGACTTTGTCAAGGTGGATTCTGTTGGCAGACTTCACAAGCAGCAAACAGGAGAAATGAGATCTGCAGCTCAACCTCTTCACCTATTCTGTCTGGTAAAAGGAGGGGAAAAAAAGAAAAAAGAAAACCCCAACATGCTTATACAATGCTCTGCAATCAGCAGAATCTGCTGCAAACATGGTGTTATTTTTTGTGTTGAGTTTTATATTTTAAAATGGAATGATCAAAATAGTGGATAGGAATAATTTCCTGGCAGTTTGCATTCCCTCTGGATTCAATCCTGCATTCATTGTTCAACTAGAAGTCCACTGGGAATTAAAGGAAGCTCTTTGTGCAGGATTAGGCCTCTTGCTCACAGCTGATGCATGGCAAGACGTATTTTTCAGGCACAGCATGACAGAGTTTAGACTTAAGGAGCTTGTTGGGAAAGGTTTTTAAACATTGGCTCAGCACGCGTTGAAGAGGTAGCTGATCCCCAATGAAAATACCTGTATCAGAGTCTGAATCCAAGGAGAGGTTTCCCCCCCAGTCCAAATTTCAAAAGATTATTTCAATATTACTGAAGTCATTGGGTACAGAGGCTTGTGCCATGGTGCACACCAGCTACACGCTTTGGGGGCACCTAACCTAGCTTGGCAGAGCCTGTACCTCACACGTGGGAAAGGTGAATTTTTTCCATAATGCCGTCAGGTACGAAATGAACCCCACTGTGTACCTGAGCTCTGCAGCTCCTGTCTGGTATTTAGCGTCCTCTGACAGCTCAAAATCCCAAGTGTTTTTCAGGTGGCTCTGATCTGGGACAAGAGATGGGGAATCTGGTGATCCCTGCTAACGCTGCGTGATAATGCAATGGAGCAACAAGAGGCTTCAGAAAGCCTGGTTAAGATGCCAGTATGGACTGATGTGCTGCATTTGCACTGCTCTCTGCTTGCTCACAGCCCTGAGAAGCCATGGGTTTAGGTGGGAGAGCCAGAGGAGCATGGGTCCCACAACAGCTGCAACATCTGGCAGCTCGCTTTCCCTGTAAAAGGCATCGTCAGCAGATGTGGACACAGCACTGAACACATCCTGCACCACTTGGATGGTACCCTCTGCCTGAGGCTAGGATGGAACTCATGGGCAGACTAGTTTTACACCAGAAGTGAGAGTAGATCACATACCTTCTGGTAGTTTGGACTTTCTGAATCCCAGCTTCATGCAACAGAAAAGGACTTCACTGACTGGCAGTGTTATTTATATGTCATAAGACACTTTTGTGCTGGTGTAGTGAGGCAAATCCTCTGCTCCCAGGGGCCTGCACTGCTGCAAGGATTTAGAAGCAGCAGATAAGCAAAAGTCCTACCCTACTGCACTCAGCTTGGAAGCAAAATTCAGCCATAGTTACCACAGCAAGAAAGCTGCAGGGGTCATCTCCAAAGAGCAAGTGGTGTTTGACTGACTCTGCTCTCTAACTTCTATAGATGAACAGGAACAAAACCTACAGCTGCAGTCAATGTAGACAGCAAACACAATCCTTGTCAGAGCTTATTCCAGCTCTCTTGAACCTGTCACGCTTTTCAGCATCTCTTACCCAGCTGTGCTCTAGAACAGCCTTCCTGCAGATGATGAGGGACAGAAACACTGTTCTGCACCTCCTCCACAAAGCTGAGCTGTGAGAACTCAAACAGCTGTGCTAGCCATAGCCTGTGCCTGCCCATCTCTACCTTGTCCTGCTTTTCAGTGTGCCCATGTAGCAAAGGAGGAAGCCAGTTTGGTCTCCCACCCAAGCTGATCTTCTCTATGAGGGAAAAGTCAGTGCACTGTTCTCAGCCTGAGCCGCTTCCATGCATCCAGCTGTGTTTGTCCCGCTCCAGCCAAGCAAACCCCAATGACCTTGACATGCCAGGGCATCTGAAAGGTCGCCAAACATGTCACTCGACCAGTAAGACAATCCTAATTGTCCTTACACCAATAAGAAAATATCTGTCAGGTTGAGCAAAAACAGTTTGGAGCCTAGTGCAGAATTCCTGCATAGAGAGATGTCCTCAGTGCTGGGATCTCTCCTGCTGAACATGAACATCTCCACCTCCAGCAGCTCCAGCAGTTTTTCAAAGCCCTGAGTACCTGCAGAACAGGGGTCAGGATGTGCTTTTGTGTTGCAGTCGGAGGATATAAAATCAATTGCCACGTTCTGTTTTAAGGATTTAATTTTCATGTCTTTGCTCTTTTCTTTAATCTCTGCACAGCATGTACTCTGCCTGCCTCTAGATATTTTAATTCAGTCACAGTAAGTCAGTTGCACAGAATGGGCACTAGAGAGCAACAGCAATTCAATTAATTTCACACTCACTGCAGGGAGCTGGGATTTTAAATGCTGCTCATTGCAGGTGATCTGTAACGTTACGTTTATTCATATACTTGGCAAGGCTCTTTGTTTCTTTCTTATCAGACTTGGAGGTCATGAAAGTCAGGGGTCAGAAAGCTCCTGGCCATTTCATTTTAGAAACAAATATGGTACCTGTTAATGCAAATAGAGTTACAATCAAGCTCACACTGACACATCCAGATTGAAAATGGAATCAGATCAAATTGGTTTGCTTTAATAATAAAAAGGCTATACATTTAATGAACCTGGCATGGGCATCACCTGTTAGCATGCTGGACCAGCAGCAACATCCTGCAGATCCCTAAACTTGAGTTAAACATGAAACTCTTCAAGCTGCTGACAACCATAAGCTTTTCTCTTTCTTGGGACAAAGTCACTAGCCAGAATGAAACAAATACAGCTGACATTTGCATGTCTGAAGCTCTGTCATTGCTCTGGAAGGGAGAAACTTGAGGGCTAATGGCCCACAGGGTTGCCAGTAAATAGTGACAAGTTGTGGATGAATTACAAACTTCTGCAGGATCTTTCCAATTCTTGTGAATATGAGAAGCAAGCTGCCTTACTCAGGACGTGCCCAGCAGGCACAGATACACTTTCAGCTTATGTTTGGAATTAGAGACCCTGAAACACAGCCTATCCATGTCAAGTAAAGCTCTGCCACTGAAGCCTTTTGACCCACATTTAGAGCTTGTGATCCCTTTGATCAAAAATGTGCAGTATTTTGGATAAGAAGGTGGAAAACAAGCTTGTGTGATACCTGTCCCATCATACATAATCATGAATAAAAAATAATGCCAGTGCAAGAGTATGTTCACACATTTGCAAGCAAACTAGTGTTACCATCCAGCATTTTGTGGGCAGAAAAGAGAACCTACCCAAAAGTCTTTAATCTGCTCTGCACAAAAGCTCAAATTCCCCTTCCAAGTGACTTTACCTCCAAAGTGTCTGCCATTGGTCCCACTCGCATGCTTATCTTTTTACCATCTGAAGAATAATCCAATGCTTCTTGGCTGTTTGCTCCAAGATACGGTGCTTCTGCACATGCAAAGATTTTGCCATCATCTGGCAATTCTTCTGCAATAGCAAGGATACTGTAACCTTTAAGCTTGCCAATTAATAAAATCTTCCTGGCTCTGATCATATGAACAAACATCCTGAAAATTTGGCCTGTTGAAAGACAAGAATGAAAATTTAAAAATAAAGCCATAGGAAAGAATGTACCCTGTTCACAAAGAAAATCAGACGTATCTTTTAAGTGATCATTAAAAAAAATCTAATCCTAAAACACTTTCAACTAAGGGCTTAACAACAGAATCTGACAAAATTTCATCTGAAGTACTGCTAAAAGACAACAGAATAAAGGGACTGGTTTTAAATGCAGAACCTTTATCATCAATGCTGCTATTGTTCAAGTACTTGTTAAATAGTGCTTGAAATATTGCATATTTTAACATTCCCCCATATGAAAATGGCTTTAAGATGTCTCCATATTCTTTCTGGAACCCGGTTTAAAAAAATCACTACATTACCTTGCATTTGCTCTTAGAGTCATTATCCCTAGACAGCACCATCATTTAAGAAATTTATCATCAGTGGTGTCCTTCGAACAATGTATTAGTGTAATACATTATAAGAGTACTTCACTGTGATGAAATATTACTCAAAAGATGGGAACATCTGGGAAGAATGAATCTGGGAATAGATTTAGTGTAATAGGCTTTATGTGGGGATACAAGCTTGGGTATTGCTACTTGAAAAGGTACAATGCTTGGCCACAGGCCACCTCCACCACAAAAGCACATAAAGCCCTAACAAAAACCATCAAACCCAAATCAACCTGATATTTCCCTTCCTTCCCCTTCCAAGGAAGACAATGATTTCTCTGCTGCTCACTAAGGGATGGGACCAAACTGTGAATTAAAGCATTTACGAGCGTGTGCATGAGCATGTGTGCATGGGCACAAGGACACAGGAGGTAAACGACAGGGAAAGTTAACGCAAAAGGAAGATTGAAGCCTACAGGAAGCTCTTGTCTTTCTTTTTAAGTAGTTGTCCATGTTTCTGAGCATTTCTGTGGCATTCATCCTTTCCCCACTCAAGATGGAGTAGAGAGTGATGAACTGCAGGGACAACCCTTACACAAATGTGCTACGATTTTATCCTCTTGGTTAATCAACTTGCCATTCAAAGAGCCAGAGGAATGTTCATCCTGCAGGCTAACTCTGGTTTCAGTTCCTCCAGCACCCCCTGGGCTGCGGTCAGGTGAACTTTTTCTGCAAAAAGAAAGAGATTTCAACATCATGGTAACAACTGAAATCTGCGTATCCTGTATAAAAAACAACCAAGAGGGACCTCCTGGAAAATGTTCATCTGTGCATGAGCATGAAAAAAACAGGCCAGAAGCTTAATATTGCTAAACTACAGTCATAGGGGGACCTGGCTTGGCTATAGGTCTGCCTCAGTGCTGGCCCACTGCAGCATAAGGGCCTGGGATGAAGGGGTTGTGGGACTGAAGGGAAGCGTTCCCCACTGCTCAATCCCAAACATTTCCCCCTTCCACCCGGTCCCAGACAGGTGTCTGTCTGCTGGTTTGGACTAAATGGCTGCAGCTACCCTGGCCAGGTTTTGGTCAGCTCTAAGGCAAGGGGGTTTTTAGCCAGAAAAAAGGCTTCATTGAAGAATAGGAGAAATGATGTAAAATCTGAAATTGTTTAGAAGACAGGAAAAGTACGGTTTTCCTCACAAACTGCTGAGGAAAGTTGGTTATGTCCAGATGCTATTTCACAGAAGCCAGGCCTGTGACAGCATCTCTGGATGAAGTGAGGTGCTGCCTATTACAAAGAGAAAGGAACAGACCGGAAGAAATCCATAGCCTCCAGAAAGATTAGATTACCCTCTCTGAAGAAAGTAAGAATCAGAAATGGCTGGTGATGCTTCCGCAGGCCAAAATTTAGAGATATTTAAGCTTTTTTTTTTTCGCCAGCTCCCCCCAACACTCCTCAGTAAAATGAGAGCGAATTCATAACCCGTGTCAGCCACACTCAGATAATCCAAGACTTAAAGAGTAGAACATTTCATATAACCTCTTTTCTGCCCCTCACAAATGCTTTAACAACTTTAATAAGATAATGTATAGCTATTATCGTACAGCAAGCGTAAGTCAAACAACTATCAGCTATTATTTCAGCAACAGAACGAACGCTCAGCGTTCCCGTAATCCCCAGCCTGGAACAGTTTACACATTGTCAATTTTAGACAGAACTGGCTTTTTCCACATATCAAAAAGTACACTGATAAATGGGAATGGTTTAGCAGACCCCACATGGCTGGATAATATACTGTAGCTCCAAAAAGAATAATGAGGGTATCAGTTGGACTTATGAATTAATGATACCTTAAATTAACTTAATTAATTAGTTTAGTTACTAGACTAATTGAGTTAGCAGATTAATTAATGTTTGTAAAGAGCTAGAAGACAAAAGCTGCTCATTGCTCTCTATAACTACCTGAAAGGAGGTGGTAGAGAGGAGGGTGCTGGCCTCTTCTCCCAAGTGACGGGGGACAGGAAAAGAGGGAATGGCCTCAAGCTCCCCCAGGGGAGATTTAGGCTGGACACTAGGAAAAAATTGTTCACAGAAAGGATCATTGGGCACTGGAACAGGCTGCCCAGGGAGGTGGTTGAGTCACCTTCCCTGGAGGTGTTTAAGGCACGGGTGGACGAGGTGCTAAGGGGCATGGTTTAGTGTTTGATAGGAATGGTTGGACTCGATGATCCAGTGGGTCTCTTCCAACCTGGTCATTCTATGATTCTATGATAAAATCTGATATTATAACGTGGATCCAGAGGTGCAGGTTTTCTTTATTCTTTATTTATCCCAGCATCAATTTCATCCAGGGGGTCATCCTTTGAGCCTTTCAGCAGGCACTGTGTGGAGACTGGCTTGCTGATTTTTCACAGGATGTGTTCCAACACAGGCATTGCCATGGTCAGTTGGTAGAATGTTTCAAAATTTAAAGTTAGGGCTTTTTGTTCCCACTTCCTCTTCTCAAGGCCATAGGCACACACAGACACAATTTATTTGGGTGCAGTTAACTCTTCTCTTCCTTCCACTGTTCCTTATGTTTATGATGTTTTCTGAACAGATAATCTAAGAACATATTTATACAATCACAGAAAAAAGCACAAGGTTACGAAGGAGCATCCATACCTCTTTGAGGTTGCCATTGCATCCAGGTAAGGCTCTAGTCCAAGAGCAACATCAAGAGCTTTTTGTAAGTAATTCTTGAGCTGTTCAGGGACACGAGAGTCTTTGAGGGCTATTTCTTTGGCTTTGAGAAGGTTCTCAGCAATGAGTCCAGCTGGGGTTTCTGAAATGGAAAATAAAAGAAAGAACAATGATTTTGTAGCTGCTCAACTCAGCAGAAGAGGAATTTAGACTGCAAAAACACTGGGGGTTTTTTCATACAAAATACAGGTTTTAAAGGACTATGAAAACAATCACAGAAACTTTTTCACATTGGAAAAAATATCATGCTTCTAATTTTCTAACTATTCTTTGTGACATGCATTCTCACTTTTTCCCTTGCAGCTGATCCTTTTCTGAGTGAAAAAAAGGATAAGAATATTTCAAAACAGGGATTTTCACTTTTGAAGCTCCTAGGCAAGCATTGAATAATAAAGAACTGCATATGAAACTCACTCCTCTAGGTAGTTTTTTGCTTGGAGAAACCAAGCACTTCTCAATCCAAAAAATCTCAAAAAGCTGATTATTCAGGTAAAGGTAAACAGTTATGCACAACACCAAAACATGTCAATGTTTCAAATGCTGTGGAAACATCTCCAGAAACAAGATCACCTGCTCCTGGGGACAAAACCAATGCCTCCCCTGGCACCGTACTTGCCCTGAGACCCCAAATAAAACCCACAGGGTGGCAATGCAACAATGGACCTGAGCAAGCTATAGCCCCAGAGTAAGTCATCGTTCAGGAAAACTACCCCCTTCCTCAGGTGTAAGAGCACGTGCTGGGTTATGAAAGCTCTGGCGAGAGCAGATGTCAGAGACACAAGGCAAGTAGACCGTGAGTGTAACTGGGGTGGAGCAGATTGCCCCTGGCTTGATTTTATCCCCTATGATAGAAAAGCTGCAGACAACTGTGAAGCGTCCGTAAAGTGAATTGGATGAAAAGAGGACACACTTCCTCTGCAGGACTAGTCCAGACCAGCCCAGCAGCTGTGCGGTAAAGCCTTGTCCATGTGGAGCTTGCTGTTGCTGCAGATACCGTATCCCCATCCCAGGAGAGGTTTCTGGTGTGATCTTGGACACCATTGAAGGCAGAAATCCAGTAGCCACAGAAAGCCACAGAAGGCATCAGAGTAGCACCTCATATAGGCTACTCCTCCATAGCCCACTGTTGAGACAGACTGCATGAGGGCAAACACAAGAGCATATTTTACGAATAGCCATTTAGGATTTTAGGAATCAGACCATCATTAAAGGATCAGACTGCAAAGCGGAGATACACATGTGCCTCTGACTTCTCTGTTCTCCATTTCTTTCCTATCTACTTAAAATGCCACCTTAGATTTATTTCCCAAACACCAGATCTTGTGGGTGTCCTAGCCCAGCCCTGGTGGTGGCTTGGTGTCAGCTTCTAGCCAAGCGGTAGCATGTCAGGAGGGTGTTTGTTTTTTTAATGTCTTTTCTATCCAAGCATTTCAAGGAATAAATATAAGATGGATACACTGAACAGTGACATAGCCTCACCACAGGATGTGAGAATAGTCAAGTTTTCTCATGGTGGATGTGACCATTTCTAGTGCCTCTTTCTACAACCTCCCACAACCCCAGCACACCAAGATGAACAGAGGTACAGCAGATGACCCCATCACCAAAACAGCACCTTGGTTTCCAGTTGCTGTGGACTGCTCCTTACTCTGGTATAGCAGGGCACCATATGAATAAACTCCTGGTTTGGGGAATAGGGAAATGTTTAAGCCTCCCCAAAGGTCTGCTTCTCAGAGCGATGAGTCTCAGCTTTCTGTATCTACTCAGATGACAAGCCTATTGCTTTTTGAGACAAGTTCACTGATTTTCATTATTCAATTTACAAAAAAAATATGAAAGCAGACAAGGAATGTAAAACATACGTGCATTTTACATGGGAATTGCCAGCCTAGACCAGACTTAGAGGTCATCTAAGCAGCATCATGCTCATGGCAGTAGCCCAGCCTGATGTACAAGGGAGGCAGATTTAGGCTAGATATAGCAGCCTTTGATTTACATCTTATGCTTATTTCTGGCCATAGGGGTGGCCTGTATCTCTTCTGGCATTTTTATAATTAATTGCAAATACAGGAATAGCCACCCCTTTCACAGGCCTTGTTATTTTGTTGACTTTGACAAATAACTTAGCCTAGCTACATGGTGGGTGAAGACACCTTGTCTTTGTGCAGCGTTTTCACCACTGCACGCACAAGCATCACCAGGACCCTGCCATACAGCTTGCAGGATGCTGGAGATCAGGATCTGCTTGTCCTCCTTGCCAAGTACTCAGAGGCTTTCTGTTAATTTAGGAAAAAGAAAACATGTTTATAATTTTAGTAATCATCATGTTATGTTCCTGGATAAGCAACAGACAAGGATTCCCTGTCACCCAAGGAGGCTGAAAACAAGATTTACATGCAGTTGTTTTGTAACCTATGTTATAATACCAGCCTCAAGTGCCAAGAAGTGTTACTGGGCAGAAGGAGCGTGCAGCACATGCCCAGATCAACTCTGTATCTAAGATTACACAATCTTTCCAGGGAGCGCTGCATTTTTTACAGCCTGATGATGCTTTGGGCCAACGGCAGAGGTCAGAATTGCTTTTCTTTATGCAGGCACCCGACAAGTCAGAGCACAGCTCAGGGCTGGCTGCGGCGCCTGGCCAGGCTGTGTTCAAGGCTCTGATCACTAAGGCGAGAGAAAACTTACGGAACTACAGTTTTTCTCACTGCTACTCCAGGAAAAGTGCTTCATTTTGGCGCATAGCTTTGCACAACCCCAGCAAAGCTGCTGAACTACCTTCAGCACTAAACTACAGTGCCAGTTTACATCACAGAATCATAGAATCACCAGGTTGGAAGAGACCCACTGGATCATCAAGTCCAACCGTTCCTGCCAAACACTAAACCATGTCCCTATGCACAGACATCTCTTTCCCTTTCCCATCTACTTGTGTGTTGTCTTTTTCATGCATACAAAGTGGGGTTGGGGGGAACTCACTTAGAGGAGGAAAATGCTGCCAACTGCAAAGCACAGCATTTCAAGCCCTACCATGAAAGAGAAAAAAAGAGCTGCTTTAAGGCTCCAGCAGCTTCATGAAAAATTTAAGGTGGCAATTCTTAAAATGGGCCACTGTTGCCATGGATGGTTCCCAGCATCTTCCTTCATAGATGTTTGTTTTACGACTAAGCTGAACAATAGAGAGCAGCCTCTGCTTCGTGTGAAATCAGGCACTCCTAGTTCATACTGAAGTCAGGATTGCAAGTGAGAGCAAGCTGCATGTAGGGAACGTTAGTGTCCCCTGAGCAGGCAGGAAGTGTATCACCATAGAGGGACACTTTGCTCCTGAAGCAAAATTAAGCTCTGCAGCTTGGGATTAGACGGCACTTTTTGGATGGGGGGAGCTTAGTCAGGAACGGAGAGGACATTGTACTGTTTGCAGGGGGCTGCCCAGGAGAAGACAGAGTTGAGAGCAAAAAAAAAGCAGTTTAGATTGGGCGAAAACAAAGCAAAGATGCCACATCAAAAGATGCAGGACCAGATCTTTGGTTTCTGGTTTTGGGGATCCTCATTTCTCCTTCTAGCCTCTACATTTATTTTGCAGCCCCAGCAATGACTTCCAAAAGAGCTCTCCCTTCCCAGGCAGGGTACAGCATTGAACCTGATCCACCTGAGCACTGTGCTGTCAGACAGCTGGGTGTTTGGGTGCTGAGCAGCTGCTCAGTGCCAAACACTTGGAAATCCAGTCTGATAAAACCATCCCACACACTTCCAGCAATCATATTCACCAAGACACGTCAGGAATTGACAACAGCTTATCACAACACTCACCACTTTCTATAATGAATAAATACACCTCAACCTTTGCATTTTACCAGGCGATCCTGTTTATGGAAATCACAATGCAATGCTGGAGCTATTTTCTTACCCCACCAGAACCCTGCACATGAAACTGCAGCCTGTCAGGAGAGCCTACGTACTGCTCAACCCCAACACATTAAACCCAGCTGTGACCCGTGCCCATCGTATAGATGGAGCTGCAGCAGAAGGACACAGGAGTGTAGTTGTGGCACACATGGGGCTGCTCGTTGGCTTCAAGCCCATCACTCATGAACATGGACGGGGCCATGCACTGGGGGTGGGCACGCCAGAGGCCACTTGGGGCTGAGAGTGGGCTGGCAACATGGGCCAAACTTGGCAGCCTGACCATTAAACATTGCCATGGCGTCCTGAGTGGAGCCAGCAGGGTTCAACTTAATTTATCAGCTTGTCCTCAGCTCCAGTAGTGCCAGAGCCTGCAGCAAAGTCAGCAGTGATGGCAAGGGGAGAGGCAGCATCTTTGGGGTGGAACAGGAGCATGAGGAAAATGAAGGGGACAAAGCAGCTGGGGTGAGGAAGCTGCTTCTCACACAGCATGGACCAGGGTGCTAAACTCTGCCTGAACTTCAAGGGAAGGCAAGGAAACCGTACTCTGGTCAATGCATTTTCTATGGGCTCTACTGCTGGAGAAGAAGTAGTAAAGCAGGATGCTCCTGAGAACCCTTCTGCTTGCATTAGGGAGGCTTTGAAGTCCCTAGCAGAGACTACACAAAGCATACACTTATTTTCATAGGTAATAAAGGATGCTGCATGTGGCAGGGTTTATCAGTACCCACAGACAATCACATCCAAAGCCAAAGGCAGTCAAGAGGATTCTTTCAATAGCTTCAATGGGCTTTAGATCAGGCTGTGAGAGAAGAAAGTCCCTCCCTTCAGAGCAGCCTAGATTCTTATATCAAGAAGATTTTAGAGAACAGCCACAAATGACAGCAAACATCTCAGTGTGTGCCACACCAGGCACATGTGACTGTCACAGAGAGCACTGAGGCAAGGTTAAAGCTGCAGAAAAAAATATATATATAAAACAAGCAACACAATCCATCACAAATTAGTCACAGACAAAGCTCTCTGGGCACTGCCAGCCTCCAGTTTCCCACCATCACTTTCTCCTGGGAGTGTCCACTTCAGGTTCCTGCAGACCCACCCACCCAGCTCAGCCTCAAACTCCTTTCCTCAATAAACCCTTCCTCTGTTCCTCTGCCAAGCCACAGAGTCTGGAAGTCATATCTGTGCAGGGCAAAGGGGCACCAGGGACTAGTACATCACACAGTGTCCCCTCTTGTCACACCATGTTTCCTGGAGCTCCCCACCCCACATAGGGAATTTACCTGCAGGATTATGCATGTTGCTTCTTGTTCCCCAGATTCAGAGGATGCTGCTGTGGGTTTGCTGTCTCTGCAGAGAAGCACGTTTGTGCTCAGGTGTCCACCAAGGGGATGGGCTTCTCCGCCCACAGTCACCTGGGCAGAGCAGCAGCCTGGGGAGAGGCTGTGCAGAGAGGATGGCCCTGGGCTGGGGCTGCACCCACTCCAGCTGCACCCACATGCCCCAGCCCAGAGCACAGGCACCAGGTGAGATCCAACAACATCTGATGTGAAAAAAAAAAAAAAAAAAGGAAAAAAGTTTCATAACCTTCTGGTTACATAGTGCAGACATGTGTCCCAGCTAAACCATCAAGTATAAGGCCAAAAAGTCCCAGGGCTTTAAGGCCCAGATTATCTACAAGTGGTCCATAGCTATATGGTCACCACTGCGGCAGTGCACAAACATTGGTTTCCCCCTCTGCTCTGGAGTCCAGCTCAGAAGTCAGGTCTCTGCATGAGCTGAGAAAGGTTGTGTCACATGAGTACAAATTGACCTGCATCCCCAGAAAGAGCCCCAGGAATGCACTGGCTGGAGGAGGCATCAGGAGAAACCAGTGGCAACATCCAGGATATCCAAAAGCCCAAGCTAGCCTGCAGCAGAGCTGGAGCCCAAAAAGCTGGTACAGAATTAAAGCAAAGTATATGAAGAGCATGTGATGGTGCTGAGGTTGGCCAGCTGTCTCTCCTTCATGCAGATGAAAGACAACCTGAAGCTAACAAGGAAACATGAACTACCCCATAACCAGAACATCATTTTTCACTTATGGGATGTGTCAGCCTGGGCTTGTTGAGTCAAGGACAAACTCAGCTTACCTGCAAAGCATGCTGAGAGAAGTCAGGGCTGAGCAGAGGAGGTGAAGAGGCTGTGGGGAGCAGGTCCTGACTGCAAGGCTCTTGGCACCCCCTCTGCAGGATGGATGGTACAAGGACATGGCAGTCATTGGCTATGGCAAGCAGATAGACATTGGATTTTTCTGCTTCTAAAATGAAACAGAAGACGTCTCAGTGCTCCCAGAATAGAACAGAGAAGTATAAATGGAAAATAAGTAAATGCACAGGACAAAAGAGTAAGGAAAAGCAAATAAAATAAGTCTTTGCATACCTAAGATTATTTCATGTTATGATTTAGTAAACAACAAAACTGCATTAGACCCACAGACCCTGTGGAAAGCAATCCAAATTGTGTTTGGACTGGGAGTTAAAATTTCAATGAGTATTTGTTAAATAAGCTAAGAGCTTTAGTATGCCACCTAATCCACCCTCTACTAGCTTTGGAGGTGACTTTGGGCAAGTTGCTTCTCTTCTGGCAACTATTTTCCTCTTCTGTGAAATAGGGAGAATATTCTGTCCTCTTTGCAAATCACTTTGCCATCTGGAGATGAAGCCAGTGGTGAGAATTAAAAATTAGGAATTATTACACTTCCTGAAGCAGGGTTAAATGGCTTTAGAGTTTATTCTTGTAGTTTTTCCCAAAAATTAATTTTGAGATAAATGTATGTCCCTAAGTGAATTTGACTGCAATTAAGCCTTCCGTGCAATGAGGTCGTCTTGTCTGATGGGCTCTTGAAGATCCAGCCTCTGCTTTTATGCCTGGTTTTGGTTTTCTTGATCTTTGCTTCTGAACAAGGACAGCTTTCAGAAACATGGCCAAGAAGGCAAACTTGGATTTGTACCTTCAGGCACAGCTGGTGAACTCAAAGGAAGATCTTCCCCTGTGCTCAGCACGCAGAGCTGTGTGCCAAGGAAGCATCTGGTGTGGCAAGCTGAGCTCAGGGCCCTCCAAAAGCCCCAACTGGAAGATCTACCGGATAGGTGAACTGCTCATCCCTCAGTCATGTGGGGAGAGCCAGCCCCCCACCTCCAACCACCATCGTGCTGTTGTTTCCTAGAGAAGGGGAATTCATCCCCTTGGCTGAACCCATCCAACAGGACCACTTTGCCTTTAGGTCAAGGAGATGGGGTCTCCCTGCGTCCTTGGGAGGATCTGGTATAGTCTTAATAAGACAAAAAGGTGACAACTGCAGGAAAATGCGTTACTCAAAAGGCAAGGTCATCAAGGCTCAGATATCATTGTCTGGACCACCCTGCTGAACCTGAAATGACTCCATGGCAGGAAGCCTCAGCATCTCAGAGTCCCACAGGCAGCTGAGAAAGTGAATCAAAACTCAGCTCATCTCCAAACAACAACTCAGTGAATAAATCTCTCTGGTCATTTTTTTAAACCCACCATAAAAGCTAAAAACAACAATAAAAAAATCATTCTGTTCCTAAATGCAAGAGAATCCCGGGAATGTGAGCTCAAAAGAGGTTTAACCAGCTGGTATTGATTCCATCCCCATGCTCCTGCTCCTGTTTCACCCGCTAAGAGCAGGTTAGAGTCACAGCCAGATCAGAGGCTCCGCACAGCAAAAGAGGTTCCTTGATGTCATAGAGAATCACACAAATTGCCTTTCATAACCTTAAATTTGCTGTAGGGCATCATGTTAGAAGTTAATGTATGCACTCGTATTGTAATTCTTAAGCATTATAAAACTGGCTGATTATACAACCCCATCCTGGTACTTGCACGTGTCTTCAGATGCTCTTACCATCCATAACGTGCACCCCAGATTAGATAATGTTAGTTTTGTAATTGTTCCCCCTTGTGGAGACACAAGACCTCCCCTTCCAATGCCTGGTCACCTAGAGCCTTTAAAAAGCACCTCAAAGGCACCCAGTTGCAGGAGATCTCTTAACTGAGAGATTTCACCTTCCAGAATCATGCCAGCATCAGAAGAGACCTTTTCTCCAGTGGCTCCGGCCCCCATACCCCAGGAGTCCCGGCAGACCGACTTCCAGTTGGTGCGAGTCAAGAGCACATGGTACCGGATCAAGAAAGGAGAAGAACTTTCCAACTGCAAGGACAAGATTACTCTCTCTGAAGCAAAAATGTAAGTATAGGAACCCATGTTGCTCACTGGCAACTGTGCGGATGTCTCTGGCTAGCAGACTGTGCGGTCTCCCTGGTGGGATGTGATTGAGGTGGAAAAAACATCTCATGTCCTTGCAGCTTAAATCCACTATTATGCATAAATCCTTGCAAAAGTGGGCTTCAAAATGTGTGCCATGTGGGTTTTGCCATTCTCCTTGGCATGATCTGGCTAACTTGCAGGGGGAATTCTATCAACAACCTCAATTTCTGTAAATGGGAAATTTATTCAAACTTCTGAAAAGCTTAAATAGAGAGTCTTGAAAGCTGCAGTTGAGCTTTTTTCCCCCTCCCTGTATGAGCATGAAATCTCTGTGTGCAAAAGCTCATGCACAGGCATGGGTGAAGGATCACTGATAGAGAGGGTTGCAGGTAGATGAAATGTCTAGGTGGAAAAAATATAAACAGTAACTCACTGACAGGAGCAAAAGCTGTAACACACCTCTCGGACTGGAGAAGTCACCTAGTGCTGCTTCAGATAAAGAGAGAAAAATTTCCCCCAGAGACACAGCTCTTTGCGGAAACCACATCTCTCCAGTTAATTATCCTTTAATTACAGGATACTCCCTTTCAGAGCCTGTAGAGCCCTGTTTGTGATGCAGACCTTCCTTAATACAGCTGGTGTGCATGTCATAAGTTTTCATAGAATCATAGAATAACCAGATTGGAAGAGACCCACTGGATCATCAAGTCCAACCATTCCTATCAAACACTAAACCATGTCCCTTAGCACCTCGTCCACCCGTGCCTTAAACACCTCCAGGGAAGGTGACTCAACCACCTCCTGGACAGCCTGTTCCAGTTCCCAATGACCCTTTCTGTGAAACATTTTTTCCTAATGTCCAGCCTAAATCTCCCCTGGGGGAGCTTGAGGCCATTCCCTCTTGTCCTGTCCCCTGTCACTTGGGAGAAGAGGCCAGCACCCTCCTCTCTACAACCTCCTTTCAGGTAGTTCTAGAGAGCAATGAGATCTCCCCTCAGCCTCCTCTTCTCCAGGCTAAACAACCCCAGCTCTCTCAGCCGCTCCTCATAAGGCCTGTTCTCCAGCCCCTTCACCAGCTTTGTTGCTCTTCTCTGGACTCTCTCCAGAGCCTCAACATCCTTCTTGTGGTGAGGGGCCCAGAAATGAACACAGGATTGAAGCAGTGGTCTCACCAGTGCCGAGTACAGAGGGAGAATAACCTCCCTGGACCTGCTGGTCACGCCATTTCTGATCCAAGCCAAGATGCCATTGGCCTTCTTGGCCACCTGGGCCACTGCTGGCTCATGTTCAGTCGCTGTCAACCAACACCCCCAGGTCCCTCTCCTCCAGGCAGCTTTCTAGACAGACTTCTCCTAGTCTGTAGCACTGCACAGGGTTGTTGTGCCCCAAGTGCAGGACCTGGCACTTGGCCTTGTTAAACCTCATGCCATTGGACTCTGCCCAGCGGTCCAGCCTGTTCAGATCCCTTTGCAGAGCCTCCCTACCCTCCAGCAGATCAACGCTTCCACCCAGCTTAGTGTCATCTGCAGACTTGCTAAGGGTGCACATTGAACAGGGCTGGACCCAGCACTGAGCCCTGGGGAACCCCACTTGTCACTGGCCTCCAGCTGGATTTCACACCATTTCCCACCACTCTCTGAGCCCGGCCATCCAACCAGTTTTCCACCCAGGAGAGTGTGCGCCTGTCCAGGCCAGAGGCTGACAGTTTCCGAAGCAGAATGCTGTGAGAAACTGTGTCAAAGGCTTTACTGAAGTCCAGGAAGATACATCCACAGCCTTTCCCTCATCCAGCAGCCGAGTCACTTTGTCATAGAAGGCGATCAGGTTAGTTTGGCAAGACCTGCCTTTTGTGAACCCATGTGGACTGGGCCTGATCACCCGGTTCTCTTGCATGTGCTTCATGATAGCACTCAAGATCACCTGCTCCATGACTTTCCCTGGCACTGAGGTCAGACTGACAGGCCTGTAGTTCCCTGGATCCTCCCTGCGACCCTTTTCTAGTTATTCTGACTCAGTTTTCGATGTTACAAGTCTAACCCTTTTCTCAGTTAGGTCAGAGGGATCATCCCCAGCACTGGCAGTAGTGGGAATTACCCAGGCAGAACTGCAGCAGATAGCAGCCCCCAAATCAGTCTGCTGGACCTCAGTCAATAGCAGGATGAAGCTAGGGCCTACAGAACACCCAGAAAAATTCTCAGCTGAAATATGCTTCAACAAGGGTTCGTTCAGCCTCAAATTCACTACTACCTTGGCACAGTGGAGGAGTTGCGATGGGTGAGTTATGCCATCCAGCATCCAAAGCTGATTCCACCAACTAACATTCAAAAGCATCCTGTCTCTTAGAAGGGTCACATGCCAGAGACAGATGTACATGCAGTTAAAGTACAGCTATGAGGTATATTTCCGGTCTGTTAAAATGTACACAATGATTTTTTTTGTAATACTGCATTTTAAAAACCCAGAAGAATTTTTCTGGAAGGCACTATTTTTCTATTAACACTTCAAAAAGTTAGGGATAGACTTTGAAGAAGTTTGGTAAAGAAAGCAGAGAAGCATCTATTTGGACCTCTCAGTGAAAGTTCAGGCACATGGAAAGAAACTGAGCATGTACAGAAATCTGATTATCCAATGAGCCATCTTCTCATTCAAGAAAACTAAACCCAAGGTTCATAGAAGCTTTCCATTTTTACTCAACTGCAGCTCAAGAAGAGGTTGTATCTAAAATACATTTTGCAGTTTCTTTCTGCCTTTCCCCACCCCCCCACCCCCACTTTCTTGATTCCCAACAAACTAAAAACCCCACTTGTTTTTTGGCTGACTCCCTGTTCCCAGCAGAAGTAATAACTGGGTTGCAGGGCTGTGTTTTTCACTGGTTTAGATAGACGCTACATGCCCACTTTGTAGCCTTTTATTTATCCTTTAAAACTCCTTTCCCACTTTGCAAATAATTTTCTTTTATGACTTGGGAGCACTTCTTATTTCTTTCCTACCTATTTTAAGGTCATGTGATGAATACACTGTTTCAAGTGGAGGATTGTAGAGACTATTTTGTATGAAGGAATGTGGCTGTTTGCAGATACACAGGAATAAATCAATTCTTATCACCCAGATATACTGGATAGGTGATATTTCCTTGATAAATGGTTTGGAAAGTTTTGACAATCTCTTCCCTGCTCCCTTCTGGGAAGCTGAAATAATTGGTCTGGTGTTTTCTGCTGGGGTTTTCAGCTTCCAAGATGAATAATGTGCTCCAGCCCTTCTTGCTCTTTTTTACCATTGCCATGTAGAAGTTCAGCCATTTGACTGCTCACTAAGATGTGGGAGGGTTTCCCTGGTGCCAAAGTAGTTGAGCCCTGACACTCAGGAGAGCAATCCCACCCTCAAAGCCCCACACTTTTGTGGTGCATGGGAAGGAAACCCCACATTTCCCACCCCTCAGCTGCATCCTTAAACTAGTTCAGAAATGCAAAGTACAAAAAAACAATAAGATGATTTCAAACCATGCTTTCTGATCCTTTCCAGAGGTGAATGTGTCTCCGAAGATGGGATTTCCTGGACGATTGAAGCTCCCATCTATTTCTGCTACAAAGTGGTAGAAACATACAATATTCTGGATCCTTCTAACACTACTCTGCTCTGGGGTCACATAGCTGACCCCCAGCAGCTAGAGCTAGCCACTAGCGGCAAAAGGAAGCTGAGGCGCTTTATTGTTATAGATGAAGTTGTTGACAAACTTTATGGCTCCAAAGTCAGAGAATACTTTGAACAGAATAATGTTCATCACAAAATCCTCGCTCTGCCTACCACCGAAGAAACAAAATCCATGGACCTCGTCTTGAACATCTTGCAAGAAGTCCAGAATTTCAGCATTGACAGGCGAACCGAGCCCATCATCGCCATCGGAGGAGGCGTCTGCCTGGACATCGTAGGACTAGCTGCATCACTCTATAGAAGACGTACCCCTTACATTCGGGTCCCAACAACCCTCCTCTCTTATGTGGATGCCAGCGTAGGGGCAAAGAATGGTGTGAATTTCCTGCAGTGCAAGAACAAGCTTGGGGGCTATACCCCCCCGGTAGCCAGTTTCCTGGACAGATCCTTCATTCAGAGCATTCCTCGGCGACACATCTCCAATGGCCTTGGTGAAATTTTAAAGGTATGCACTTCTACAACTGCATTTTTTGAACGTGAAATGCTGGTAAGGTGTCCATCAGCATCCATGGCATTGTAGAACCCGCCTTTTGGGAACAAGGTTGGGCCAGCAACGAAGGGTGCATAGGGACTTTAAGCTCTCATTATGCCTATATTTACTTTTAAGGCTGCTAAACTTGTCAGAATATCCCTCATATGCAGTATCTAATTCTAACTCTGTGGAGCAAACTCCAAAACTCAAGGTCAGATGTAGACACAGCACAACCAGGGAAGAAAGCATCTTTGCACAGAGACTGATCCATAGCACTCCAAAATGAACTGCTGGCAGAGAATAAGAGGTTCATTATACTGGGGATTAATAATCTGCAAGATCATTTGCACCTGCCTCGCGGGGTATGTCAAGTGTGGTCAATCAATCTCCTGTGAGACAAATTCTGCTTCTAAGATTACCTGGGAAATGCAAAGTAAATGCTTTTATGCCTGAAGAGCTTTGAAAACTTTTGATGAAGTAGAGTTCAAGATACTAGCGTGCATTAGATACAAGTTCACCAGCAGCATAGTGAAAACTCCCCAGAATATCTGGAGGTTTCTGGCAGGCACCCACAGATCATTGTTCCTCACTACACGAGGGGGGTAATACCAGAGCCAGAGAGTGGAAAAATACATCCTTGTAACAGTCATACCACTTCTGAACCCTCATATACCCCATATTGCAGACCTTTCCCACCTTCCCTTGCTCGAAGAACAATCCTAAGGACTAGATGAGCATTACCCTAGGGATGTCCACCATTCAGTTGCTGTCCTGGGCGCGGTCACCATTAAGCTGCCAAGCACACAAATAGCCAAAGCTCATTACAAACCAACTGCTGGGCTATTGGAACACGTAGCAAGCTCACAGCATGGTCAGGGTTACCCAGTAGCAAGGGAACTTGCTCATTACCACAGCCTCAGTGGGCATTTCCACACTGCCTTTTGCTGACAATGTGTGTAACATCACCAGGTTACAATCCTATAGACCTGTTGAATACACACCAAACATGCTAACCAGGAACTGTGTCTACAAGAAATACTTTTTTAAGTTTCAGAGGTAGAACTTGCCCACGTACCAAGCGTGCATGTAGTTATATTATAGTCCAGTCTATCGAAACACTCAACGTTTCAACAGCACATACAAGGATCACATAATTATCTTGAATTACCTTTTCTGTTCTTCTTTCCTAGATGGCACTCATGAAACACAAAGGGCTGTTTGACCTGCTCAAGAGCCATGGAAAATACCTGCTGGACACGAAGTTCCAGTCCTACGGTGGCTGTGTTGACCGTGGGGATGCTGCACTGCAAACTACCAGGATTGCCATTGAAACCATGCTGGAAGAGCTGGCTCCCAACCTCTGGGAAGATGACCTGGACCGACTGGTTGATTTTGGTCACCTTATAAGCCCAGAGCTGGAAATGGTGAGTGACAGACTTTATATTGCAACATCCATTAAAAAAAAAAACCAAATTTTTCTATCACCAGCATTTAAACCTTGTGCAAAGGTGGTAAACTCCAGACTTGCACATGGTACTTGGATCACCCAACACACCCAGCTTGGTCCTGTTGGATAAAGAAACTCCTTTCCCTGCCCTGTTTCTCCCTACACCTCCACTTCTGTTTCTTACTCAGACTGCAGTCCTGCTTCTTACCAGGTGTTTATTGAAGTACAAAGATGATGCAATTTTAGCGAAGCCACTAGAAATCATCAGCATGAGCTTTAACAGCACAAAGGCATATAGACCATAGTCTACAATACTAATACTACCATAGTATTACTGGGGAGAAATTGCCACTGAAGAACAAGGGGGAAGGACTGAACTTTGTTCAAAATTCAGAGTTCTTCTCTCCATCCCAAGGTGCCCCTCATCAGTGATTTGAATGGGAGGAGAATTAGATCCTGGATCCCTATGGGATATTTTACATGCAATTAATCACGTGTAAAACAGATCATCGTCTGTAACCTATAAATCACAGGATGCTAACATCCAGCACATCTGCACTTATTCTGCTGTGAGTCAAATGTCCATCTTTGGCAGTACTTCAAGACAAAACCTACTTATTTACTATTTGTCAACCCCACTTTTCTCCCATCCACCTTTGCTCCATTTCAGAAAGTTTTGCCTTCACTGATGCATGGAGAAGCTGTGAACATCGACATGGCATTCATGACGTACGTCGCCTACACTCGGGGGCTCATCACCGCCAAGGAGAAGGAGCAGATCATCCAGTGCATGAGGGGCCTGGAGCTGCCAGTCTGGCATGGGGGCTGCAGCTGGCCCCTCATCCAGAAAGCCCTGTCGGAGCGCCTAAAGCACAGCGGGGGACAACCCCGGATGCCTCTCCCCACCGGCCTCGGCGTAGCAGGTATTGCAAAGGGGGACATCAGGGAGCCCCAGGAGCGGGTGCTTGTGGGGCGGTGGTTATACTGGCACACTTACATGCTGGAAAATGTGTCCTGCAGTTCTGCAGTTGTACATTTCTGCATTTACTTAGGCTTTTCTTAACATCTCAATAAACACACCGAGAAACAGGATCCTTCTCTTGTGTGTAACCAGCAGAACTCAGTTAAGGACTGAAGTCTAATTAATTGCGTTATGATTGACCAATTCACTTTGCAAATGAGTTTGCAAACCAAAAGTCTATAAAACAGTACTCTAACAGACAAACCAACAATGTAATAAGGGCAAAGCAATTCCTATGTTACACTTGAAAATATTTGTTAAATAAAACTTAACAAAAGGAACGTAATGTATTACAGTTCCTAGAACTAATATCTGAAAGCTCAATAGTATCTGGGTAATACCTGGAGTGAAACAGACTTACTTATGAGATTTAATAAAAGAAATCCCAGCCCCTGACATAGAAGAAATGCACGGGACCAGGTTGTGATCTCTTGCATCAGTGTCCATTCAGATTGTTCCCATGAAGCTCAGTCTCTACACACTCACAAGAAAACAGACTCTCATAAACTGTTCGGAGGAGCGACTCTCCCCCCTAGTGAGTTAGTGTATGCAAGCAGGAAAAGCTTCTCTAGATATCCAATTAACAACAAGTCTTATTTACAGAGATATTCAATGACACTAGTGAGGAGACCCTGGAAAAAGCATACAAGCTGTGGGTCAGGGACTGCAAGACGGTGCTGGAAGAAGAGCCAGCTGCCCTCTGAGAACTGCAAGACTGGGCTGATGGTCCTGCCCCATGCGTGGAGTTGTTCGACATCGTAAGGCAGGACTGAATTTTAAACAATGTAAGTAACCGCAGCACCTGTGAAACCACAGACACCCCAGAGCTGCATGGAACAAGAAGAATCTTGGTATCTGACCTGATTTACCCCTTTTAATAGCTCTATTTGAAAGGGAATTCATTAGTGCTCAAGAAGTGATCACTCCGAAGTGAAGCCACCAATTGCCCTTAGCATAGTTCATAGCAAGCTACCTCCTCTGGGGGAAAGTGAGGGGCATTTATTGGGTTACTCAGCCTGGGGGCTGCCACGGCCTTACACAGCACTGTCCCACCATCAGTTGTTGTTGGATCCCTAAAGTTAGTATGTTTATCTGTCTCATAGACCATGTAGAAGAAGTGGGGCATCTTGATGGCACCACACAAGATATCCATGCTATATAAAAACCTTGAAGTGAGTTATCTCCTTCACTGGCTTTGGCATTTTGAGTTCTTCTCATTTTCTCAGCTCATTCAAATTAGCACAAAAGAAATGTAGCCGCCAGCCTTTGCTCCCAGTGTAAGGGAAAGACACGCTTCGATTCCAGGTACTGTCACATAGCACAGATCAGCAGGTATTGCTGCTCTGAAGCACCACGGGAGACGTATTTTGACAGCAAGGCAGTCCTATACCTTAGGACTCCTAGATACCGAGCACATGCTGGCAAGAGTCATCTTGCTGCCAAAACATATAGTAGAGGTTCCACTGTGTAACCCCTGCAAAGCCACTGGTATGACAAATGCAATACAATTTTGCATCAGCGTTGTGTATGAACAAAGCTGAGCTCCAGGCTACCACTGCAGAACCCTCTGGGCATCCTTCTACCTGGCTGGCCAGGGCTTCTTCCTCATCACCATGCTTATAGATAGATAAGGTCAGCTGAGGAAATCCAAGAGAAACTGGGGGACTCCAAGCAAGTTTATCATCTTCAAGCAGCCTCAGTGTCATGTCTCAGGATCCTGGCAGACATAAAGCAGGTTATACATCAGATGCCGACTCTGAAAAAAGTAAATGCAATGTCATCCTTTTCCCAGGATGTTGAACAAACAGAATCACAATCAACAAACAGCCTTTGAATTATTTACAGCATTATTATTTTGATTTTTTTTCCTTATGTCATACCAGTTTGTGCTGATGTGTTGGCTTCTGTTTTGCTGAAGTAATAAAAGCTATTAAAACTAAAAAAACTTTAAAAATTATTGTATCACTGCACACAATGCATGCCTGTGTACGCTTGCACCTGCTCAAGAGACAGAAAGGCACTGGGAGAATGAGGAACATAGCTGACATAAATCCCTTTTCCTCTTCAGCCTGGAACATGTGCCTAGAAGCACACAAAAGACTTTCCTGACCCTTCCCCAGAGATGGGGGTTTCACACAGACAGTGCTGCCTTAGCAAGTAGGCTTCCCATGGGGGTCCTGCAGCAAACAGCGTAAGAGCACATCCTCAGAGCCACTTTTTCCCACAGGAATAATCCCCTAATGCCTTAAGTAAGCCTGTGGTTGAAGATATCAATGAAATTGTGCTTTTTCCAGTCCATCAAAATGAAGTTCATTCAGCCAGTTCCCACCAGCTGAACCAGGTAAGCATCGCTCCTGCTCACATGAAAGCTGTCTGCACCATCAGCCTTTTGCTAGAAAAGAAAGGGACAGTGCAATACAAGACTAGACAAGGATCTGAACTTGGTAGAAGCCCCCAGGATAGCTGTGCTGCGGGACAATGTGCTGAGAGCCTGTGGGAGGAGGGGTGTGTATGTTGTTGTCTCTGCTCCACCTGGTGCTGGCCACCTCTCAGAGATGATCTGAGACCAGAGACCTGCAGCCCTGGTGCTCCTGTCCCAGAGTTTAGCGTGATCACCTGGGGATGCTTGGAACTAGTTTTCCCCCTCTCCAGGAGGTAGTTGGGCCATTTTTCACAATGGACGATCTAGAAATGAAAGAAGCGCACTATTATTGGCTGCCCAACTGTGCAAGAGTCCTACTACTGTCTTCCTATGTGGAAGAGGTGCAAGGCAAACAACTTATTCTAAATGTCCTGGGAGAGATCCTCAGGGGCGCAAAGGCATTTAGCACTCCAGTCCCACGGAAAAACAAGCAGCAGCCTAGCAGGTTCCAGAAGAGCAACAAAACCACACGTACTCATTTAAAGCCAGGCAGGTAAAACAGCAAGGTGGCTGCAGGTCACTCGCCAGCTGCTCCCACACATTGGCTCTACCTCCATCTTCAGGAGAAGATGTGTGTGTGTAACAACATATCAAAGGAGCTGGAGCACAATTAAGACTGAAAAGTGAACACATGATTATTATTTTTTACCCTCCCTTCTGCCATGGGTGACAGAATACAATCAACCCCGACATGCTTGGTTGCTTAGTAGCAGACAGCCACATTTTTAATTATATACTAAAATATGCTAAAGAACATAAAACGGCTGTGTGAGTAATACGTGTATATCAAGAGAGGCATATGACAGCACCTAAATTGCTTCAATGTCTGATAAAGAGTGCCTCTGCGAGGCTTGTCACTGAAAGATCAAGCAAAGAAAGAGGAAAGTATTATTAATAAAACAGCGATTTTAAAATACACCTCATTGTTTGCAGTGCATTTTTTTTAATGTCTAGCAGGAATTTAATTATTTTCCATTTGAATTAATTCCTGCTTTTTCAAATGGAAGTATTATCATTAGAGCTAAAATCTCTGCTTCTTTTCTTATTATCTTGAATGACTTATTACTCCAAAGGGGAAAGTCGAAAGCCAGACAGGACCCAGCTGGGTTTTCTGTACCACAAGTCCTTCGTGGGTTTGTTTGAACAAAATTACTTCAGTGGTCAGAGAACAGGAAATTATTTTATTATTTACATGTTCTGAAGCAATTTCTTTTTCAAAGACCTGCTCTAGAAACTGCTTTTCAGCAGAGGAAAGAAAAAAAAGAGGAAGATTATGGTCTATGATATTTTTTAATAAAGGAATATCTAAGCAGTTATTACTCTTGTCCAGTCAATGGTAGCATTCAATGTACCCAATATAAAATAAGAATCAGGCCAGAAGTCTTGAAGACACTAAAATGTTTTGACTAGATGTCTTTAAAGTGGAAATACAAACAGTGCTGAACATAACAGCAAATGTCCTTATTCCTCATAACAACACAACATGTGCTCAGCGGTGCTGTGCTCGTCTGTCTGAAGCCGTTATCACTGCTACAAATTACCAGTACATTCAGAGGAAACTACTTGGAAATTACGTTATTAAAGCGTAACTCACCTCAGAGCAGGCCGTGTTCGCTGGCCCGTGCTGGGCTGGGGCTGACGCGGAGCTGCAGGTGGAAGCCACCTCTGCCCCACCTGCACCAGGATGCAGTCTGAGCCCACTAAGAGAAGCCCACGATTCTTCAAGCTTTGCAGCCAGCAGGAGAGGATGCAGCCCCACAAGGGCGAGCTGTTCCCCACTTTAATAATTAACGTCTAGCTCTTGTTGCCATCGAGGGCAAGGAGGAAGCCAAAGGGAGCAGGAGCTCTGGAGAAGCACTGCTGAAAGGTGACAGTGAGGCAAAGCCCTCGAGTGAGATCAGAACCCCATCTGCCCAACCCTGCTCAGAGCCCAGAGTGAGACACTGGGTCTTGCACTGGACCCCAGGTGCTTACCCTCCCCTCCCAAATAATTGCAGCTGCCCTGTTGATGACTACAGCAATCGTTTGGCCTGATGCTCACGCGCTGTGTCCAACTCCCAAAGCCTCCACCAGTGTCCTACAGACACTCCAGAAATCCAGAGCAGCTCTCTGCCCCTTCCAGCAGCAAACACATCAGGGCATTAAAGAACTCTCCCATAGCTTATTTGAGATAGTTACCACATTATGCAACCATGTAGATCAACCTCATAGTGGTTTTCATACATACAATAAACCAGCAATCAATAGTTAGATGCTTTGCATGCCCTGGCTCATCCTACTAACGGCAGCAGCCTTCTCGTCGCCTTGCACAGCTCTTGGACAGCATTTAATGCAGAGGTCTGGTGCAGGAAGCATTTGTTTCCATCTATGATCACAGAACACAACAGTGCCTCAGGGTTGGTGGTGCAGGGATAGGGTCAAAGGACTGGCAGCACAAGGGGTTGGGAGCTGCCTTCTCTCCAGGGAATCAAAAACAAGAGTGTCCACCCACATTTGGCATTGCCAGAGTTTAACAGAAGCCTTTTCACTTCTTTTCAGTCTGGGTGAGAAAGTCATGAAATCAAGAAAGTGCAGCTCCAGGCCTGGGTGGAGACATGAGCCTCAACACATGCTCATTAAGAGAGCCTCTCAAAAACTTCATTAAAAATGGAGAAGCAAAGACGGGTGCACTTCATATCACAGGTAAAGACAACAGCAATGGTTAGTGCACAGGTATCAAACCTGTAAAACAGCATCCTGTTAAAGCCTTACTGATTTCAGTAAGTTAGGGATACTTTTCCAAGCCCATTCCCTTGCAATTTTAAGCGAGCATATTTCAAAGAAGCTGGAGAAACAGAGTGTGCCCACCATTCAGGGCCTGGGTCACTCCAGATGCAACAGCAAAAGGAGCATCAGCTGCTGAACCCAGCGAGGCAGTGCAATCCCAGTCTCCTTCCTAGCACCAGGAGCTGCCAAGCCCCAAGAAGTGTCTCCTTGGCAGGAGCACAGGATGTTGTGACACAGTGGGAGGGTTCTGCCATGCCACTGCACCGTGCAGCTGAGCCCCACAGTAACCCACAGCCCAGCCACAGGGCTTGCCAGCAAACCAGACCCCACCAGGCACTGGCAGCTTTATTTTGAACATTCCCTTCTCTAACCCACAGAGGTTTTTTTCATGCGTGTCCAAAGGAACTAAAAGGCTTCTAAGCAGACCTACTACCACCGATCTGCTGGCACACACCGAGCAACAGCTTACAGCCATTATCCTCACAACAGGTTTCCTTCCTTCTCCTCCTGGATTCTGCAACCCACTAAAACCTGGAGCTGCTCCCACCAACGGCACGAAATCCACTCACAAAACGCAGCACTACCACAACTGACCGCCAAGAGGAAAGCCAAAATACATTTAAAACCTCAAATTCGAAATTACATCCTATTGCAGTCCTACAAAAGCACATGCTAACACTGTGCTGAATTTCTAAAGAGCATTACAAAGCCTGCTGGAAACACTCTCAAGCTTTAACTCAAGCATCTTCTATAAAGAGGGTGCAAGGCTTTTCTGCTGTTGTCCTAGCAGAGTCAGGAAGCTTCACCCAGCAATTTTTGTTCGGTTGGTTTTTAAATTGAGCAGGTCAGCTAAGCATTTTAACTGCAGATGAATTAAGTATTTTCTACTGTCAATAGGCATCCAATTTTCAAGACAGGCCAAATTCAAAACTTTTTGTTTGTATTAAGGGCTGAAGCCCCACGAGATATAATATGCATTAGCCACCACTGCTGCTGCAGCAATGTGCACAGAGATGTCAAGGACTCCACAAAGTGAGCACAGTAGAAGAACAGGGATGAAAGAAATGGAGAGACAAGGAAAAATAATGAAGACAGGAAGACAGAACAAGACCCCAGGTGGTTCCTACCCACCACCAGCTGCAGCTCCCAGCACAATCCAGGAACAGCTTTTTGAACACTGGTCGAGGTTTCAGGAGTGATCCAGGGAACGAGCAGACTGAGGACTGGGATGTCTCCATGGTCAGCTGGAGAAGGCACTGAGCTGCTGCTCAGGATAGGTGACCTTGCAGGAGAGATGGGGGTGGCAGACACCACTTTAAGAAGGGAGGGAGGCAAGACCCCACTAGAATA